>NC_050492.2:17989694-18286594 GCF_012460135.2 Molothrus ater | reverse complement strand
AAACTGGGGACTCTGCCTAAGGGCTGCCAGGGGGACCAGCTCCATGGTCCACCAGCAGCACCCCCAGCCAGGAGCCCTGCATCTGGGCATGATCGTTTTAAATCCCCAGAATAAGCAAATAAAAAAATTTTTATGAACATCTGGTCTCCATAAACCAGATCAATTAAAATTAATAGCCATCTTATTTAATGAACAAGTTCATGATATTCTAAACCAGCCATAACAAACACATGGCTTCCCACTGGGCTGTGTTGAGCAAGAGGACCCCTCTCTCTTGATGCTCAGCCTGCAAGTCGTGGCCCTGGCCACCACCACCAACTGCTGACAAGAAATCACTTGTCAGGATGAGGGAAGAAGGGACTTCTTCCCCAGCCCTCATCCAAAAGCAAGAGACGTGTAAACACAACCAGCAGAAAGAAACCAGCTCTGCAAGCATTGCCAGACAAAAGAGCTGAACTGCAAAATCATTCTGCTCACCCCCCTGGCCCACATGCTGACCCACACTGCTCAGTGCCACAGGCCCTGTTCTGCCCAGCACAGCCAAGAATGTAGGCAGTAGCACTTCAGTCATTTGCTTTACTCAGAAATTCACAAGTCCAACAAAATCCAACACAAATTGGGATTAGGCCTGTACAATCCATATATAAAAAGGGTTGGTTTATTGTAGTTCAAATACATAAACTGAACAATCCCAACATTTCAAAATTAAACTTTAGAAACACAAGTTTAACATTCAAAACAGGAGTATAGTTTACAAGAATTGCCCAGAGGGGGTATGCACAGTCTAATCCAGAAGTATGTAAAGATCACTTTATTGTAAATAAAAATGTGTTTATACAACCGTCCTGGCCTGCTCGGTCACCTCTGGGATTTCCAGCTTCGAGCAAAGCTCATTAGACAGAACCTCACTTGGGCAGAGCAACCTGACTGCTGCAAATCGATGGCTGGGGGCAGGAACAGAGCAGCCTGTGAATAAACCTGGTTTGGTCTCCAAGTCCCCCGCTCTCCACTCAGCTCTAACCCTGCCTCTAACAGATTTAGTTCCATTCCCAAGGGTGGAAGCAGAGAACTGGGACTGGTGTTCCCAGAGTGGGCTGTCAGTGATCAGCAATGTGAGCGTGTCACCTCCTCCTGCCCGGGCTGCGGGCACCAGGAGCAGCTGGTGGCACACGCGTAGGACACGCTCAAACCGCAACAGCGTCACCCTTGGGGCTCACACGGAGGACACTGCTGAGAGAAAAGCCCAGGTACCAGACTCACACCTCACAAACACGCCACTCTGAGAGCCACAGCCACCAGACAGCCCACACCTTGGGATTTGTCACTCATGCTCCAATTAACTCATAAATATCTTTAATGTGAGTTTTTGTCGTTGGTGGTTTTCCCCCCAGAGATCATTCTACGTTCACTAAAGCTGCTTCTGCCTCTGCTCCTCAGATGTTTGAATATATTCACGCAATGGATGTGTGTAACCTGACGGATGGCTCATGCAAGCGTTTGAGTTACCAGACACCCGTGATGAGGAGCACTCGCTGCTATTTGGTGGTTCTGCGCGTGGGCTCGGAGGCGGTGGGCGGCGGGGGCGGCCCGCGCCGGTCCAGGTCATCCACGTAGGACACGATCAGCTTGCGCCGCTCCTCGGGCACGCAGTCCAGCACCAGGTACCGCTTGTCGTTCTGCAGGATCTTCTCCACGTCCTTCAGGTGCTGATCTGACTCCTGGATCAGCTTTTTGGATCTGAAAGCAAGGGTGAGAACAGCACTGCAGTGGGGTGCAGCTGCCCCACCGACAGGCCAGCCGGGGAGGCTGCAGGGCTGGGCCATCCTCCGAGCAAGAAGGGTGTCACACCAGCTGGGGACTGGGCACCTAACAGTGCTCTGGGCACAGAACACACAGGCTCCTTGCCTACACTGGTGCTGTGTTAATTAAGCACCATTAAAGATTTCAGCAACAGACATCAACTAGGAAAAAACAGACATCAGTTTGCTGCTGTTTGGATGGCAAAGCAGAATAAAAGCCACATCCTGCACCAGCATGGCAGTCCCCACCTGTAAGTGATGAATTTGGTCTCTTTGAGCAGCGTCCGGAAGTCGGCTTTGGCAGTGATGTATTTGTCTCGGATGTACTCCTCAAACTCCCTCTGCTTTTTCTGAAAGACCAAAGACAAACACAAATCACTGGGTGCAGCTCCAGTACTTCCTGCAACTGAATACACTGAACACCAGCAGTAATTACATGTTAATTATACTTTTCCTTACCTTCTACAGTTTTAATCTTTTAAAAATCATATTTAACTACTAACACCTGTGTCCACACAGAGCTGAACCCACTGCAGCAGCCACCAAGTCACTTCTCTCTGCCCTGCACCAGACTGGAAGTTGGCAAGAGCAATGCAAACCACTCACCCTGTCGCTCGAAGAGAACTTAATACACCTTGGATCTTCTTTAATGATTTTTTTCACTTCCTTCCATGTTGATGTTAAGGTTATCTTTCAAAAGAAGCAAAAACAGTTAAATTAAAAGTAAATTAGACTCTATGAATAAGGAATGCAAACACTACTAACCTCTGAAGCCTTTAAATATATCCCAAGTCCACTGATGAACTTGCTGGGTTCTCATTACTTATCCTATTACAGTTGTATTTCTAAAACGAGTTGATTTTATATAGCGACTCTTCTTTCATATTTTGAGATGGCATTTTCAGGTCAAGGTCCTCCAAATATCATTTACTTTCCAAAGTCTTTTTCTAGTACATTAAAAATTACCTGCAGAAAGCTTGCCTCTAAACTAAAATAACTAATGCATTAAAAATCACGTTAAAACCTCCAGTTTAAATGAAAGCTGCCTGAAGCTGGCAGAGAACTAAAAAAGAGGAAACCTCACTAAAACCCCAATGCACAGAATCAGGGATGCATTCCACAGCATGAGCAGAGTAAAAGTTCAGGTTCAGCAGGAGAACATCAGAACAGGTGAACTGGGTAAGACCACACTGGTGGCCATAAGGCAAACACCCTGCATATCTGAAGAAGCCAGACAGTGAAGAGTATCAAATAACTCAGTACTGAAGAAATAAAAAGAAGAGGAAAAGATCACAGATTCAAAGTTTATGTGCAAATTAACCGTATTTTCAATCAAAGTAAAACTCCAGATAAACAGATAAGGAAACATAAGGCACAAATTTTGCTATGAAGGAGAAAAGAGAGCAATGAAGCAAAAAGGCCCCGGAAATAAAACCAAACCAATCAGACTGTGGGACAGAAAAACAGAAATTCCAATGGGTTGCAAAGTTGTCAATTTGAACATCAACAGCTCTCACCGCTGAAGTTTCATCCAGAAGTTGCCTGAAATGTTCTCTCTTCTTTTTGGTAAGTGCCTCAATGTGTTCATTAAAGAGCTTCTCCTTCTCCTCTCTCTCGAGCAGGGACCCCGACTCCCATCGGTGATCTTTGCGCAGAGTCCTCCTGGTGTCAGACCAGGACACATCTGAGGAACGCACCTGAGCCAAAGATGACTCGTTTTAAACCAGCTTTTCCACAGTTCACTGATAATTATTATATGCTTATTTTTTTCATCTTGTTTGACGTTAAGGTTGAAATAAAACAGAAACCCTCAGCTTTTAAGAAGAGACTGTAGCAAGTTCCCCACACACACTGAACAGGCAGTGGCAGAAGGAATCCCTCTGCATTGGCTCAGAGCAGATGGAGATGTCCCATTCCCAAAACCAGAAAATCCAAGCACCCTCCTTTCCTTCCTGTAACACACTGTGTTCACCAGAATGCTTGGAAAGGCAGCCCTGGAGATCATTATTTCCAGAGACACCAGGAGCTCTGCAGAGTTTCCAGAGCCCTGTTTCCAGCCTGGAGAGCACCCTCTGCATGAGAGCCCGGAATGCACAGCCTTCTCTTCCAACCAAGGCAAAACTCTTAGTGGGATTTCACCTCTTTGGAGCTGAACTGCAAATGCCCAAAGGCTTTGAGGGGAGCACGCAGCAGCCAAGCCTGCCCTGAGGAGCGAGGCAGCTGCCAGTGCCTCACCATGTCTGAGAGCAGTGCTTTGAAGTTCTGGATGGCCTCCTCCCGCTTGTGCTGCTCCCGCTCGCGGTCGATCTCCTTGGTCTGCTCCGAGCGCGCCTTCTGCACCTCCCGCTCGCGCTCCCGCAGGCTCGCCTCGATGCGCGCCTGCCGCTCCAGCTCCTTCTCCTTCTCAGAATCTAAGTTCTGCAAGTCAGCAACACACTTGTCTCAGGAAAAGCAACACTTCTCATTAGAAAGCGAATTAAAGGGCTATCAAACTAAAGGCAGCTCAGAACAAAAGACTTTCAAGGGATTTGGGTTCTGTGGATTACAAAATTTTGCTTAAAGAGCCACGCTGAAGCATTACAGGGTTTACATGGGGGAGAAACAAATTTGGTCACAGATCAACTATTCCCAGGAGCTGTGTGCAGTGACAGACTCCAAATAAGGGAGGCCAAGGGGATCACTGTTTGTTGGCCCAGTTTTACATTCTCAACCATTAATTGCCTGGAAGAGAAAGGCAGGAATATTGGATTAAGAAAGGAGCAGCACTGAAGGAACAGGGTATGAACACACATCCCTGAAGGAAGCTCAGCTGACAGGGAAAATCACAGCAAGGGAAATGCAGCCCATCCTAGGAAGAAGTAATCAATGTGGTGTCTGTATCTGCTGCAGTTTTACCACCAGTGATTTCACAGGAATCTTTGAGGCATAAGTTCTCCCAGATATCATGTGTGTGCATGCACACAGATCCCACAAACATTCCACCAAGGACAGAACTTCTAAGTTCCAAGCTGCTATTCTGGGGTACTCCTACAGCAGCTCTGGTATGGAATTCTCTTCAGCACAGATCAGCCTGCCCTCAGCACACCCGCAGCCACACTCCCCGTGCTCCCTGCCCACCTTGGCTATTTTCTCAATGTACTGCTTGAACAGGTCCTCCCTCTGTGAGGAGCTGTCCACCGCCTTGTACCGTGGGTCAGTCTCCACTTTGTCCTTCACTTTGCTCCAGCGAGACTGACTATCCAGGTGGTGGTTTGCCAGCAGCTCAAAGAAGTCCATTTTGATCTGTTATACAGACAGAAACAGAAAGACAACACTTGAGAAAGACACTTTAATATTCCACAGTTTGCTCTTATGACAAAAGGAGTCAACTTACCTTCATTAGAGGGATCACATTAACATTACATACCATTGCAATTTAAAGCAATCACCAAAACTCTGAATTTAGTCATAACTGCAGTCCAAATTCACTGTTCCTTGAGACAATTTTGCAAAAGCAGATACATTTAGGTGATCTGCTACATCTAAGATGAACTCTATAAAGAACGATCCACCAATACACTCTTTATTATTTTACTCAAATTTAAGCTTGGTTTTTAGCTTTTATCTATGTCAAATTAACAAGTTACTGATGCTGCATGATAGCATTTTGCCTATCAGTACTCCAGAAGCCATGCAGCTTGAAACAAGGTTCTGGAGGAATCAAGTGCTTATGGATTCATCCTTCAGATGTACAATTAGCAGAGGTAAATGCTTGGATCTCCCAGGAAAGACTGATGTCTTAAGATGGATCTAACCAATAAAGAATTATCCACATATGGTAATTAGGTAAATTATATTTAGGATGGACATGCACATTTACATAAAAGTTTAAAGAAAATGTTTTAGTTTACTTTTTCAGTTGGAAATGGCATGTCATGTTTCTGTCCGTAGCTACAGCCGCTGCAAGGGCTGGCAGAAGATCCATCAGAGCAGGTTTTATTTCAATACAACCAGCAACATGTTTTCATCCAACCTCCCAGAACCAGCAGCAGTAAGGGCAACAACTGTGCCTTTATTAGATAGCTTGGTTTCTGGGGAAGGTGATCTCCAGCTCCTGCTACACTTTAGCTCTTGGGTCACCATCCACTCCTGGCAGGCTGGCTGGCCTTTCAGCCTCCCCCTCCCACAGCAGAGGCGAGGGGCTGGGGCAAAGGGTTCTGCCTCCACAGCACCCCACACCCTGCCAGGCCACAAACCCAGCACAGCTTTATGGCACATCGATTAAAGGCCCAAAATCCAGGAGGAGGACTGCTGTTACTTGCTACTTATCTCCCCTCCCCATCCCTTAAAAAAGGGAAACCAGGAGAAGCAGTTTAGCTGCAGAACACTGAGGCTCCTCAGGGAAGGGAGCAGATGGACAGAGCAGGCTCCAGCTTGCCAGAGACCTGGCACATCCTTTTCCTCTAAAACATGCTCAGTTACAGAATGCAAGAACGGAATGAAGGTCAGCACCAACGTTCTGCAACCTTGCCCACCAATACTTTTAGTTCTTCAAAATATTAACATATAAACATAAAAGGCTCTATAGGCTTTCTTTACCAGGAGACTAAGACAGTAAAGCAGAGATCAGAAACCAGCCCCTTAGTGCCAGTGGGATGTTGTGCTACAGCTACAGCACTACTGCTTTATCTTAAAGGAGCTCAACAGAATGCTAAGCAAACTGTTTATTCATTCTAAAATTAAGAATGTTGTTTCAAAACATCATAAAACATGCATGCAGTTTCAAAATATGAAGCTTTCTAAGCCATGGCATTTGAAATATCAGTTAGAAACCAAACAGTTCCCAGCTGTTACTACAGAAGTCTCTAAGGTAAGGGTATGGCCAAGCTCTTGCTCAAGTCACCCGTGCGTGTATTGCAGAGGATGAGGTGCCACACTGCCAGGAGCACCGTGGCGCCAGCTGCCACACAAAGCTTCACCTGCGGCCACCAGCAGGGGCTGCAGGAAGATGCTCCTGCGGGAGCTCCAGCGCACCCATGCCCAGCTGTGGGGCTGCCAACAGACCCCTCACCCCCTGAATCCCCCTGGAGCTCCTGCCCAGCTGAGGGGCACTGGGACCAGCTGCAGCCTTGCCAGCTCCCACTGGGCAGGAGACAGGAGGGCACAGCCAATTCCCTCCCAGGAATAACAACGGCACTTCAGGCCTTGGGGCTCTAAAGCAGTTTTCACTTCACTTGGGTGTCCTGTACACAGCACAGGCGTTGCCAGCTCATTTTAAATTTTAAAAAGATGAAAATGTCTCAAATAATTGAGTCTGAAGCATCTCACCAAGGAGCAACGTTTTCAGATGCCAGCTGTGCACGGTGATTTCTGTGTGCCTGCACACAGGGACTGCTCGACCAAGCGGAGTGACCAGAGCTCTGGGCTGGGGCCAGCCGCCAGCACGAGGTGCAGGGCACCTGCAGCCCGACAGCCAGCCAGGCTGTGTCACCAGGACAGCTCACACAGCTCCCCAGGGACACGGCAGAAGGAGCAGCTAGGGCACCCTGATATCCTTAACCCCCTGCTGCTCCTCTCCGCCATCTGAGAAGCATGGGATGGCATGGATTTTACTCACTGAAAATGGGATTTACTCACTGAAATCAGGCACAGGAATAAAACTGGCCATTGGAGAAGCTGGCTGTTCCATCCCCATCCCATAAGCCATAATCAAACACTATATATATAATCTAAAACCCTTACGTTAAAGATTTCTGTAAAGTTGATTCTCCCTAAGTACTTTGGACAGACTGAGAAAGCTTCAGGTTAAATGCCTTAAATTTTCTTTTATGTTTTAAGCACTTTCAAAATCAAAGGAAAATAAGGCTGAAAACATTTCAGGTGTATTTAGAAGTCTTTTTTTGTTTTGGCAGTTAACACATTGCAGGTACAAGTCTCATCACTTCACAAGGAAAAAAACTAAAAAAATGTAAAGTACCGGAACTGCGGGAGGCTAAAGTCACCACACAGAGATACCAATGCTTTCCTCACTAGGGAATCCCATAATATTTGCGTGTCAGTGATTGACAGCTGTCAGACTGAACTGATTGACAGGCCGCACAGCACATAACTGTAAAGTCTATCCACTTGTTATAAAACAGAATACATAAAATGGTTACAAAAGGCTTTTGGAGAAAAAAAAAACATTATTTAAAGCAAACAAATACAATCTCTTCTTTTAACTTTTCAACTTAGAACAATCATGCAACAACAAAACTAGTATTCATTCTTTAAAGTCTTCAACTGCACTATTAAGCTGCAAAAATGCTTTAAAATTCCATATTCACAATTGAACTGCAGTATGTAAATTCTAGTCTTGAACTACATCAGTTCCCCTCTGAAAGCACAATCATTTATGGAAAACAGTAGCAATAAGGCAATGTTTGAGAAAATCAAGTACAGAATCAAATTGTATCAGATCACACAGATTTTAAAAATACACTTCTCAAAGAATGAAACTGTCCCCAAATCTGACCTGTCCCCCAGCATTTCTCTCTCCTGCAAGCATTCCAGGTAGGGAAACCTGCAGTAACTTCACACTACATAATGAAAATAGCAGACTTGCACATGTCCAAAATGATTGGCCTTCAGAGGTGACCTTCTCCACTCTCACACACACAGGGACGTGGCAGTAAGTGGCCCCAGGTTTGGTGGCCCCAGGTTTGGTGGCCCCAGGTTTGGTGGCCCCAGGTTTGGTGACCCCAGGTTTGGTGACCCCAGGTTTTGGTGACCCCGTCTGAAGTCCCGTCCCCACGGGGGAGAGCTGCTCCCCACCACTGGCAGTGCAGGCACGTCACACTGGGTTCATTAATCTCTAAAAGCTGACCTTTAAATCTAATAAGCAGCAGTTTACACATAAGATCTACTTATTCAAAACTTAAGAAGTCCCTCCCTAAGTGCCTGCTTTGAGATGGAAAGGAACTGTTTGAAACTTGAAGAGACTATCCTCAGGGAATTGCAAGTCCTGCCCGCCCCCAGTGAGGGAACAGAGAGGTAATGACCAGCTTTGGGGTTCCAGCCAAACAGGGTAAGACTCCTTTGCCTTTTCATGCATCAAGATAAAAGAACTTAATAAAAAAAAATCAAGCATTACTTCAGTTAAGAGGATAATGTTACTGCTTGGGTGAATTAAAGAAACTAGTGTTTAAGCAAACTCAGCTTCACAGGTAAACACAATTCAGTTCTAAATATTGTAGAAGTTAGTAAACTGCAAACTTGAAATCATTCAGAAAGACCAGGGGGACACTCCTGAAGTGTTTGCCTGTAACAGCTCTAGGAAAGTGCAGGCCTGTGTCTTGGGGAAGGCTCAGGGAAGCCAAGCACTGGCTCTGTCCCATCTCACTCACACCACTCACACTGCTGGAACTCAAGAGTCCCCTTACCTTCTCTCCCCTGGTCTTCGAGTCTTCCTTCTCCTTCTTTCTTGCCGCTGTGATAAACTCATTAAACAAGGCCTCTCGATCTTTCATCTTTTCAATTGCCTTGAACCTCGAGTCTTTAGCATGCTTGGCTGCAAATTCACTAAAAGTAGTTCTGCAACAAAATGGCAAGTGAACTCATTTGGCAGAGCTGTCTGGGCTGTGAGGCAGGTTCAGCAGGGAGGTATTTCCTCTGCTGCAATACATGCCAGAGCACAACTGACAAAAACCCAAAATGCAAATCCTATGGTGTCACTATGGAGCTGCTGGAGCAATGAACTCTATAAAAAGAGTCAGCACTCACACAAGAGGTGTTTGTCAGAGACTTACAAGGGTGGGTTGGTTTGTTCAGATACAGCCACCTGCAGAAGGGGCAGGTGTAGAGAGAGACTACAGCGCAACCAAGGAGAAGAAACGAAAAAAAATCTCAGTTGTCTACAAAACTCTTCTTTTCTTTTCTGTGGGTTAGCAGTTCAGCCACCAGTCTGTCCAGGTATTTCACAGCTGTGAAACTGAAAATCTCAGGTGCATTCACTTGCAGCCAAACCATGCTAAGAGTTCACCAAGAAAGCCAGCCTTTGGCAGGAGTCCCCAGAGAACACTGGCTGTACCAGCTCTTCCCCCTGCAGTGCACATTGCAGAGCCTGAGCTAAAACCAACAGGGCTGAATCCCCTTCAAACACTCTGGGCAGAGGCAGCAACACTGGGCTTTCAACCCCTCATCCCACAGCGTTTCCCTGACCATTCTCTCACCTCCAGGGCCAGATTCCAACCTGTGCAGTAGGTACATTACTGCCACTTACCTCGGAAAAAAATCACTACTGTGCTTTTTCCAAGCTCTGATGCAAATCTGGCCCCAAGAATACGTGAGACACTTATAATCATACGAATGTTTTCATCACAGCATGGAAATAATTAGACTTGGAAAATCCAGCCTACTGTTGCTGTAGGGTAAATTGAAACAAGAAGAGAATTTGGTAGCTTATTCAAAAGGATTAGAAAGTGAATGTACAGCTAGATTGAAGAACAAGAGCTGCTCAAGTGAAGTGGAACACAAACTCTTGAGCATGTTGGACTGAGATGATAAAAAACCAGTCTGGCACTCACAGAAGTACAGCAATATCTTTAGACAAACACTGAAACCAGAAGACAAAGGATAAGATTAAACAAGACAGTATTTCAGCTGGAATTCTCTTTCCCACCCCAGCCCATAATCAGGTAAAGAATCAGTCCCAACACGACATGCTGAAGATATGCTGAAAGCTGAGGATGTTAAAGCTAACATAACTGTTTCTTAAGGCATTTCCATGCCTCCAGCCTTCCAGCCTACTACTGAGTTATTAGTCAGATCTGAAGCAATTCAAAAGTTACCACAGCACCGTCACCAAATTTACAAAATGAGTCACTGAAAAAAACTGAGCTGAAGTGAAACAAATGAGCTGTTATTTCACTGGGAAAGAATTAATGCCAGATGAGCCAAGAGATGCTGAAAGAGGACGGTTTGGAGCTTATCTGGTGACATAAGCATGAATCTCATGACCTCTATGTGCGGAAGCTGTGAAACAAATAATGCCAGCAGTGAAATCTTGAATGTACATTCACTGTCATCCCCTCGCTCTTACTGCTGCCAGTGGTCTGAATGTGAGGGGGTGTAATCAGTGCTCTATTAAAGCAACCAGAACATTTTATCACATCATCATTGACATCGTTTGTAACAAGAAAAACATCCCTCCAGCCCCCTCCAAACCCAAGAAACCTCCCTAGTACTTCTCAAAGACTTATTAAGAAGAAACTGAGTTATTAAAGAAACTTGTGGTGGATCCGAGGAGGTTCTCACAATCCAGGGAGCATGCTGGGTATTTCTTCAACTTGAAATATGTCAATCACAAGTTCTATTTTTTTATGGATTAGGTGAATACAAGCAAACAAAGGAAGATTTCAACAATATCTCATGATTTTTCTCCTCTTTGCCCATTTTGAAAAGATTAATCAACCCAATACCACCCAACACGCTGCATCCTAGTAGAGCTTATGCACATGAACCACAAAGAAACTCCTACCTTGGATTAATCTTTGCTTCTTCCATCATTTTCTTGAAATCCTCCTTGGCCTGCATTATTTTATTTTTCTTCTCCTTGCGCTCTTCCTCTGCTCGGGTTTTCACATACTGATCAAACACCTACAGAAACACCAGTCACCCACAGCAAACACACAAGTGACACACAGAAGCTCTAGGGATAAGGGAGGAAAAGTCCCACTTCTTTCCTTCGCTCTTGTTTCCTTTCCTCTCACCACAGAATCAACACAGAGGAGGCAGAAGTCTTAGAGACACTTTGCATTTCAATATGGAATTGATCCAAGCTGCTGCACATGCAGGGTGCTGTACCTAACACACCATCTGAGACCTGGGAAGAAGTTCCTTACACATTCCAGTTAACATTTTCCTGGGTCCCATGTTTCAGACACTTCCCATGTTCTTGAAGCTTTCCATTTCCCTACATTCACTTGAAGAAAAGCTGCTGAAGTGAGAACTTGCTGAACAATAAAAATGCACTTTAGATTTCCCCCCAAACACTTTTTTAAAAGAAAATAGCTAGATTACTTATTATGCCAATACTTTGACAAGATACTGATGACTCTCACTATTTCATTCAGGTTTCAGCAGTGCTCTGTAGACATACCACTTCCACTGTGTCAGAATATGAGACCTTCCAACCACAGGAAATAAAGCAACTATCAACACTTTCCCTTGCTGGTTTCTTCCATTTCCAGGCAAACCCTAATCATGATAAAAATCCCTTGCAGCACTTATTAGTCTGAAAGGTTTGCAGAAACAAAGACTGAGGATTCAGATAAACCTGTAGTAGCTGTGTCTGGATGGGAAGTGAATTTAACTTTTTTACCTGTTTCCTTTCTTTTGGGTTGAGCAGCAAGTAACGAGGATCAAAAACGATCTTGTGCAGCTCTTTCTCCCATGTTGAAAAGGCAGAGACCTTTAATTAAATGAAGATGAATATACAAACTATACAGAAGTGGTAGAGTTTTCCTTGAAAACACTAAGATGTGAGGAAAAGAGGGAACCAAACTCATCCTGCAGTTCTCATCACTAATAGATGACAGAGGCTGTCATAGAAAGTTTCAACATCAGTTTCCTCTGAAAACTTCTAAAGAATAATACACATTACTGCTGTGTGACCTTAAAAATGTATATTGAAAGAAAGCCTTGAGAAGCTGTGTTCCATAGGCAGCTGGAACCACTTCCATTTTTCAGTTACTATCCAAATTTATATTCAACTAGTTTAATTTATCAAAATTGATTGGCATCAAGTACATTTCTTTAGTTAACTAAAAGCAAAGAGTCTCCCATTTAAGGATAAGTCTGTACAGACTAGAGTGGAAGTCTCAGTAGAACATTTCCAAAACCATTAAGGACATGTCCACTCTATGTGTCCTATTCATCTTCAATGGCAATTTCCACTTATGTAATTACTTAATTTGGGAAAAAAACAGGATGGGGGGGAGGAAATTATCTGTCTTGACTCTGTCATTTCAATTACAAAATCTTTGCTGTAATCGTAAGTTTCTTTGAAATCTGGAGTTTTGTACCAAGACCATTCATTGATCAGAGGAAGGATGAGATAGTTTCTGTACACAAAGTGTCACAGGTTTGGAATTCACCAAGAACTCAGGAGGCTCTGCATGAGCCTCCCTCTCTCCCCTCCTCACACACACACAGACACACACACACACACACAGTTCTGCTCTGAGCCTCCCTCTCTCCCTCACACACACACACACACACACACAGAGTTCTGCTCTGAGCCTCCCTCTCTCCCCTCCTCACACACACACACACAGTTCTGCTCTGAGCCTCCCTCTCTCCCTCACACACACACACACAGTTCTGCTCTGAGCCTCCCTCTCTCCCCTCCTCACACACACAGAGTTCTGCTCTGAGCCTCCCTCTCTCCCTCACACACACACACACAGAGTTCTGCTCTGAGCCTCCCTCTCTCCCTCACACACACACACACACAGAGTTCTGCTCTGAGCCTCCCTCTCTCCCTCACACACACACACACAGAGTTCTGCTCTGAGCCTCCCTCTCTCCCTCACACACACACACACAGAGTTCTGCTCTGAGCCTCCCTCTCTCCCTCACACACACACACAGAGTTCTGCTCTGAGCCTCCCTCTCTCCCTCCTCACACACACACACACAGTTCTGCTCTGAGCCTCCCTCTCTCCCTCACACACACACACAGTTCTGCTCTGAGCCTCCCTCTCTCCCTCACACACACACACACACAGTTCTGCTCTGAGCCTCCCTCTCTCCCTCACACACACACACAGAGTTCTGCTCTGAGCCTCCCTCTCTCCCTCACACACACACACAGAGTTCTGCTCTGAGCCTCCCTCTCTCCCTCCTCACACACACACACACACAGTTCTGCTCTGAGCCTCCCTCTCTCCCTCACACACACACACAGAGTTCTGCTCTGAGCCTCCCTCTCTCCCTCCTCACACACACAGAGTTCTGCTCTGAGCCTCCCTCTCTCCCTCACACACACACACACACAGTTCTGCTCTGAGCCTCCCTCTCTCCCTCCTCACACACACACACACAGAGTTCTGCTCTGAGCCTTCCTCTCTCCCTCACACACACACACAGAGTTCTGCTCTGAGCCTCCCTCTCTCCCTCCTCACACACACAGAGTTCTGCTCTGAGCCTCCCTCTCTCCCTCACACACACACACAGTTCTGCTCTGAGCCTCCCTCTCTCCCTCACACACACACAGGTTGCTGACCCCTCTTTCCAGCAGCATGTCCTTGAACTGCTTCATCCGAGCCTCCAGCGGGACGATGGCTCTCTCTCGAGCAGCTTTGATCTCAGCCTCCATAGCAGCCTCCTTCTCAGAATCAATGTCTTTGATATCATCTTTCCTGAAAAAAACCAAAAGGTGTGAGTTGAGAAGTAAAATGTCAGCCCTAAAGGTCAGAACCTGAACCACACCAGGACAGGGCAGATATCACTGACCATACCAGAAGAACAGGCTTGTAATCCACGAAAGCCATTCTCAGAGGTGGACATGAATAGTTTCACACCCAGAGCTCAGGAGCCAAGGTATTCCAAGTAACTTAAGTGCCATTTCCATTTCAAATGACTTCCAAAACATACGCTATTTACTCTCTGCACAGGTTTCAGCTATCTCAGGAAAATATCAAATACCTGATCTGCTGAGCAGCAGAAAGCTGATGACTCTTTTCACCAACCCTCTCCATTCCAATTATACTCTGCTGGACACAACATACATGGCTCAAGTAACAAACTTCAGTTATTTTACCACACAGATCACTTGGTATCGAAAAAGCAAAAACTTACTTGCGCTTTTTTATTTTAATAGGCTCATCTTCATTTGCTTCCTCTGCAGCTTCGTGCTCTTCTCTAACTGTAACAGATTTCAGTAAGACTTTAAGTTTTATATTGATGAAAATTTTTATACTCATGAGTGAAACCTCATGCACAAACCAAGGACAACATGTGCAGCAATTGTGTTCTGACAAAGGGAGAAGACACACGGTTCTCAGTCACTGTCAGAGTCACACTATGGGCATTTGGGGACAGGACCAGTGGACTTTAGCCAACTTGAAATTTAAAATTACAAACACTGAGCTCTTATTTTTAGGGGAAAACAACTCGGGCTTAACAGTCTAATGAAGCACACTTGGATCTACCTGATTACCTGCACTTTGCTCTCCTCCAACTACAAAGCCAACATGTCATGCCAGGACCATTTCCTAGAACTCAGGCCAGAGAGAAATCTCATCTCAGCAGCCTTTTGAATGTTCTCTCTCAGCAGCTATTTCCAAACTCTTTTCCAACTGATAATCTCAAAGTTAACTCATCTTCTGTAAGAGCCCATTCGTACATTATGATTATTCTTTTCTTGTCTCTTTCTTATAAAACAAACACAATCCCTTTTTTTTGGTCAATAAAAACTGTGGGGTTTTTCAACCTGTTGGCATTTAGCAAAACAATTAACCTTGTTAGTATCTACTTTCTTCAACAGGCTATCTTTTCCCAAAAAGACTCCACAATCTGCATTTCACATTTATACACCTTTTCAGTAGATCTTTATGTTTCTGTCACTTATTTAAACTTTACAAGCTTTGGAAAGCAAAGTATTAAGTTGCATTTACGCTTCCTAAGAAGGCAATAAGACTGCTCTTACTAAGCTTTTTTCCTTCGTCCATTCCCTTTTTGTGAGGAGGCTCTTGGATGATTTTGTCCACATCAGCTCTTCCGATGAGGTCGTCGGGTCGGTCCCACATGGACAGCCGTGTGGTGGGGTTGTAGAAGAACACACGTTCATCACCAGTCCACACCACACACCTGGGGATGGAAGGAAGGCTTGGATTACCCTCACCCACTGGGACCTGCTGCATGCTCGCAGCCTGCAGCACCATGGTCACACACACAGACCCAGCTTCCACTGAGTGCACAGCTGCCAGACATTCCTGCTGCCCAGCTCTGACCCTGAACTGCTGCTTTTCTCTGCTGCCAGATTTGAAAATGCAGTGACTGGATTTGAAGCTGAGATATTAAAAATGCAGCACACTAAGAACACGCTCTCCACACACTGTAACCTGCTCCAACTCCCCAGCAACAGCAGCAGTTACCTACCACGGGGTGCCCGGAATGGGGGTGGTGGCCACTGGCTTGGCCTTCTGAGCTGCCTTCTCTTCCTCTGTCATTTCTTCCTCTTTTGGCTCCTCAAGGAAAAAACAGGTTTGAGGATCGGGCAATGCCAGCTGGCTAATTATTTATTACACAGTAACCAACTTGTTTTACTGAAACCATGCTGACGAGCAGCTTACAATGACACTTCATCCATGCCTAGAACAGAAGCACTGGAACTGCAACAGCAGCTGCTATTCCAAAAATCTACACTCCAAAACCTCCAAGCATTTAATTAACTTTTGACTTTGACAAAACCTTACTTAAATACTTTCCTAGATCTGTATGAATCCTGGAAATCTAGCAGGGCCTGGATACAGGTGTAAGGGTGCATTTTCTGACAAAGGAATTTTCATTTATTCATAAAATTTGTTTGTTTGATAATGAGACACACAGTAGGAAACAGTGAAAACCTGAAATAACCTCTGTAGCAGAAATCAGCAAACTGGTAACTACCTCAGAAATAAACAGGGTGGCTTGGCAGCAAAATCCAGTAACTGAATTCTGTGGTTTTGCCTATTAAACTACATTGAAGTTCACAGAAATCAGGATAAAAGCTTTAATTTTATTTAAACACCCTTTAGTATCCTCAAAAACTATGCTGTTTAGCACAGCAATATGCCTCCAAAAGGAAAAGTTACTTTTGTTTACTGGAAACACTACAGCCCTTTCTAGGACACGTGCTCCTAACAGCCTAAACTTAGCAGTTACAGCACAGGGTGAACATGTGAGCTTTGTGTCAAACTGCTAAAAATAATGAAGCAAAGAAATAGAGAAAAAAACGATTCAATATTAAGTATTTCAAACATTCAGGACAAGTTCCATTTTCTGAGTACCACAAAATCAGTCAGAGAACACCACACCTTGTGTAAAAAGCTAACCTCTCTCCCATGCTCTTACTAACTTCTTAACTGACATATTATGTATGTTTCTTTTGAAAGTCCTTTTCTCCTTACATAAAAACATTAACAAAAGAAAGAAAGATCTGAATCCAAAAATGGAGGCTTTCAAATCCCCTCAGGAATTTAAGAACTTGAATTAGTAACCATGGCTCCTGACAACCTGCCTGGGCTAAGATGCAGCCACAGCTGAGAGATGTGAGACTTCAAACTGGCTTTTGGGTTCAAGGCCTTTTACCTCCTTTATCAGTTCTTTTATAGGTTCTTCTTTAGACTCTTCTTCTTCTGTCTCCATTGGTAAAGGCTCCTCTGAGGGCTCTTTAATTGGCTCTTTGACCTTCTCCTCCATTTTTTCTAAATAAAGGTAAGAATCTTCTTGAGTATTAAGCAACAACTATAGAACCATGACAATTTTCTTTTTATCGGTATAATTTTCCAAATACAATACAAACCCAAAGCCTCTTTTCAGTATATTCTCACCACTTTCTGTCTCTTTTGGGCTTTACAGTGTCTGCTTGTGAAGTTGTAGTTATCTCCTGTGCCAAGATACTACTTGGTACTGGAAAATGAAATATCATGATGCAGCTATTACACTAAAAGGCTGGCTAGAGGCTACTAACAGAAATGCTAAACCAATAATAATTCTCAACCAACAGTGAACACTGAAGACCACTTTCACATTTTAAATGCTGTGGACAAAAACAAATAAATATCAATGCAGAACCACCCGGGAATTTCTCTGCACACAGTTTTTTAATTTACAAAAAGTATAGAACATATTCTCTCAGCAAAATTAGTATTTGCTGTCTCAGATACTGTCATCTCAGTAAAAAGACCTACTATTTAACCTGATTCATTAGGAAGATGGGCATTAATTGAACCAGCAGTGTAAGTGTCCTGCATTTGTCTAAACAAAGACTTCTTGTAACTAAAAATTCAGGAGACAATAAAAGGCACAACTGTTTGGATTTGCTTTCTTAAAACACTTTATGAACATAGTAAGAGCCACAGGACTTTTCCCCCTTCCTCCTTATTTATTATACAAGAGCAATTGTATCCACCCATGGATCTAACGTGCATTTACATGAACACAATGTAGAGATGTGGACAGGGGGAGGTGACATTATTTTACTTCATACTCCAAATCTATTTATACTTTATCTTTACATACTTTATTTATATTTAGTTTTTCAAGATCTGAAATTCAGCACAATGATCTTCATTTTGTCCTAGTCTACAGCCCTTGGTACGACTGACTTTTCCCCTCAATTCCCCTCACTTTCTGTCTGCAACTGGAACCTTCTCCAGCATGTGTGCAGGGGAGGTACTCACTTTCTGCTGGCACAGGAACACGCACTGGCCCTAGGCACAAGATCTGGGAGCAACTCTAGAACCAAACACTCCCACAGTACAGTGGGAAACATGCTGCAACTTTCAGACTGAAGACCAACTCTTATGGATCCTTATAATCAGAACTCCAAAGTGTTCTCAAGGGAGATCAGGGATTAGACATACACCGCTCACACTTTCCAACACAACCACTGGCGGTCTGAGCCACGCTCCCAGTACAAAGCTTAGTAAAATCACCCAAAGTACCTTTCTCCTTCAGCTCTTGGGGTTTTTCCCACGTGGACTCCAGAGTCCTGTTGTTGTAGTAGTAGGTCTTCCCATCTGCTGTCTTGTACTCTGTCCACTCGGAGACGGCGGCTCCGGCCAGGGAGGCGGGGGAGGCGGCGATGGCCACCTGCGGGTGGATCATGGGCACGATGGGCGGCGCCATGCCCGGCAGCACTCCTGGGCGGGGAAAAGGAACAAGGAAGGGGACAGTGAGTGGCCATGCAGGGCCTAAGCACCAACACCTAGCACGGTACTGACTTAACTCACAAATATCCAACCCAGAGAATGAAACAGAAGGACTGGTTTCAAAATTAAATTGGAAAGCAAGGCATTGTTACCAAATTTCTTTCCCGTGTTCTGCAATCAGTAATGCCCACTCCCAGGCAAATTGGATTTTAATTAATTTGTTTAATTTTGCAAAGCACAACGCTTGTTAGCTTTTAGGCATTTATTCTATTATTTTAAAATAAGGTTCTCTATTTATTAGAAAAGTCTTTATCAGATGCCTGCAGCAAATAATTGGGGTTAAGTGTACTCCACAGCTTAATTATGCTGCCGGTGTACAAGATATTCCTATTGCTCTTAAAAAAGGCAAGAGTGGATTGAATTTGAGCCATAGAACATAGAACAGAACTCTGATAAATCTTAAATACTGGCATTAATTCATAGCCTTGGATAAAACCTGATGAGAATGAAACACTATCAGATTGTTGGGTTTGTTTAATACTGGAAACTGATTGAAAAAAAAAAAACCATTTTATTGAAATCCTAAAGCAAAATGGCAAGTAAATATCCAAAGATAAGAAAGCCAGAATGCTGCAGTGTCCTATTATCTCTCTACTCATCCCAACAAACTGAGGATAATGAATAGATTTGAAATGGCAAGTTCTAGAACAACCAATTGGATAGGATTGGAACTTCAAGATCATAAATTTGAGCCTTTAACACTGAGGAAGTCTCACTTTAAATAACGGAAATCACACATTGCACACTGCCGTAACGTGTTCTCAGTGAGTGAGTATTTGTAAATCCACAATTGAAATATGAAAGTTCACACTCAGACACACAGACACGCACACAACATGCGAGCACAGCCAGCCACTGCACATGTGGAGCAGGAAAACAAAAATTCACACAAGAAACTAGGAACTAAGTATGGGCATGAGAGTCACAGTCATTACAGAACTCAATGGTTACAGAAAACTGTATGGGAGTTTGGGTACAGAATAAGCTGACACTAACAGTTATTTGGGGAAGTTATCTCCTGACCAAATACGATATTTCATTTATACTGGTTTTGAAAATAAAGTATATGTAATCATTGAAGTGGGGAAGCAAATAAAGAAATAAAAGAAACAACCACATTCACTACCATGCCAACTTACAGACAAAACGAACTAGGATGGGTTTGGAAATTACCGGTCTTGGTGGTAGCGACTGTCTTTACATACGGGCAGCTGACTATTTGCATCATTGCTACACCTGCAAAACGGATAGGAAGCATGTTGGAAAGCTGCCATGGGACGTCAGCTACCACGGGCTGCTACGGACTGACTTCCTGCCACAATTTGGAATGCCATTTGCAGCTGGCAGAGGAGAAGCCTTCCAGCAAGATAATGGGAATTACTTTTGCTTCAACGTTTTATGCCAGATCAAATATAAAACTAATTTTAACCTGCAGCAACAGTCTCTGCCTATGTTAAACCAGCTGCTTAGCAAGTTATTGGGATGTCATTAAAAAGAAAAAATGTATTTCGGTGAAGACTCAGGGGTTTAAGTTCATCCAAGGGGGAATGCGGCTCCCCTTGTAGGGCAGCACCACAAGAAAATATCCCACAATGGGGCTGCTTCCACAGGCAGCCTCTGCTGGGACAGACCTGTGGGGAGCAGCAGCACAACAAAACGGGCTTTGAGGTTCCCAGTCTGCTGCTGAGTTAAGAGAGCAGAGTAAGGGTAGAAGGACAGGTCTGAACTAGTCAGAGCAGCAAAGCAGGGCAGGCTGGACAGCCAAGTGCAACCCAGGGGGAAAGCTGAGGGTAGGAGGGTCACTGCATCGAGGCTGGAGGTGAAAGAGAGGGAGTAAAAGAAATCAAAGCAATGAAGCTGCAGACAGAGGTACACAGAGCTGCACTAGGTCAGGGACATTTCCTTTATTTTTCATTATCAAGAATGGCATGAGCTGAAAATGCTTTAAAAGCCAAAACTTGCCCTGAAAGAGGTGGCACCATGCACTGGTCTGCTCTCCAGCTCTCCAGCTGAGTTAGAAATGGCACAAAAAGGCACAAAAAGGCAAGCAGCTCATCCTCTTTGATCAGATCAAAATCAGTGGGAAATCAGACAAGGCCGAGGGGAATGCATTTCCAAAACCTCCATTTTGGGTGTAGAAGGCAACTGTAGAAGTGCTCTCTGGCTGGTCCAGTCTGGATGCTCAGAAACTGAAACACTTCCCTTCAAAAGTTCAAATTCATCATGTGAGGTGGGAAATGCTCCAGTGGAAAGTGAAATTAAACCCCTGTTTAAACCAAAGTAGTCTCTGGATTTGGTCATTAGAGATCTAGTATGCAGAGCATACACAAATACTGCCAATTATTTGAAAATAAATTTGTGAGAAGACAGAATTGTAATGTTTTTAAAAAATAATTTCAATGAGAGAATTGCAACTAGTTTTCTTTTTAAATGTATTGAACTGAGACATGAAAACATCAACTCAAACAGCACTGATTGAAGTGTTTGCCTAAACTGGAAGGGTGGTCATGTTATATACTTGACAATGGACCTGAAAATTCGTTTTGTTAAGGAAGTTACAGCATGTCTCCAACATGAGTCAGTACAAATAACACTATCTGGGGATTGCTGGAGTTAGGGATGCTGCAGCACAGATTAGACTGAGCAAACACCCAAGCTGTTTCTGCTGCCAAGGTCATTCCCAAACATAAAACTGACTTAAAACATAGGAATTGAGAGAAAGCAGACTTACTTTTTAAGATCTGAGATTATGAGATATCACTAACAAACTCTTCCATTTCTCCTTCTTACTACAGTTTAACACAGAGATTAACTTTGAAATCACCTGACATTGGTATTGTTCAGCTCTGTCCCTGTGACTTCAAATCCTTTGGCTGGTATCACACCTGGTGTTGAAAGCCCCAGACATCTACAGCCTAACCTTCACATGACCTTCTGACTTCACCTGATACTGTCTTGAAGTAATTTGACTTCTCTTCTGTTTCTTGTTATTGAAAATATTTTACAGTTTTCCTTTTCTTTTACAGTGCTTAGAAACCATCCCAACCAACTCAAGTCAAAATTAGCTGAAAGAAGCTGACAGCCTTCATTCTGTAACTAAGCAAACTGACAAATCAGACCCACTAGTGGAAGCCAGGTGTCCTTCCTACATGCTATGGGTTCCACCTGCAGCCCAGCTCACAGGAAAAAATGGTCAGAGCAAAGACCGCTTACCAGGGAAGTGCTGAAAAAAAGAATTCTTAAAAATGAGTTTCAGGAGATTGATGTTCCTACTCTGTCTTTGCTCCTGTACTGCATTACTCCCAAAACTTTCTTGGGTGAGAGCTCACAATAAAGCCCAACGTGGGCATACACCCAGAATCTCCATTTCCACTGGCACATTTCTACACTGTCCTGACCATCCCATTTTACCCCACAGGTCACACCTGCATAGATCATATCCCTCACAGTGTGTAAGGGCCCTTTATTCCATGCTGGTCCCTTGCTGGCAAGGTTAGAAATGGCAGTTGAGAGCACTCAGCTGATCATCTTTAAGGCTTAACTGTTTTTATTATTCCTGCAAACCTCATCAATAAACAGACTTCTTTCTCCTAGCCTTTATTCATTTGTTGTTCAGCCTGGAATATCACATTCAGAATAGTATTTGTTTCCTGGTTTAATCCAAAGAGTACTACACTGCAATTTCTTTTTCAGGCCAATACAGATTAAAGTAGCTTTGCCCAGTTATTTTAGAAGACTATTCTAAAAGCAGAGGCAGCTAAAAGCTGGTGCTCTCTTCTAGTCAGCACTTTAACTGCTTTCAGGCTTTTTTCTCTCATCAAAGGAGTGAAGGGCTACTTTTCTGAAGGGTTACTTTTCATCCATGCAATTCAGTGGAGAGGTGAAGGCCTCCCTCCACATCCACTGGGTGGCTGCATGAGGAGGACAGCAGCAAAGCCACCTCACTCAGCTTGTACAGTCAGAAACATGAAGATGCTACTCAGAGCTGCTTCTTTTGTCTTTTCAAATCTGAAACTAACTTGGATCCAATACAACTGCAGTCTCCTACCTCCCTCTGCAAGATCAGTTCCTGGTGTATGCTTAGTGCCTCTGTGCACTGAAACACATCAATTTTGTATCAGAACAGGAACTCAGTGGTATTTGTGCAAATGAAAGATGGTGTGTAAGTGCTAGGTGTCATTAGTGATCTCCTGGGAGGCCTCTGCAACAACTACAGGCTGCGAGTCCAACACTTTGCCAGCCTAAAATTCCTTCCTTATGTATTTAAATATTTCATAAAAATTTAAGCAACTATGATCTATCCAGAAGAAGTGTGCTGCCATCTAAGATTCCTTGTTTATGTTCTTTAAACCTAAAGCCTGTGAATAACAATACACTGGCACCCTAAATGTCTCATTATGGTCCTCAGGTCACACCTTAACACTTGGCATCCTACCCAATGGCTGCAGCCTAAGAGAACTGGGAACACCTTATATTACTGGGGTCATGATTTCCATGGCAATTCCTCCTGCTCATCCATGTCCTAGTGAATATTTATGCACAAGAACTTCAGATCTAAATCAAGTAAGTAGAAAAAAATTAAAGCAATATTGCAGCTAGTAAAATATAGTGCTCAAAAATATATGTTCTTTGTTAATTAAAAAGTCTGTCTGCTAACCCTGAATTCTTTCAGAGATACTCTGAGGAGAGGATCCAGGCAAGTTCTGTACACAGTGGACACATGAGTGCAAACAACTGACAACATGGACATGTAGCAGACAAGACAATTACAGTTTGCCAATTTACCTGGAAGTGGAATAGGCATGCCAGGAAGGGGGACACGAAATGGAGGTACCATTACTGGTGGAAAAGCAGGAATTGCTGCAGTTGGTTGAGGTACTGCATGAGGAACTGCAGGAGGCAATGTCTGTGGGACTGGCTGGGGTACAGTCTGCACAGGTGTAGCAGAAGGAGCAGAGGTTGAAACACTGACTGATGGTGTGGCAACTGAAACACCCGAACTCGGGGTCTGGTCTTGTGTGGTAGGTGCTGATAAAAAAACACAAAGAACACCTTGTATCTTAGACACTGCAATATACTGCTGCAAACATACTGGCGCTCTGTTTCCCGGTACACAGCAGCTATGCTCAGATATAAGCAGCAGGAAGACATTCCTGGACAAAAAATACTTTGCCTTCTCTGGAACATTAAATATTCACAAAGAAAGTCAATTTCCAATTTCAATTTGTCCCATTCTTTACACTTAACATGTCTCTACAGCAGAAGCAGGGCTGTATTAAAGGACAAACGCGGGCTGAAATTAGGTTCTATTCTGTTCACAGAAACAGAACATTACAGCAAGTTTCCAATGGCAACAGGCTGTCCTTGTGTTACATGAACACAGGTTCTGCTTTTAACAGCAGCAGCATGTGCATGACAGCAGTCTGCCTTAAACTATGCTGGGCTGCACCCCCAGAGCAGGAAAATAGCAATAAAAATGTGTAAATAAGTAAGGAAAAGGAAAATACTTTTCTTTAAGAGCTGCAAGAACTTTCTTAGTCTTCAGTACCTCCCAGCTGGAAAACACACAACTGGCTTTCAGTTCTATAATCCTTGCAGCATGACTGGTTTCAATTTCAAATTGTTTTAATTGGGAGCAAACAGTCTCACAGCATAGGCCAACAGGAACTTGAGACAAGTCTGCTTAAACTTGCAAACTCACTCTGGAAGATTTGGTGCAGAGGTGAAGGGAAAAAGAAAAAAAAATAAAGAAACCACACCAATTTACAGCCATATTCCAATGGGCACACCGTGCATTTTCTATTACTACCAGAAACATTCCAAACAATATACCAGCATTAGCATATTTAAATAAAGGTTTTTGATAAGCGTTTCAGAGTTCTTAGCAGTGCCTAACATTTAGGGAAACAGAGCAGACAGTCAGTATGTGATTTGTAAGACCTAGGTCAAATCAGTACAAGGCAAGAATGAAGCTCAGCCAGAAGTCCCAGGGTTGTTTTTACAGGTCAAGTCTAAGAGTTATAAAATTATTTCAAATTATAAAATTTCATCACCTAGGCACAGACACCAACAGTAACAGTTCTTGGAAGCAAAGACAAAGTTTAGCAGATAGAACAAGTAGAAGTGGAACAGATTGTCAGCATTCAACATCAGGAAATTCAACTTCAGAGAAGGTGCATAAAGTGCTGCTCCCAAAGCATGACTAGCTGTCCCCAGCCTGCCACTGGGTCAGGAGCTGACACTGACCTCCCACCTGACTTGTTACTCAGCACAACAATTAGAGCAGACCATAGTTCAACACAGCGAATTAACACCATTCGGAGTTACCCTTCAAATTAAACAGAAGCCCTAAAATGCTTTCAGCAATACAAGTTCTCTGCTACTCTAGTGACGTGTCCTCCTTCCAGCTTTAATGAAAGCAGAATTGAAGGGTTACCTAAATTTGACTCCCTTTTACACAGAGATTCTGAGGTTCAGGTTAAATGGCGAGTTCAGTTGACTTGTCTCGCCTGTTACAGGAAAAAGATGAATTCCAGAGGATGCAACTCTACCCCACAGCAGGAGTTGGAACAGCTCACCTCCTGCACACTCTCTGGCCTGGCTCAGTGCACACCTCTGAGCCACTGCAGCTACAATGCCCAATGTGCCAGTGCCAGCACCAATGGTGCCTGTCTGTAGCCCTGCATGCAAGACAGGACATTCTCTGAGCTGCTCCTTGCCCTGCACACCTGGCTCTGGGCACGGGGACTGACCTTGCTCACCGTTTGCTGCTGATACACTCACAGCAAACAGACCCACAGTACTTAACACACACCTCTATCCACATACACTGAGGCACCTGGGCAGCACACAGGTGCCAAAGGGCACTGCAAACCACGCTGGTGTGTGCACAGCCATGCATTTATGTGTATGCTGCATCATTCAGTCCCCTTTCCTTACTTGGAAAACCCCTAGAAGCAAAGGCTCAGTCCATGGAAGCAGCAGTAATCTCCAGACTATCATTCAAAGGTCACAAATGAACAAAAATGGCTCCAAGGACTTTTTTTTTCGTCTTTGTGGAACTCTAGAAAATAGGAACTGAGAAGGCTTAGGCAGAGGAGTAATGCTAATAAAACTAATACAACAAAGAAACTCTATTCTGTAATCAACCAATGCTCACAGAGCAGCAGCTCTGAGACCCAGCCTACAGGAACAGATGCCATGGAGAAAACGAGGAAATTGCTACAACTAAACTCCTACGTCAGATCAACATTTCTTGTGAAACACTTTTAAAAACAATTTAGCTCTATCTGTAGTTGAAAGGAAATAGATGTGTAATAGCTCTGAGATGATGTGATAACAGCAGAAGAAAAATTTACAAAGACCTGAAGAATTCTTTGAGACTGGGGAGAAAGAAGTTTGCATGCAAGGTTCTTCTGGACTAAACACTGTACTTTAAATCACACTCCATGCTGAAACAACTTTGTCCTGAATACCCATGCTTTGCTGCAGCAACTCCCCATGCAGCAACCCCACCACCAGGTCCCACCACGGCAAGGCCGAGATGCCCAGGTACTCACTGGAGTTGGTCTGGGACACTGAGGTGGCCGTGGTGGTGGTGGAGGTGGTGGAGGACTGCGTGCTGGAGGAGGTGGATGGAGATGCTGCAGATGCAGGGCTGCTGGTGGTGGGGGTGGAGGCCCCCACGGCCTGGGCCTGGGCTGCCAGCATGGGCGTCAGCTCTGACTGCTGGATGACCTTGACCCCGTCCGGTTTGCTCCACGCCGACTCGCGCGTGCGTGCGTTGTAGAAATAGACCTGGGGAGAGCGGCCTGTGAGCCACAGCTCACTGCAGGACAGCCCAGCCCTGCCCCGGGCTCACAGCACGGCACCCAGCTCACCTTCCCGTCTGGAGTTTTGTTCTCTACCCAGATCTCCTCAGCTGGGGGCATTGCTGGTGTTCCCGGCGCAGAGACCGGCGGCATTCCTGGAGGGAACATCATACCAGGAGGTGGTGGCATGCTACCCATGGGAGGAGGCATAAATGGTGGTCTCTAAAGGCATATAATAACAATAATGATGATAATGATAACAACAATGTCATATCAAGCAGTTTTCCTTTCTTAGAGAAACAGCACACACTACACGAATAGTAAGGACAGCTGTGCCAGGCTTGGAAGCTTCCCTGACAATCCCGTGCTCCCAGATCAGGGAATGTGCTTCCTGCCAACCCCCCACCCATGGCAGAACAGCTGAAGCCATCACTTCTGAGATACAAACATCCAGGCACCTACAAAAGGTGGAATGAACAGAAACGTGGTCAAAGTCCAAAAGTCCTCTCCTGGAAAGGAGAAAATATTTCAATGGAAGGAAGGAAGAGAAAGAATGGAAGTGCTGTTCCCAAATAGCTGCTGCTCAGACATCACCATCTGTGAACCAAATATCCCAGAAACTCGACGGCTCTCCCAGGAAAGATAGGTTAAAAAAACCTAAATTACAAGTAAGCATCCAGTTTGTCAGTACAGCTGAGCAGTGGGCTTAATTAAAATCCATTACACTCCTAAATTTCTCACTAACTAAAATTCTAGCTAGTGCCAATTAAAACACAAATATGGCAAAATTACATGTTCATTATTGCATGATAAGAAATCCTGACCTGTCCTGCACACAGTTACCTGAAAGCCTGAACACCTGTTTGGAATTCAAAGTACATTCAATTCTTTCATTTTACTTATTTACTTGGACTGTTCAAAATTCCCTATATGCAACAAGTACAATGAACACTTTCCTGTAAAACAGATGGCAGGGCTCACAGAGTTCTCTGGCTTATTCTGCAAACACCTACAGCTGCCCTAATTGTCCCCATCAGTCCAGCTCTGAGTGTCACCCTGAGCCCTGGTGCTGGGACACCCAGGGCTCCAGTGCCACAGGGAGGGGGTGGCTCGGTGACAAGCTGCACCCACAACTGCAGCTGTACCCCTGGCAGCTGCCAGTGCTGCCACGTCCTTGGCTTCTGTTGGGAGCTGCCCTGAGATCCAACTTTCTGCCCTAAGGGTGGTGTTTTAAACCGCTCTTTAAATCCACATGCCAAACTAGGAACAATCATTTGCATTAAATACTACTAAAAAAGGAAGCCAAGAGTGCATGGATGGCATTCTACACAAACAAAAAAAGCTCTCAATTCAACTGCAACCTGCATTCTCTCCCTTGTTCCTCCCCAACAGCTCTTGCACCTGCTTTACCATGAGCTTCCTCTTTCTTGCCGTTACAACTGTATGAAGAATCCAATGAGAAGAAGCCCACCTTCCACCTGCTACATCTCCTTTCCCCAGTCCAGGAGTAAAACCACGTGGGCATTCGGTGCCAGATGTGCAGCCAGGGTGCCAGCACAGCCTGAGCCCTGAGCACAGCTCCCCCCATTGTGACCTCGGGCTGTCACCATCCCGTCTGGCCGGGCACGGGGCAGGGAGTGCAGCCAGCCCCGAGCAGAGCTCAGTGCCAGCCCAGCTCAGAACCCCGGCCCAGCTCACACACCCAGCCACAGCTGGTGCTGCTGAGGAGCTGCAGAGCTCACGGCCTGCGTGACAGCCGGGAGCAGCAGCACACCCTGGGTGGAAATCAAACACAGGAGACACCCACAGCCAGGCCTGGGATCCAAAGTAACTCTGCTTGGTTTTCCAAACTGCAATTAAAATAGTGGATTTAATCAATAATGGCACATGGGACCGTTCAGCTCCTCAGCCTGCCCACAGCCTACACAGCACTGACACTGCCCTAATGGGAAGGCACCCCCACAAAGCAATTAAATATCAGCACAAGGCAATTAAAATAATCCATTTCTCATTCACAAAGGTGCTGTCCCTTGCAAACTGTTCAGGCCTCAGAAAATCAGACACAAGACCTTAAAGCATCCATCAATTTAGCAGCAGAGGAGCTGAGCAGAAACTGTATTTGCACACCACAGGTATGCAGTGTAACACCACACCTGAGCCCTGTGTTCTCATCTTGCCTTGCTGTTTCCTTCACCCATTTCCATTCTCATACTATTTCCACACAATCACAGAATCAATGACATTGGAAAAGACCTCCCAGCCCATTGAGTCCAACCTGTGCCCAATGCCCACCTTGTCACCCAGCCCAGTGCCATGTCCCATTGTTCCCTGGACATCTCCAGGGATGGGGACTCCAGCATCACCCTGAGCCCCCTTTTGTCCAGGCTGAGCCCCCCTAGACCCTTCAGCTGCTCTCATCAAACTTGTGTTCTAGACTCTCCACCAGCTTTACTGCCCTTCTCTGGACACGCTCCAGACCTCCATGTGCTTCCTGAAACTGAGGGGCCCAGAGCTGGACACTTCCACTTTCCACAAACGAAAAATTCCTAAATCCACTTAACGAGCCCAGGAGAATTCCTTACCTGTAGGTGTGGAGGCCCCATGGGCGGGGGGATCCCCCCCGGCGGCGGCATCGGGGGCATGCTGGGGTCGAAGGGGGGCCGGCCGAAGGGGGGCCGGGGCGGCGGAGGAGGGCCCCGCATCATGCCGAAGGGCGGGGGCGGCCGCAGGAGGGGCGGGGGGCCCCGCAGCACCGCGCTGGGCGGCGGCGCGGGGCCGCGGAACCGCAGCGCCTGCTGCTGAGCCATCCTGGGGAGAGAGGCACGGGAACACGGTCACTGCTGCTGCCGGGGAGGAAACCGCTGCGACAGGGACCGGGAAACCCGGGCGGCACCAACAGCAGAGCACAGCATGCCGTGTTTAGTGGGTGAAGTCAACTGTGCAACTATCTCAAGATGCACTTCTGCTACACAATTCAGGGTTATCAGTCCTCACTGTGAATTTCCCCCCATGTTAATGGACACCCGGAGCTGGGATGGGGTACGCAGCCCCTAGGAAGCGCATCCTTCCTTATCTGCCGGAGCTCCCCGAGCACGGCCGGGGCTCCGGCTCCTGCTGCCGGTGCGTCCCGAGCCGCGGCAGCCGGCGGGGCCCGGCGGGGCCGGCTCTGCCAGGGGCTGCCGGGGACTCGGTGTCCCTACAGGCGGAGCCTGGCCCTCGCACGGGCTCTCGGAGAGCCCTCGGCCTTCAGGAGCGGGCAGAACGGCTTCGGAGCGGCTCCCCCGGGGCCCGGGGACGGCCTCACCCGCCCCTGAGCGCACTGCGGTACCACGGGCGCATGAGAAACAGAGCCGAGAGAACCCAAGGTTATCAGACGGAGGGCCACGCCAGACACGGTGTGTCCGCGTCCCGCCGGCCCCCGCCCCGGAGCAGCCCCGGCCCGGCGAGCGGGAACAGGGCCCGTCCCGCCGCACGCGGGGCCGGGAAAGGAGGCGGGAGAGCTCCCGCCGCCCGCCCCCCCGCACCCGGCCCCGCGCGGCAGCCAAGCCCCGGCCCGGCCTGGCTCAGCCGTACCGGAGGTCGGTGCCGAAACGCTCGCCCGCCGCTGCCGCCGCCTCCCCGTCGCCGCCGCCGCCCCGCTCCGCCATGGCCGCCACCGTCGCGCGCACCCGCCCCGCCCCGCGCGGGCCCCGCCGCCTCCCATTGGCCGTCCCGCCCGCCCGTCAGCGCGCGCGGGGCCGAGCCCGCGCCGCCATTGGCCGCCGCGCCCGCCGGCTTTGAATGGGGGGAGCCGGGCGCGCCGCGATTGGCCCGCGCCGCTCGCGCCTGGGGTCACGTGAGGCGCGACCCGGGGAGAGAACCGGAAGTGACTCTCACACCGTAGAGGGAAGGGGAGGAGCAGCATCCAATCAGCGGTCGGAACCGCGTGCACCAATCACCGCCCGCAGCCGGCGGTGCGCGCCCCCCCGCAACCAAATAGGGAATGTCCCGCCCCGTGACGTCACGGGTCACGGAGCCAATGAACTATCCTGGAGGGGGAGCCCGGAGGCCGCTAGGGGGCGCTGTGCGCACGGGGGCTCCGGGGGACCCGGGGAGGCTCCGAGGGATGCGGGGGGTCCGGGGGGTCTGGGGGGGCTCCGAGGGACCCGGGGGGTCCGGGGGGGCTCCGAGGGACCCGGGGGGTCCGGGGGGCTCGGGGCGTCCGGGACGTCCTAGGAGTCCAGGGGGATCCGGGAGTCCGCGGGGTCTCGGGGGTCCGGGCGATGCGGGGGCCTCCGAGGAGCGTGGCGAGTCCGCCCGGGAGCCCGGCACGCGGGACCGGGACGAGAACGGAGCAGCGGGGGAGGCACCGCCCGTCTGCGCCCGCCCTGTCCCGGGTGCCCGTGACCCCCACCCTGGCACGGGAGAGCGAGCGGCTCCTCCTGGGGACGCTCGGCAGCGACACCGGGAAAGCCCGGAGTTACGGGTAAGCCGTGCGGGGAGCGCTGCCGGCACCGGGAGCGCTCGGCACGGCGGGGACATCAAGCGGGGCAGCTGCAGCGCTCGGTGCGAAGGAGCCCCCGGATGGCCGAGGGCAGGGCCGCGTTCCCGGGACACAGTCCGGTGGTGACCGTCCGTCAGGCCCTTCCGTCCCCAGCTGGTTCTGTGATCCCACATTTCCCATTCCTCTCCTGCTCTCAATAAAAAGATCTGTCTTTGCTTAGATCATGGCAATAAGGAATTGCGGGGGGGGCCTTTTGGCGGTGCTGAGCCACAGAGACTTTTGCACGCTCTGAGTTTGCTGTGGAGTCTTTATTCGTGTGTTTGGCTTGAGGCTGCTGCCTCGGTGAGGGTGTGGGGCAGGTCAGGGGTGCTGGGGCTCCCCGTGTGTCCTGCTCGGTGTCCGGGTGGTGCAGCCAGGGCCTCAGTGCCCGGGGGATGCAGGGCACGGTGCCCGCTCGCTGTGCCAGGGCAGGGGATGCAGGGGATGCAGGGGATGCAGTCGGGTGTCCCTCCCGCCCCGTCCCCACCGCATCCCCCTCCCCGGCCCTTTCTGACGGCAGACTTTAAAACCGGTTTTGCCCACGAGTGCTCAAATCCCCCGCACACCGTGGGGCTGCCTGTCTTCCACGCGTCTTTCATCCTCTTTTATCTCCCCGCTCCCTGGTTGTCTCCATGTTTTATTGATGTCAAGCTAGCAGGAGCAGCTGCAGGGCCCTCTCGCAGGTTCGGGGGGGCTGGAGCTGCTGCTGTACGCCAGCCCCCTCACCTTTGTGTTCTCACAACATTCCAGTCAGGAATTGTCGAACTGCAGCTCCTTCGGGAGCAGGTAGTTAATGGTGAGCTGCAAAACATGAGTCACTTTGACGAATCTGCTGGCAGCTCCCTGTGCTGCAGGACGTGGCTCCTGGCAGCAGTACAATTTACTGTGATTGATACGCACTTCCCTGGATTTCATTGAAAACAAGAATTCCAGTGGCTCAGCTCACTGTTTGCCTGGACACCCTCCCTGACTCCTGGTGGGCTCTGGGGTGCAGGTGCCAGGGGACTGAGCAGAGGCTCTGTTAATCCCTCAGGAAGCTGTGGCACTGCTCCTGGAGCTGGGAGGATATTGCTGGCCGTGCTCCTTGGGGAATGGAGCTGTGGCAAGCACTGGAGCCAGGGGAAATCTCTCCAGGGAATCCCAAACACACCCACACCCACTGCAGAGCCAGTGGATCTGCTGATGGAATTCTGCAAATGGCTGTGGGTACACGGGGTGTCCAGGTTTTCCAGAGAAGTCTGCAGCCCTGGTACCCCTGTCTGTGCTGCCAGTCCTCCCCAGGGCCGTTGTCCCCTGGCTGGAAAGCTGCTGGCTGTGCTGTGCCAGATACCAGCACAGAGCTGCTGTGCTGCTGCCACTGCTGCTGCTGCTGCCCCAGAAATTGTTCCCAGGGAGGTTTTAAACCAGGAACTTTCTCAAATATTTGGATCTCTGTAGTTTTTAAAAGGCTGTTTGTGACACAGTCTGACTTCTCTGCCAGGCATATAGGAAGGAGTCCTGAAACCCTCCAGGGTGGGTGCTCCTTCTCAAACCTGCCCATGTTCTTGTGTTTTCTTGGTCCAAGGTGAGTGGTGTTCCTCATCCTCATTGCAGCTCTGTGCCGTGGGCTGGTTTCTGCTCCAAGGTTCCCTCTAGCTTACTGTGGCAGCCCCTGAGCTGCTGTGGCTCCCACTGCTGGCACTGGCCCCTGCCGTGGAGCTGCAGCAGCTGTGGGGCTGTGTCGTCTCAGAGACGCCAACATCCTGCCATTCTTTTTTAATTTTTTCAGATTTCAGGTTGAAGTGTGATGACAAATTAAAAATTTTGCCCTGGGCTGTCTGCAGGGCCTCTGGGCTGCTGCGGTGCCAGCATCTGCCGGGGAGAGCCCCAGATGCCCCCGTGCTGGGGGTGGCAGAGGGGGAGGCTCCTGCTGGCGCCGAGGTGCCCCCGATTTCCCAGCCCCCTCACAGTTCGCTGCTGGGGCTGAAGCCATTGGGGTCCCCCCATCCCCTCCAGCCACGGGGACCTTGGGGGCCATGGCTGCTGTGTCCCTGCTTGGCCTTGGAGCTGGGCTGGCCCGTTCTGAGGGCATGTGAGGCATCATCTGGGCATTGTGGGGAGCAAATGGGTCTGGGCATTACTGAAATTTAACAGGGCACCTCCCTGTCCGTGGGCACAGCATGGCTCAGTGTGCTGCACCCAGGCTCTGGGCACGGAGCTCCCCGGTTTGGTCCCAGGCTTTCCCTGTATTTACCTGAAAACATCTCATTTGTCTCTACACATGGAGCCTGCAGAGTCCCTCCTACACGGGGAAGAGGGGTGCAGGCTCAGCCATGGTAAGAGCAGCAGATGGGCGGGAGGCCTGGGAGGTGCCCTGAGTCAGAGCAGGGGTTAGCCCAAACGAGGTGATGGCTGCAAAGAGCCCAGCAGGGCAGAGCCAGCCCGGCTGCCGGCAGCACAGCGCCTCTCGCAGCTCCTTGGCCAGCGGGGACAGTGCCACTGGCCCTGCGAGTCTTCTGAAAGCGTCGGAGTCCCGTGGCTGCATCAGCCAGGGCAGAGCTGGGAGCAGAGCCTGGCCGGGAGGGCGCTCGGCCACACCCCGAAATTCTGGGAGCATCCGGGGAAAGTTCTCCTGTCTGAAACCAGCCGCAGAGCTGACACTAATAGAAAAAGACCAGTAAAAAGCTGTGCGATATTCTGCTCTGCTCCCCGTCCCTCTCTCCCTCTGTTGCTGCTGGCATTTTATGAAATATTGATGTGCCTGGGTGCTGCCGCTCTCCCGTGCTCTCCGCGCTGCTGCCGCGGCCGCGCCGGCCCCACGCCGGCCCGGGGACGGGCCACGGGACGGGCCACGGAACGGGCCACAGAACGGGCCACGGGACGGGCCACAGAACGGGCCACGGGACGGGCCACGGGACGGGCTCAGAGCCGGGTCCCTCGGCGGAGCCGAGCAGCTCGGTGCCGCGGCTGGAGCTCCTGGCCGGAGCAGGCGGGGGCTTCCCACGGGCTTGGAGATGCCGTGCTCGCTTCCCTTCTCATGCCAGGCTCTTCTCCGGCTCCTGACCACGAGTTCTGGTCCCCCGAGCGCCCTCCTCCAGCCCGTCCTGCCGCGGGCTTCTCCTCCGGGCTGCGGGAGCTCCGTCCCCGGAGCCCGCGGCGCACCCGGTCCGGACGGGGCTGGCCGGGCTCCCCCGGTCCGGACGGGGCTGGCCGGGCTCCCCCTGTCCCGCACGGGGCTGGCCGGGCTCCCCCTGTCCCGCACGGGGCTGGCCGGGCTCCCGGAGCCGCCCCGTGCTGCCCCAGAGCAGGCAGTGGCGCAGGGTGGGCTGAGGGGACAGCCGGGGCTCCTCCGTGTCCCCTCCCCGCAGGACACGCGGGTTTGTGCTGGCCGCGCGTGACATCGTCCCCGCAGCGCTGCGAACGCGCCTCCTTCCCCCAGAGACCAGGCGCGCTCCGGCTCGGGGTTAATATTTCATGAGGTTCAGGGCTGGCTCCGAGCTGCGGCCAGACGCGCCCTCGCTGCCGTTCCCGCGGCGGGGCGGGGGCTCGCAGGGGCCCGGGGGCCCCGGCGCTGCGGCCGCTGACGGCTCCGTGCCATTCCAGGGGCTGCTCCCATCCGCCGCTCCTTTGGCTGCCCGGGACTGCGGCGAACCGGAGCCAACCCGCTCCTCAGGCCCCGGCTCGGCTGTCCTGTCTCAGGAATGGCATCGGTGTGAAATCCCAGGATGCCTCATCTCATGGCCAATTTGCTCAGGTTTCCTCGGCGGGGGCTAATGTGTTTTCCATGTTAACGTGCCTGCACGTGGCGTTCAACCTGACTGCAGCATGGAGCCACTAATCCTACACGACTGGCACACATGCCCCGCTGGCAGGGGACAGCGCTGCGTGCCCACCCCTCCAGGGGCTTTTGCCTGGGCTGACCCCGGAGCGGCTCACCTGCCCGGCGGGAGCATCCACCCCAAGCACAGCGATATGGGGAGCTGCACCAAGGTGATTCCACTGAAACCAAAAACCTCTCCACTCTAAGCAGGGACTGAGTTATTCACTTCCCTCGCTGAGCTCCGAATGCTGAGCTCTGATGGAAGACGGTGCCTTGGTTCCCTTCCCAGCTGTCCAGAGTAAATGGACAGAGATCTCTCTCCTCCAACACTGACAAACAGTGACCCACTCTGGGCCCGGGCAGCACTGCCGGGGGCAGGCAGTGCCAGGGGCTGGTCCCAGTGCTCTGGCCCCAGCACCCTGCTGCTCTCTCATCCCAGAGCCCCAGCTCTCCCAGCTGCAGACCGTGGGGACCACAGCTCCCAGCCCAGGGCCCGGGGCAAAGCCTGGGCAGCAGCAGAAACCACTGTCCTAAGGAACATTTTTCATCTCAAACTGAATGTGTCTCCTTGGGAGGACAAAGGTCCTTGAAAACCCAGGAGAAGGGAAACACTGAGGGCAGAACGTGTGAAGGAAAAGGGGACTGGAAGTTTGGAATTTTGCAGCTGCAAACCAGTGTTCTCTGGGAAAGCAGCATGGCTGCAGCTCCAGCTCCCGCTCTCCTTGCCAGTGGCTGCTTCTTGGACCATCATGAGCGTGGGCTTGGCTCTACGCCAAGCCAGGACCCTCAGCAGCAGGTCCTGCTGCTCCCCCAGGACATTGGTGTCTGGTGGGGACGTGCACACACCCACTCACACGTATGTGCACACGTATGTGCGCGCGCGCACACACACACACACACACACACACACACAATTCCCACCTGCCCCACAGCACCTGCTGCCTTGCTCCCGAGCCCCCCAAGCCCCTGAGCCCTCTCTCCTCTCTCCCCCCTCCTTCTCACAGATGCTTTTGTACATCTAGGAGCTCCCCCCTGCCCCCTCGTGTTATCAGATGTGCTGCTATTGATTTCCTCCCTGCATTTGTTTTTGTTATTCATTATTAATGGGATCATTTTTCCATCCTTTGTGCATGAAGGCAAATTTTGTGTAAAAATCAATTGAGTGAGTAGCGCCAATGGCTTGTTTGGTTTTCTGTGCTTTCATCTCCTGTGCACAGATCCCGGGAGACAGAGAGCAGGATATTAAGGAGCAAGCATGGAATGGGGAAAAAATAATAAATCAATTGTTAGTGGTTCAGAAACCATAGACAGGGAGTTTGCCTGCTGAATCTCACACGTGTACTGGGTATTTCCTATTTCAGCAGGTTTCCCCTTCCCCTTTATCTGGGCTGTCACTGAGAGGGAATTCCCTTTCTCAGCAAATTTCTCCGGCATTTTTCATTTCACCTGTGGGAGACGGGGGTTTGTGCATGGGGTGTGTTTTGAAGAATCAAGTGTCCCAGGTGGATCCCACAGACCTACTGCCCAGGACAAGGAGCCCCAGCCCCAAGAAAATTGCGAGTCCTGATCCCCAGGCCCCTGGAGAGAGAGATGGGGCAGCGGGGAGAGCGGGGCTGTGATGTGGTGGCAACCTCCCACAAACCCGGAATTCCGAGCGCTGGCTCCATCCTGCCTCCCATCCCCTGCTGGTGCCGCTCACTGGCTCCGGGGCACTGCTCGTCATCCTGAGGGAAAACGCGGGCAGCTTCTTTGTGCCTCCTCAGCATCAAATACCGGTTCCGAACTCTTCGGCCGATGCTGAGAGAAGCTCATCCCCAGCTCCAGGAAGATTAAATGAGCTTCCCGTATCACAATGGGTTTAACCCAGAGCACCAGAGCTTTGGGAGCCAAACCCAGGGGCAGACTAAGGCATCAGTGATGACCAACCAGGACGTGCCTGACCTCCAAAGTCAATCTCAAACGAAGGGGTCAGGTCCTGTGTGTGAAATCTGGGCAGAGCCCCCCGTCCAGAGCACTGCCGCGAGAAAAGGAGCCGGGAGGGAGGGAGGGAGGGAGGGAAGGTGAGCTAAAAGGTCAAGGGGCTTAAGGTGTCCCTGGTGAACCTGTTGGAGGTGAGGAGGAGCTCAGAGGAGCTGCTTTATGGGACAGTAGCTGCGGGTTTGGGAAAGTTCGTTTAGGATTTGTTTTGCATCTTTAAGGCACTCTCCAGAGCTGTGCAAAAGGAACAAACATGGAAACGTCCAAACCCACAAAGCTAGGCAGCACAAGATCAGCCCCAAGAGAGACAGCGATGATGCCTTTGCCGTTGTGGGAGCAAGCCCGGTCCGATGTCCCCTCTGCAGGTGTGCAGGGACAGAGGTGGGGCCGTGAGCCGTGAGTGAGGGCGTTCTGCACTGCCGGCTAGGAGCGGGCTCGGCGAGGCTCTCACCGGGTTTAACCCGAGCCGGGGGGACACGGATCCCGTCCGAGAGCAGCGCTAGCGGTTCTTTCTGCTGCAACACAAAAGACGTGAGGCGGATCTGGGCTGGGTCTCCATTCCCGTGCCAGGAAAGGCTCCCGGCCCCGCTCCCGCCACCGACCCCCGGCGGGGCCGTGCCCGCTCCTCCGGCGCCCCGGCGGCCGCGGGGCCAGTCCCCAGCCCGGGGCAAGGCGGGGGCAGCTCCCGGACACACACGAGAACGAGGGAAGAGATAAAGGCACATCCTACCTGTAAAAACACGGGCCTGGAGCCCGCAGCTGCGGGGGAAGATGCCGTCGGAGCTGCCTTCTTTATAGTGCGTTGCCCTTACTCTAAATTTTCAGAGCCCACAATATAATGTAATGGCATAAGGGCATTTTTTGTTAAAGGACGTTTGATTGGGGAAAAATCGCTGAGGATGATTGGGAAAACGCGATGCGAGGAAGAGAGTTACCCGCGAGGAAAAGGTGAATTCGTGAGATCGTTTCCTGACGGGGGAGGAGGACGAGACCCAGTTCTCAAGTTCGATGTTTGTCACTCATTGAAATGCTAAAGTGGAACATCCAGAGGAGGCTCACGCTTCGAACATTAATCTTTGATCGTTAAGGTGCTTCTGGGAATCGCAAATAAAAGCCCTTTCCCCCTCCTGAACACTTTCAGAAACGAACCCGGCATCGGCTTTGGCGGGGGGATGTTTCCGTTTCCCCGGGGCCGGGGGCGGCGCGGGGCCCGCGGGGCGAAGCCGGTCCCGTGTCCCGGGGCGTCGCCCCGCTGAGGGGCGCTTATTGAGGGTGCCATTGCTCTTGCAGATCATTTCGGGTATTCCCGTCGGCGCTGCGGCGCGGGGCGGCGAGGAACGACACGTCCCGGCGGGTTGAAAAATAAAGCTTTATTAGGGAGCGGGGCGCGGGGCTCGCTCGCCGCGGCGGGACGGGGCGGGACGGCGGGCGCGGTGGGAGCGGCTCTGCCCGGGCGGCGCCCCCGAGGCCTCGCCCGCCGCCAGAGCAGTTCGGGGACCCGCGGAATGCCGGCCGCGCCTCTCCGCTCCGCGGCTCCGCGCCCCGCCGGGCTCCTGTCCCGGGCCGGGCCGGGGCGCGCTCAGGGCAGTCCGTCCCTCCCCGCCCCGTCCCGTCCCATCCCGTCCCGTCCCGGCCCGTCCCGTCCCGGCTCTCGGGCCGCGCCGCCGGGGCGGTCGGGGCCGGGGCCGTCAGTGCACCGCCGAGTACTTCATGCGCTTCTGCTTCTGGCGCTGGTTGCAGAACCAGACGCGCACCACGTTCTTCTTGAGGTCCAGCTTCTCGGCGATGGCCGCGATCTTCTCGGCCGAGGGCCGAGGCTGCAGAGCGAAATACGCCTCCAGCGAGCGCCGCTCGGGCGCGGCGATCGAGGTCCGCCGGCGCTTGCGCTCGGCGCCGGGCGGCGGGTCGGGGCCGGCGGGGCGGGCGCGCCGGGCGGCCTCGGCGCCCTCCAGCCAGGCCTGGAGCACCGGCCGCAGCGCCGTCATGTTGTTGTGCGACAGCGTCAGCGACTCGAAGCGGCAGATCGTGCTCTGGCTGAGCGAGCCCACGCCCGGCAGCTTCAGCGCCGCCAGCGCCGCCCCCACGTCGGCCTGGGTCACCCCCAGCCGCACCCGGCGCTGCTTGAACCGCTCGGCGAACGCCTCCAGCTCCCGCGGGTCCGCGGCGGGCGCGGGAGCCCCCGGGGCGCCCACGGGCACGGGCAGGGGTCCCGCGGCGGCGGCGGGCAGCGGCGGCGGCGGCAGCGGCGCGGGCAGCGCGGGGGGCTCGGCCAGCCCCGCCACGGCCAGCGACGGCGAGAGGTGCTCCAGCAGGTCGCCGCCGTCCAGCGCCGGGTGCGGGAGCGGGTGCGGGTGGGCGGCGAGGGCGGCGGGGTGCGGGAGGGCGGCGGCGGCGCAGGGGACGCCGCTCATGGCGTGGAAGGCGGCGTCCGGCTTGAAGTGAGGGTGCAGGTGGTGGCCCTTGGCGTGGGGGGCGATGTCCGCGGCCGCCAGCGCCTCGGCGCGGGCCAGCAGGCTCTCATCGAAGCTCCCAAATATATTGCCCTGCAGCTGCGAGCAAGAGCACGCATGGCGAGGTCAGTGGGGAATTCTGTCATCTCCGCCTGAAAAACCGGCCCCGGCACCGCGGGTCCTCCCCGGAGCTCAGGTCATAAAAATTAATAGCAAGACAGCGGCCCCGCTCCGCATGGCGCGGATCAGGGGCGGGCGCGGGGGGGGGGGGGGCGCGGAGCCGCGACGCGCGATGCTGCTGCCGACATGAAAAAAACATTAACCCGGTGCCTGTCAGAAAATGCGGCTCAGAGCGGGAATTGCGCTGCATCCACGTACCTGCGGGGCCGGGAGGCAAACTCTGCGCATCGCCTCGCTGCCAGCGTGCAGGCTGGGGAACTTGGGCTCCTGGAGGGCGGCGGGCACGGCGAAGGGCTGCTTGGCGTCCATGGCCATCATCTCGGCGCGGCCCGCGGGCGGCAGGCCCCGGGCATGGGCGCGGGGCTGTGTCTGCCCTCGGCACTGCCCGAGCGAGCGGTGTTCGATGGCAGAGCTCCGCCGGCGCCCGCCCCGCCCGCGCTCCCGCACTCATCTTACACCGGCCGCGCACGCGTGATGCGCCCCGGCAGCACCGGCGGGGCACGGGCGGCGAGACCCTCCGGTGCCCCGGGGCCCGCCGCCCTCAGCCCCCGCTGGGGCCGGGAGCGACTCGCAGCCCCCGGGCCGCTCCCGCTGGAATCGCGCTCTTCCCTCGGCCGGCGGGTCCCGGGGGAAGAGGGGAGGAGCGGGCGTTTCTCCGTGGGCTAAACCCGCGGGCTGACGTTCGGAGCAGAGGGGCCGCCGTCCCCACACCCAGCCCCAGGAAAGCGGCTCTGAAGTTGGCATTGTTCTACTGCTGAGCGGCCCTTTCAGTTTTGCTCTCCCAATCTTCACACATCTTCAGACATTACTGTACTTTGAGGCACCAGAGATGCAAATATTTTGCAAAATTCGAAGTTCTTAAGCAAAAATAAAACTTAGTCCGAAATTTAAAGTTTCCAAGTCTTATAAGCCTCGGTAAACACAGACCAAGAGCCGAAGGAGCTGCTGTCTGGTTTCTGACAAACTGACACTACTGACTCTGATCGCGGGCAGAGAAAAGAAGCGGTGCTGCTGTGGTGAAACGGATTCCTTTGGGAAACACGCACCGAGCCCAGATCGCAGGATCAAGGACGGCTCGGGCTGGAAGGGGCTTCCAGGGCGGCTCGGCCCCGCCGTGCGGACAGCGCCGGCGGCGGGACGGGAGCGCGGGGCGCAGCACCGCGGACAGCGCCGGCGGCGGGGCCGTGCTGCTCCCGGCCCGCTCCGCTCCCTGCCCGCTCCGCTCCCGTGCCTCCCGCTCCGCTCCTGTGCCCGCTCCGCTCCCGTGCCCGCTCCGCTCCCGTGCCCGCTCCGCTCCCTGCCCGCTCCGCTCCCGTGCCCGCTCCGCTCCCTGCCCGCTCCGCTCCCTGCCCGCTCCGCTCCCTCCCGCTCCGTGCCCGAGCCCGCTCCCCTCCTGTGCCCGCTCCGCTCCTGTGCCCGCTCCGTGCCCGAGCCCGCTCCGCTCCTGTGCCCGCTCCGCTCCCTGCCCGCTCCGCTCCCTGCCCGCTCGGCTCCCTGCCCGCTCCGCTCCCTGCCCGCTCGGCTCCCTGCCCGCTCCGCTCCTGTGCCCGCTCCGCTCCCGTGCCCGCTCCGCTCCCTCCCGCTCCGCTCCCTGCCCGCTCCGCTCCTGTGCCCGCTCCGCTCCCGTGCCCACTCCGCTCCCTGCCCGCTCCGCTCCCTCCCGCTCCGCTCCCGTGCCCACTCCGCTCCCTGCCCGCTCCGCTCCCTCCCGCTCCGCTCCCGTGCCCGCTCCGCTCCCTGCCCGCTCCGCTCCCGTGCCCGCTCGCCCCGACCCCTCCTCTCTCCCGGCCCGTTCCGCCCCACCCGGGTCCCGCCGCTGGGCCGGGGGCGAGGGGCCGGGCCGGGATAGCGACCCCCTCCCACCCAGGGAAACCGGCGCGTTGTGGCGAAGCTGCCTGCCCTGATTTATGATAAAACATTTAAAGGAAATCATTTATATTTCAGAGGCCCTAAATAGCTGCATGAAAGTTTTATCTGAAGTGGCACCGCTTTAAAGGCGGCCCTTCTTGCTGGAAGTAATTAATAGAGGGATAAATTTCAGGCCTTTTGTTTTAGTTTTAACCCTCCTTTTATTTAGGGCTGTCTGTTAACGCCAGTAAACAAGAAGATGCGAAGGGCGGATGCAGAGCGCGACCAGCGCCTGCTCGTCAGGGCCCGACTCCCCGGCTCCGAGGGTGCTCGCACAGGACTGGCAGCTTTCTCCGTCTCTCTGCTGTTGCTTCACTCTCTCCCAGGTGAGGAGAAGCTGCCGGGACCCCGCACGCTCCTTCTGCCGGTCCCGCTGTCGCACCGAGCATCGCCTGTGTGACCCCAGCGCCGGGCTCGGGGCCGCTGTCACGGCCCAGAGGGTCCCTCTGCCCGTCCCAGGACAGCTCCCCTGGCCACCCGCCTCAAGCGCGGTCCTCCCCTCCCGCCGGCAGCCGGGCTGGGCGATGCCGCTGCTGAGCTCCCTTTAATTAATGCTGTAAAATATTGATGCTCCTGGCCCTGTCTGCTGCCGTTACACCTTACAGCCGGGGGAGAGGAGTCCAAAGGATAAACAATAACAAGTTAAAGGAGCCCAGATGGTTTGCCATCAGAAACTCTCTGCAGACTCAGAGGTGTCACTGCAATAGATTTCAGAGATCATTCACCTACTGGTAAATAATTAATGACATTTCTGGAAGAAAAAACCCAAACCCATACTCTGATGAAACATTGCTGGTGACTCATTGGAAATCTGAAGGCAAAAGTCAGATTAAAAGCATGTGCTATTTTATCCTTTGTCACAGTTCATGGATTGTTATCAATTTTCCTAATGCATCAAATTATTCTGTTCTTATTTAGATTTTAATTCAAATCTCATCACAGAGTGGTGCCAATAGGTTCTAGGTTTTATTGCATGAACTTCATGTAGTTTAAAAAATTTGCAGTACATGCTGACACAGGAGTGATGTCCTGTGAACGTTTGTGAGAGTTTCCTGGGAAGTTTGAAATAAAACCATGAGTTATTTAATCCACAGTTCATGCTGGTACCCTCTCTGCCACGGGCTGGGGGCAGCACGATGTGTTACAGTCACAAAGCTGGCAGAACTCCTGGCAGAATCTTTAAATGCTCAGAACAGCCCCAGGATGTCCTGCATGCCCAGCTCCCCTGGAGGAGGCTGCTGCAGTGTCTGCCTGTGGGGCAGCTGAAGCACACACAGGGACAGCTCCCTGCACCTTCACACACAGCACCTTCTCCCCTTCTGCTCCTGCTTTGGAGGCTTTGCTCCCCTCCCCAGCTCCTCTCGAGGCCTGGCCAGGTCTCATTGTCCTGCCCTTGTGTTTGTCTTCACTGTGGATCTGGAAAAGAAATCCTGAGTCAAGGTTTATGTGATAAAATAACTTCTGTTGCTAAAATGCAGCCAGTTACCAAAATCATAGAATCAGGGGATGGTTTGGGTTGGAAGGGATCATCCCTGGGCTTTGCTGAACCTGAGGAGGTTCCATGGGCCCACTGCTGGAGCTCATGTGCCTGGTCCATGTGGAGGAGGAGGAGGACTAGAGCTGACTCTGGAGGTTCCTCCTGTGGGCCTGCACAGCCCATTTCCAGCAGCCCACAGCTGTGAGCCATGCTGCACCCCGGATGATGCAGTTGTTCCACTGCACAATCTGATCGAGGAAATATCTCCAGTTACCCAGACAGTCAATTATTCATCAGCTAAATGGCCAAGCATCAATTACCTGGCCTGATTCTCTTATTCATTAAGGAGATTGAAGAACCCACCTTAAGAGAGCAAAGAAAAAGTTGCTAAGTTACAGGAGCTGTCTGGCCGAGGCAGTGTCGGGCTCCAAAGGAAAGGGCCCGCACTGGGACTGCTCTGGGTGTGCAGGGTGTCCTCCAGAGCCCCTGCTGGTGTGGAGCCAGTTCCACTGCAGGTGTGCAGGAATGGGCTCGGGAGAGCAGCCTGGGGTCAGACTGTGCCTCGGGTGGGACCATGGGTGCCTAAAGGGACTCTTACAGAACTTGGAGGTTAAAGGGAGGGACCAGGGCAGGAACCCCATTGCTCTGGGAAGTTTTTAATACAGGTGGGATGGGATGGAAAGGGCTTCAGAGAGCACGGCTGCCAGTGGCATCACAGCAAGGGTGGGCTTCCTGTGCAGACAGGGAGCACTTGCAGCTCTGCACAGTAGGGGCCACCCCACACAAACCACCAGAGAGAGCCCCAGAGGGACTGAGCACTGGGCCAATTGCTGAGCTGCCTTCCGAGGAGAGGCACGGGGAAGCATCTGGGGCCTGTGCATTGCTTCAGATTAAGTTAGGAGCGCTTTCTCTCCTGTTCTATAGTTAAAATCCAAGCAGAGCTTTGCTGGCTGCAGACAGGCTCTTGCCAAGCAAAGCCTTGGGCACGTCCTTGGCCCCAGGTGGTGGCACAGGTGGCTCCAGGGGCTGAGTGGGTGTTTGTGGGTGTGAGCAAACCCCAAGGCCTTTGGCATTAGCAGAGCATTGTGGCCACAAAGGAGCACAAGAAGTGCTGAAGCTGTGCTGCAGCTCTGCCGTGCTGGGTGACAGGGGCAGGACAAACAGCCTTGTCCAGCAGCAGCAGGTAGAAAGTTCAGCAACTTAGTTTTGAATTTTTCAGGAAGCAAGGTTTTTATTTGAGATCCCAGGAAAACAGGTGGCCGCTCTCTTGGGAGTGGCATCCTTTACTCACTTGCAGTGTACATGAATTATAGAATTTTTACATGTATCATTCACTGTAATTAAAACTGCAATAAAGGACACAGCAGTCCTTGATCAGAACAAGCTCTCCCCTTCCTGCCAGAGAGGATGGGAGCAATGGGGCTTTCCACGGGTGGAACATAACACTCTGCTGCCAGGCATCTGGTTATATTTGCTCCTAATTCTAGAAATACATCTAAATGCATCTAACAGGATGGACTCTGCCACAAGAAGTTAATGAGGAACAAACATTAATTATTCATGCCCTGAAACAGTAGGTCTCCTAATGTTTTTGCTAATCAACAAGTGAAACAGCTGTATGTTCTCAGGGCAATCTTGGGGGGACAGAAGAACAACTCTGGCACGTTGGGCTGCCCCCAAAGTCTCACCCTCTAACTCAGCGAAGGGTGTTTGCTCCCAGCCCAGCACAAGTGTGGGAGCACGAGCAGTCCTGGCCCTGCACTGCCCAGGAGCAGCTCCTCTCGTGCTCCCAGCTGCTCCTCCAGCCGGGACACGGGCGGGTTCGGCCGGGGGTGTCCCGGGGAGCACGGACGGACGGACGGCGGGGGCAGTCTGCTCCCGAAGCCAGGGACGGCCCAGACTGGTTAAAGCAGAGACAGCTCCCTCTGGGCGCCCACAGCAGCAGCGGGGAGTGAGAATGTTCCGGGAGCCCCCTCACTCCCCTCGACCCGCAGGTAATAACCCAGAGCCACGAGAAGCAGCTGAAGGAACAGCGGATGGAAGTGTTGTCTGACAGAGCCTTCACCACGGGAGAGCACACGGAGAGAGGTACGTGATGTTGAGTTGACTTCAAATAATTTTCACATGAATTACTAAAGAAATGTATAATTGATCAGTGTTTAAATAAATCACTGGCAGGAGCGCTTTAAGGTTGCCGGCGCAGGGCGGGCTATAATTAACTCGCACGTCACGGAGCGCAGGCGGCTCCGGCAGCGCCCCGCGACGCCGCGAGGCTCGGAGGGACGCGGCACGAAAGGAATTCGGCTCCTAAAAATGAGATGAATGACAGCAGAGCAGTCACAGCCCGGGCCGGGGGCGATGCCGGTGCTGCCGCGGTCTGGGGCTGTCCCCGGGGCCCGGGCCAGGGCTCAGGCGTCCCCCGGAGCTGCCCCGGCTGAGCCCGGCTCCCAAAGCCTTTGGCATTAGCGGAGCATCGTGGAAGAGCGGCCCCGGTGCTGGCTCTTGTCCCCGACCCCCCCAGCTGGCACAGGGCCACTGCCGGGGACCGGCTCTGCTGACGGGGTCACTGCTCCTGCCGGGCCCCTCTGGCCTTGGCCGCTCGCCTCTGCCCCCGCGGGAGGCACCCACAGAGCTGTCACGGCTCTCTTTGGGCTGAAGCCTCTTGATCACCTAACACGTATTTTTGAACTTCAAATCCAAGAGATGTTTCTGATAAAAAATGTGTTTTCCAGATGCCATTAAAAAGTAGTGAAAAAACCTGGATTTTTTGGTGGGAAAAAGGGGGAAGCTCCAGGAAGGAGGCATCTGGCAGCACGGCACACGAGGCCTTACCCCACCCAGCCCTGCCCACCTCAGCACCCCACAGGGATCAGCCTGAGACTGCCACTGGAAACTGTCTGTGGAATGATCCTGACAAGAAAGAAAGTGCTCTAGTTTATGAATTTAGGTTTTGATCATCGCAGTTGTAAGTCTGTCGTGGAATAAAGCGGTGGCAGCACACAAAAACCTCCAGAGAAACATCAGACAAACTTATTTTTCCCTTTTGAAAGCCCCTTGTATCAGTGATCTCATCAGTAAAGGCCCAGACATGTTACACAACCTGCTCCAGAGGACAGAACTGGGTCCCCTGTTTCCAGAGCCGAGTTAAAATTAGATTGTCACCTTTGGGAACCCTCTCCAGAAGTTAGTGCTGCATTCCATACAGCCTCAGCTGGAGACAACAAAGAGATTCTTGGCCTGACAGTTACACCAACAATGTACCTTCATGTGACTGTTCCCTTCAAATAGCTCCTGTGCATCCTTCCAAGCCTTTACTGGCCTCCCCCACCCCATCTCCTCCCACATCCATTTACCTGTCCTAACGCATTCTGTTCCAGAGCACTTGGAAGATTTCTCTCTCAGCTCTGACCTACACCAAACCTGCACACACATTACACCCACATAAATCCCCCTTCACACACTCACTTCCCCCAAAAGAAGCGATAATGCTCTTTTTCTGAGTTGTCATTTTTTTGAATGGTTCTCCTTCCAATTTATTTCAGTTAGAGTTCTGTCTCTTCTAAATCTTGAACCATTCCATACTATAACTTTATTGCAAAAAAATCAACATGCATCTTAGAAATTTGGCTTGTAATCAATAAAACAAACATTACATATATGAATTTTAATGTGTAAACAATTAGAAATTCAACAATATCTGCTATTATCCTATTACACAAGTTCACAATCTGTAAAAACTATAGTACAAGGTTACTATACACCAAGAGGAGCTTTGTTCCTTTTCACATGATTTTGCTAAGTGGTGCTTTCCTAAGCAGGTGCCTGGTTTTGTATTTGAGGTGCTTTTGTTTATTTTTGCTCAGGTTAATTCAGCACAGAAAGGGAGGGAATTCTTTGCAGTGACTTCCTTTCCCCATCCCCTCATCCTTCGGTGTCTGGCCCCCAGCTCAGGCTGGTACACGTGGCTGGGGCACACAGGTACCCTGAAGGGCTGTTTTGCCCAGGGTACAGGTGAATTTCCCAGTAAAGCATCACCATGAAATGAACTCAGCGCTCCTGCCCTGCTGCCTCTGGAAACACAGAAATCCAAGCCAAACACCCCAAGACAGGCCCAGGATGCCCTGAAATGCAGGGGGGTGCACAAGCTTTGGCAGAAGGCAGGCCAGTGTCACAGAGCTCCTCTCCTCCTCTGCCCCCTGGTGCAGCCAGGCTGGGGCACTGCCCGCCCTGGGGTGGCACCTGGCACTGTGGCACTGCCAGGGGCACTGGGAGGGCCAACTGCAATGGGATGCAGCTCTCAGAGAGGCCCCCACTCCCTCACCAGACATAGGTGCCAGCCCAGTGTCACTTAGAGCTAAAACCATATGAAAAGGAATCCATTCTGTGTGTGTCGAAGGCTACCGCAATTTCTCTTACAGCTTAATTAATCCACCGTAATTTTCATTTTCCAAATACAAAAATACAACAATTCTTATTGAAATCTATACGCCGGTAATTTTAGTACACAAAAAAGCAAAATATTTACAAAATTATACAGTTTAAGAAAAAACTCTGTACAAAAAAATATATAAATCCTTTTGATCCCTCTCTCCTTTTTTAAGTTGTCAGGACTCGGACATGTTTGCTGCAATGGACTTCTCAAGATACACACTGTGCCACAGACATTAAAACCCCTGGAGGTGATGGGAGAAGAGCAAGACATTCTTGTAAGTTCATGGGGTGGGTTTCTCCTCCAATTCTTCATGCCTGGAATTTAGTCTCAGCATTAGCAGGACAGTCCTAATTCTAGGAAGAGGAGAGTTTGGAAAGAGACAGAATATTGGAGACATCCCCTTCAGTTGACAAGAAACAGGACATGACACAAGTTGGGTACCTCACCACAGCACAAGGACAGCGTCAGCAGGGCTGTGAGCGCAAAGGGGGCTCAGCACCTGCCCCGGCCACACTCAGAGCCACAGGCAGACAAAGGGTTTGGTAGATGCTGTCCCTCAGTCAGGAGTTACTGGGGCCTACACTGGCAGCCATTCAAGAGAGAGGAGTGCTGTGCATGGCCACGGTGCTGATTTTGTGTGGAAATGCACAAAAGAGGGGTTGAGGAGTGGCCAGGGCAAGGGGGCAGTCAGGGCAGGTGCTGCTGGGTGCCCCAGCCACAAGGCACAGAGCCCAGAGCCAGCCCAGCACACGCCCTGCTGGGTCACAGGGACAGCAGAGAGGCACTGGGAAGGGGACACAGGGACACCCACTGCACAGCCCTGGCACAGCACAGGGACACCCACTGCACAGCCCTGGGAAGGGGACACAGGGACACCCACTGCACAGCCCTGGCACAGCAGAGAGGCACTGGGAATGGGACACAGGGACACCCACTGCACAGCCCTGGGAAGGGGACACAGGGACACCCACTGCACAGCCCTGAGCAGCCCTGGGACAGCAGAGGCACTGGGAAGGGGACACAGGGACACCCACTGCACAGCCCTGAGCAGCCCTGGGACACTGGACCCTGCTGAAGGGCTGGCTAAGCAGGACACCCCAGTCCTGTGGGCTGGACCCCACCCTGCTCTAACCCACCCTGCTCTGAACCCCAGGGCTCTGCCTGGAACACAGCTGGGAAGAGCCAGAGGAGAGCTGCTCCTGGCTGACAGACAGGGGCCAGTGCAGCTGCTTTTGCGGAAGACTGGAACTCCTTCCATTCTTGCTCACAAATACTGAAATGCAATAAACAGCCTGACCTACGCTGAGCCTTACACTGAAATGACAGAAGGAAATCAAGAAGGAGTGAAAATCCACTCTGGTGTGTGCTCCTGCTGATGTTTTCTGTGAAGCAGAATTTGGAGAAACAGAGTGAACTGGACAATGTTATAACAATATCCTGTTAAATTGTTTCTTCCACCTCCTCTCACAAAAAGCAGCACAACACAGAGATAGTGTGGCTGTCATACATACTGAAGTAAATGATTTAAGAATCTAACCACAAATAATTCCTACAACATGAGACTCCACAGGAAATAAAATGCTCCCTCTTTTTTCAACGAGCAAATGAGGCCAGTTTTTCTTTCATAATATTTAATGAAAGTTTGTCTTTCCCCTAACCTCATAATATTGCTAAATAAAACCTGTAATATCTTTTCAATTATAAACTAACAAACCAATCACATTATAAAAAACCCAAAACAAGGTAATACAGGTGACACAAAAAGAGGACAAGAAAATACTGATTTCCAACCCCCTCCCCCCCTTTTTATCCTTCTTAAATAGAAAAAAATCACCACCCTGGTGAGCTTGATAATCCTGTAAGAAGTTCCTGGGCCTTTGGCTAGCTCAGTCTCACAGCTCTGTGTCCCAAATGTTTTCATACCAAACTGCTCATGGTAAATTTTGTGGTTTGAAAAGAAAGTAAAGCTCTTTTTGGCTCATCAACTTCCTTAAATAAACGTTTAAAAGATGTAGTTTGAACTATATTCCTAAAATTATACATTTCGAACATCAAGTTTCATCTTCTCCAAGAACGGGATTCATCCTCATCTTCATCATCATCATCATCATCTTCGTGCAAAAATAAATCTGAGGTTTCAGTCTCCTGGAGGAAGAAAAAAAATGAACTTTCAGATGCAAGTTCCAAGCTCTGCCCAGGGACACACCCCAGCTCACAGCAGCAGCTGTACTGGTGTCTGCACTGGTGTCTGCACTGGTGTCTGCACTGGTGTCTCTCTCAAACTCACACAGTTACATCCAAACAGTTTAGGGGAAGAACAGCAGCCTCATGTCAGGAAAGAGAGAGCAAAGCTTCAGAGGAAGCAGGAATAAACCACCACTCACCCTCTCCCAAACAAGGTTTCTGTTAAATGCTACAACAAAATAACCTTAAAAGCTTAAGGTGTTAAGGTGAATTATAGGGAACAACACACAACTTCTCCTAGAGTAGAGCACGAAGAGTGAGAAGTAAAAGGCTTTGCAGCCTGCACATACAGAACCTGAGGCTTGTTTACATCACTGACAAATTAACAGCCCATCCACAAAGTGTCTTTTCTTCTCCCCATTTTCTCTGTTTTAAAATGTGGGAAGTGTACCTGACTATTCAAAACCAGTTCAGTTCCTGGTTTGTAAAAACATCTTTTTTGAAGTTTCTTCAGCACACAGGAAACTGGATGCTAAGAGCTCTCAGCTATTAGATTCCAGTAAGAATGATCAGGTTATTAAGAGATTTCCATACCTCTTCCTTGGGCTCCTCTTCCTCGACTTCTGTGGACACAGAGGGTACCTTGGGTTTGTGCCACGAGATCTGGAGCCGCCGGTCCTTGAAGCGGGATCCCTGGTTAGCAGCCTGAGTCGGGTTTAAATGGACAGATTTTCAGAGAGGACCAAACAGCAAAGAACTTCTAACATCAGCAACAGCCAAACCCACAGCATGTGGTACAGAGGCATGTTTGAAGATCTCAGATATATAAACCACAATCACCACTTCAGTGTTCCAAGAACAACTTCAGCCACACCCAAATCTGCCAAACCCTGCTCGTGCGCCAGCACTGAGAGGATGAGCAGAGCTCTGAACTGCCAGGGACAGGCAGCTTTGTCAGGGAAAGCCCTGTGTCACTGCTCAGACCACCAGGAGGTACTTCCCATTCAGCAGCACTACCTGCAGCAGCACCAAGCACTATCAAGCTCAAACTGGGGGATCAAAGCCTCTGAAATCTTAAAATACAAAGGTAGACGCAAGTAGTTAAAAACTCTTATTTTAGATATGTGAAAAAATATATCCATGATTCTACTTACATTCTCAGCTTCTGAGCGGGACTTAAAAGTTACAACAACACTTAATGGGGAATCCTCTTCCTGAAGATCTTCGATATCTCCAAATTTCTGTGAGGAAAAGTTCATTAGGATCAGCAGTAATGTTCTCCTCCACTTCTATAATCATGGTACAATTGTAGTGTACTGAAATCTGATTTTTTGGACAGAAAAGTGAGAGCCAGAGGACTCCCAGCTGCATCAGCCATCACTATTGTAGTACTTGTATTTTTGGGCAAAAGCTCAGATTTATCGCTATTGTAAGACAAGCTTGATTTTACAGCAGTAAAGGAAACCTGTATTAATTTACAGGCCACACTTACAGAGAAGTGCTGTAACAATTCATCCTTCTCCTCTTCAACGAAGCCTCCCACGGTGAGAGCCTTGGGCCGATGATCCACCACCATGTGGTTCAGCATGCCCCGGCCTCTGCCCCCACGGCCCCGGCCCCGGCCCCGGCCCGGGGCTGCCGCTGCCTTCCCTCGACCGGCAGGCAGGATGCCTAAGCGGGCAGCCTGGGGAAGGAACACAGCCACGGCCCCATGAGAGGAGCTGAAACAGCCAGCACGCACAAACTCACGAACAGCAGCAGTCAGAGCGGCTCACCTCCACCTGTAACTGATTGAGCTTCTTCCGCAGCTCGGTTGTGTCCTCTCCAGAGGACAGTCTCTTATGGAAGTCCAGCTCTGCATCCAACAGTTCCTTCTGTGCCTGGCAGAAAAAGAGGAACGGAAAACAGAAGGAAAGGGCAGAACTGTAAGGCACACTCGTAATGTTTTATTCCACTTCAGCAGTACATTCATGCAAATGATACAGACAGATCAGGACACAATAGCCATGCTTTTCTCTAAATTCAGTTTTGTTTTAATTGCCTCTCTGTGTGTGTGGTCCCCCCCATTTTCTGAAGGACCCAGAATTCGCTGCTTTAGAACTGGAACAAACACGAATGAGCTACAAGCAAAACTAGGTCATGGAGTTCCTTCAACCATGGCTTGTTTGTCCATGGTTATCACTCACATTAAAACGCTGCTTGCAAGTGTTTTGATCTAATGCTGTTGCATTTTTAAGACACATTAATAGAAATAAAAACCAAGGAGGCAAGTGTGTTGCACAAGAAATACCTCTGTCTTGGACTTCAATTTGGATGGTGTGGAGGTTGTAGATGAAGTTTTTAATTCATCCTTTAACTGAGATATTTTTCCTGTTAGTTCTTTTAAAGTCTTCATAATTTCTGCTCTCTCTTCTGGTTTCATGGCCTTGTTTTTCTCCAGCTTGGATATTAACATCTATACAATAATAAAAGAACAGGAACATAAAATTCCAGGAAAAACAGCCCTCAACAGACAGGTATGTACAAAATCAGAATGTATTTACTGGCCACATCCCAGACTTACCTTCTGGCATTCTATTTGTTTTTCTAACATCTCCTGCTTCTTTTTCCTCATATCTTGCTGGAGTTTCATTGCCTCCTATAAGAGGAGAAAATTCTTTCCATCAGTAAAAAGCAGTCTAGCATTGTATGTACTCATAGAGATCATATATGTACTCAAAGGGATCATATTGTCCCCTTCAAGCTATGGAAGTGAAATCCACAACCAAAAGTACTGTCTGCAAAAAGCACAAGTATGAAGTGCAACTGATTCAATAAATAAAAAACAAATAAAATCCTCATTTTCTGTTGCATGGTACTTTACTAACATTTTGCCCCTTTCAGATGCGTCTTAAGAAACATACTGTGTGCACTGTCCTGCAAGTGTCTCATACCTGCAGAGATTAGATCCAGAAAACCCCAAGCAAACCCAGAAAACCCAATATGGCCAAGAGCATCAAGTAAGACACCCCAAAAGGACACTCCACACATGATTACCCCAGGTGTGTTTGCAAGACCACCCCATAACAAGGACCAGCTCCACACCCACATATAAAGCTGTAGAGGAGTGGCTTTTGATGGGCACCTGAGGTTTCAGGTGTCCATCAAACCTTGCATTTAAAGCACTTTGCTCCTTACACTGTCAGGCAGCCATCAAGCATTAAGTACCTGTTTTTTTTTAAGGGCTTCTTGCACATCATGAGGCTTAGACCCTGCACCAGACTTCAGAGTTGTCTTCAAGTTTGGAGAACTGTAAACCATTTTTGAGTGGCTTGTAGAAGTAGGAAATATCTGAAATAGTAAAAAGCACCCAGTAAAATATGGAATGTTTCAAAGTGACCATGATGTACCAGCAGGGAACTTCAGCGGATCATGTTCCCTGGAACCTCAGCTCAGATGTTCAGATTTGTGCAAGGAGGCAGAAAGACCAAGACAATTAAAACATATGGATAAAGACATCAGTACAGTTAAAAGGGTTTCTGAAAAATAAATCCTTTCCTGCTCCATGGCAGACTCCTGTTGCATCCTGATTCCCACCAGGACACAACTGAAGGTGATGAGCAGCCCATGCCTTAGTTTCAGTCACAGCCCAACATCCCACTTTCTGATCAAGTAAGGCAGCAAAATCCACTCCATGCTTCCTTTCTTAAAAGAACTCCCCCATGGCCCAGAACACATGCTGCACTATGGTATCAGTGTGAATTGAACACTTATTGGCTTGAACTCTGGGTACAAATACTCTCTAAGCTTCTAGCACGGCTGTTAAAGCACAAAAATTACTGGGAGAGCCATTAGATTTGTCAACAAAAGGCTGGTATCACATTCAGGTTGTCAGACTTTACTATTTACTATCAAGCACTGCTAAAAATATTTTATGCTATTTACAAGACTGGTAGTGTTGTAGTTGATAGTTCCTAAAATCATTGTCCCTATTCCATATAAACAGTTGATGAAACGAGGAAGAAGTGACTGACCATGGCTGCACAAAACATTACTGAAAAGGAACAGAACCAAGTGGGAACAACGCACAAGTTCTCTCTGCTTGTTCTTTCCTGGCTGACAAACTAAAGCTGTACCTCAGAGCATGACCATGGTCCACTCTGAACATACCTGAGACTCCTCCACCCCAGCCCCGGGCTGGCTGAGCTCAGGCTGGCTCCCGCCCGCTGCTCCAAGGCGCCTTTTCACTGGGACTTTGTTAAGGACATAGGCACCAGACGCCAGGGGCTTGTTCATCACCTGCGTATGCACAGATTTGAAAACATCAAGGTGAGACGCTGTCCCTCTGTGCAGCAGCAGCCCCGGGAGCGCCGCTGAGCCCTCGACACACGCACCTTGGCCAGGCTGCTGTGCACGGTGACGGCGGGCGGCGCGGCCAGCGCCTGCTGCTGCTGCTGCAGGTGCTGCAGCGCCTGCGGGGCGGGCGGCGGCTGCTGCTGCTGCAGCGCCGGGGGCTGCTGCTCGCTCTCCCTGTGCCACAGCACCCGGATAAAGCGATTGCTCAGCACTGCCTCCGTGCTGGAAATCGCCTTCCTCGCCTCGTCGTTGGTCAAGTACTGAATGAGAGCAGCTTCGGGATCGTTCTGGAAAGCCACCTAAAGCAAGAGTTCACAAATGCTTCATTTCTCAAGGAAGAAAACATTTCAATCATTAGCACCCCACCTACAAATAATGTGCAATGATGAGCTGAGTATCCAGTGTATTGACAGCTCCAAACACTGGTAAAACACGATGTAATTAAAGCAAAGTAGCTTTTGGCAAACTTCACATGTACTTGCACCAAAGTCTATACACATTCAAATAAACAGATGAATGACTATCATATAAGAGAAACTGTCAGATCATCTCTTTCAAAAGTTATACACAAGTTGCTCAAAACCCTGAGTTGGTTAGACACTGTTAAACCTGCCAGCCTTTCAAATGCAGTCATCATGAAGGCTGAAACCAATATGTTTTACAGTATTAAGATAATAATACACAGTAGACCAAGAAAAGGTTTCTCTGAACTTGATTACCTCCTCTCCCAGTTTGTCTCCTCTAAGACTTCTCAAAGAAACTATGCAGTATTCAAGCAGGTTTCAGGGAAAATAAAATACCCACACACAGACATAAAACTGACTTTGGCTTTTTTACCTGAATGTTTACAATAGTTCCAAATTTGCTGAAGTGTTCGTTGAGTTGTGTAATATTGTTCAGTTCTGGTGGAATTTTTCGAACTTCTAATTTTGTATTAGTGTACTGATTCTTTTTCAAAAACCCTGGCTTATTCTGGCTGTTGTTCACTTGCCTAGAGAAAAGGAGAACAGGAAGAGTTCAGATAAGTACGTAAGTGCCCAATTAAAGCAGCAAATGTTAACATACATCCGAATTGCATTTTTCCTTTAAAAAGTACTCCCTCTAGCCACTAACAAAAGAGAGCTTCCCCTGACCCCATGCTTAGTCTCCATATTATGGGGACACAGACTTTGTGACCCAACCATCCCAAATGACAGAGACTGGTGAGTAGCAATGCTCACAGCACTGACAGCAATCGAATACATTTGAATTAACATCTGTAGCTCACTCTTACTTTCCCAACCAGGGTTTCTTCAATGGTGGACACTCCATGCTGCTTGGAGATCTCTTCCTGCTGTCTGGTTCCAGGACAACTCTAGTGACATTGCTGCTGTTATTTGTAATGGGAATGGGAGGTTCCGTTTGGATGATAATGTTGGCAGCTGGAGGGAAGGAAAAAAGCCTGTGTTATTCCATCACACATGGAAAAGCTTTCACACAGCAAAACAGAACTGAGATTAAAAAACATAAACATTAGGATGACTTTATCAAATTGGTCAGTTTTGTTTCCGAACAAAATCATTCAGATCATTCCCTAGCCTAACTAAACATCCTGAGAGAAACACACATGGTCCAGCTGGGAGGGATGGGTTTTGACCTTTAAGGCTGGTACTAGCTTGAAGAAACAAAGCTAAAACTTCATTTTTCAGGTATTAAAAACTCAGATTCTGTGGGAAAGGGAGACACAGAAAAAACAAAACTCCAAATCCCAATGAAACAGAAAAGGAGGTAAAGAACCCATGGTGGATCCCCAGGCTTTAAGTCACAGCTCTGCAATGGGCAGAGGCTGAATTAACAACCAGCTTGCCCTGTAGGAACCCTTGACAGAGCAAAAGCAACCAAAAACCCATTCTTTCCACTGCTATCCCACTGCCAGCCATCCAGACAGGTTTCAGCAACAAACTGTTAACTAAGCATAACTATTACACTCTTTTAAGACATTAGATTTAAAGCTTGAAGCAAATTCTACCAACACAAAGTTTGCTAGAAATTTATTTGCAACCTTGTCAAGGTTATGGCCTTTGTGTTAGTCTCCTGTGAATGCCAAATATTCAACCCCTAAAAAGAAGTCTGAGCTACAAGCAATTTCTATGGCTTTTATATAAGCCAGGGCTCTGCTGGTTACACTGGTGAGAACAGAGACTGGGCATTTCTGGGCATGGCATCCTCACTTTGAAGGATGATCTGAGAGCAAACCTTTCACACCTGTGATAAAGACAGTAAAACATGTTTAGTGAGGCCCTACCACTGAGCACTCATCCCTGCCTTACCCCTGGGAGGGGCTCTCAATGAAGCCCCAACCCTGCCTCTGTGACAGTCATTAAGATGCAAACAGCAACAGCAATTTCTACAATAATATTTAGCCATATTCCTTATAAGATGAATCATTGGAAGGAAATACTGAAAAAAACCAAACTTTGTTATCTACTGAGTAAGAAATACTGAAGTAGAATAATAAACCCCAAAACTTAACATCTTTGGTTTTAAGAATCAGGGCAGGAAAACACAAAGGAGAAAGAAAATTTTGCTACTACAACTAAACTTTGAAGAGACTTGACCTGTGCCCTTCCCTAAAAGATGTTTTGTGCACATCACCACTAAGAGACAGCAGCCACATCCACTCAGGCAGGGGCTAGGAATTATGTCAGTGCAGACTGGGATTCCCATCAGCTGGGAAATTGGAATGATACCTGTGATGTTCATTTCAGAGAGAACAACTGGCTGACAGAGTCAGAGCATGAAGCACCAAAACATGCCATGGCAGCTCCCTTCTTCACTATCATCACAACAGCCAAGGCCAGGAGCTTGGATCATCACCTCTGTGCCCTCGGCTGATCAAAAGCAGTCTGCAGACTCTGCTGCTAAATCCACCTTTAGGCACCATTTTTCTTTCTAGGAGCTACCAGTACCTGGAAAATACCTCCACAGGCTTAAGAGGAATAAAACCCCAACCAACCAACAAAACCCTTGTAGCATTCCCAAGCAAGTGGTTATTTTTAATAAAAAAGGCTGCTTTGACTTTAATATGGGCATGTTAGCACTTAAAAAAGGTAGAAATGCCAAAAAAAAAAAAGCTCTGAAACACTAGATCAGTGAGAAAAACTAGTGCTTTCAGCCTGAAAAGAGGGAAAAGTGTTGACGGTCTTGGACAAAAATATCAACAGCAATGACCAGAACCCTTCCTACCTCGAGGGTTTGTATCCATCTCCCCAGATGTTAGGCCAATTAGATTTGGACGCTGCATTTGTGCTCTTGTAAAGAACTGCCGATACTGAGTTCTACCAGCACTGGTAATACTAGGAGCTTCAGGGTTATAGCCATCTGGCTCATATGTATCTACAAAAAAAGGAGAGAAACGACAGAATTTTTCAAGTGAGTTTAAGACTCGGGGTTAGTTTTCCTTCAAGGAAGTGCACGGATGTCCAAGAGTCAGAAGCTGTCTTGGATGAAGGGAAGAGGTGGTACAGCCAACCTGTGCAGCCATTTCAAACCCTCACCTGCATTCCAGGCCTAGCCTATCTAAACACGTTCTCTTTTGGTTTTTATTCTGGTACTGTTTGTCCAAAGCACACAGGTCACAATACAGAGTACTGCCTGGAAAGCCTGAGGTGTCTGTGTGACAGCGTGCACAACATCTGGCAGTGTTTTAAGGGCAAAACCACAGGTTTTGGTTTCAGCATTTATACTGTAGAGTCTAAGATGCAAAGAGATTTTCAGCCTTTGCTGCCCAACAGTCTGGGTCTCTTCAGAGAAGAATTTTAGGTGGAGAACATACTTAAATGATTTCAATCAAAGAAAGCTAAGAAATGAGGTAATGGAACCAATACTTACCTACTGAACTCTCTTTATGTAAGAGTGAGATCAGCTGCCTAGCTTAGGTAAGGTACTAATGATTATTTCCATTAGAAGTGGTCACTGCAAGAATACAAGATGACAATTGACTCCTATTGCTCCTCCATCCCAAGGTCCAAATTGAGGATAACACATTTTTTTAACCTTAAAAAGGAAAAAGCTGTACAAGAACTAGAATGAATGAAGTCTGTGAAGAGCCTCCACATGAACAGAACAAACGCCTGTACAAGGGAACCTGACAAACATGAATGGCTCCAAAATCTCAGCTCCTTATTCTGCAGCAGCAAAGACAACTCTACAGTTAAAATCAGATGCTCCACAATATCCACATTGATAGCAGAGCCTGACACTGTAAAACAAGAACTTTCTCTAACCTCAAAGGAGCAGAACCACAAGCTCCTCTTCCCTTATTTAGAATATGATTGACTGCAAGAGGGCAACCAGCAGCTGTTACCACAACAGTCCAAGAACAGGACATGAGAATCTCCACAGAGGTCCTGGAGAACAGAGTTACTGTGAAGCCCTGTGAGCTCCAACAGGCAGAATCACCCATTAGAAGTTCTGGAGCTGAAAGGATCAGATGGTGACACCTGAACACCCAACAGGACTTGGGGATCACTGAACAGGTTATCTAATAAGAAATCTGAGTGTCTCAAGTTCTGAAAAGCATGGAAGTTACAAATAAAATGACATGGATCATGAACTGAACTAGATCCCCTCTTTGAATAAAATTCAGAATATTTATGTTAAAAAACCCCAGATGAGAATATTATAAAACACTGATATTTAATTATCTATTTTGGTCACAGAGAATATGGGAATGCCATTAATCCTTTAATTATCAAAGAAAGTAATTTTGTTGTATTTAAATTGAGCAATCTAGAACTTTCCAGGTATGTTGCTATTTTTCCCTTGTAAAAACATACTTTTAAAAATTTTGAGCTCTGTTAAGGAAGAGGGATGTGTCCAGTGGAAGCTAACAACCTTTAGAAAGCTAGAGTCAGGGTGATTCTGGAAAAAGAATAGAAAAAGCACTGATGTCTATGAAGACTGTACAGACTACTGTGACATACAGCTGGAAAAAAAAGCTCTCATCTGTATTAGTCCAAAGTGAAGAGGAATAAAACCTAAGTTAAAAAGCAATTGCAGGTTTGCAGATCCATCTTTCACCTACTAATATCCTACTGAATGGCTTGAAGATGAAAAGAACATTTCTTATACAACAATTGGATTGCTGCAAGCACATGAAACCCAGAGCTCCCCACAGTGTTCCTCCTCAGACCAGGGCAGAGCACTGCTGTCACTCCATCCCAGAACGGATGATGGGCTGAGCCAGGGAGAGCCATCAGACTTCTTTTTAGATTTGTATATATTGGAGGAAGACAGATGATAATTTCTAATCACACAACAACAGAGAAAATTGGAAATGTTTCCATCGAACAGATTGAAACCAAAGGCATTTGCTTACGTTCTGACACTGTATAGAGCAGGTTCTGAGGCAGAGGAGGAGGCAGCCTTGCTCCCACGGGTGCAAGACTGGGCACTGCGCTTGTCCCCGGCTGGTCACGACTGTTGATCAAGCTGGACTGTGTTAAAGGTGGGCCTGCAACAACACCACACAACACATCACACACTGACAGCTCAAAGCTGAACGTGCAAACAATTCAGTGCTCTGCTCATGCCTTGCTTTGAGCAAGGTCAGGGTTGTAAATATGTCCAATTCCACCACAGTAACAGTAAACTGAGAAGCCTGTTCAGGTAAGCTACTCTGATTCCAGCAACTTCTCTTTCTTGGGAGAGACAAAGCTTTAAGGGAAAAGAAAGAAGTGTCTTTTCCTCCCCAGTGGTTTGTTAGTGCTAGAGATGCCTTAACCACAGCAGCTTCTCCCTCAGCTCTACCATGGAGAGACAACGCTTGCTCAGAGCAAGAGATCACTTCAGCAGCATTCAGACTGCAGTTCTGAAATAAGAACTGCAGGACAAGAGGCATTCCCAGACAAGGAATTTCTCTAGCTGGCTGTGCTTTGGTTTCCCCATGTACCATACAGGCATTCCTACTGACTGTATGATCAAAAAGGACCCCGAGTGACACTACACAGCCCATCCTGAGCACTGTCTGTTCTCTCACAGCAGGTCACTTCTGCCTGCTAAAGGGTTCATGCAAAGTTTAGGGTTAATCCTGTATCAAATTATTCCTCATCCCAAAATTGCTGATATTGGACACAATTATCACAGCATTTATTTTGTCCCTGGAATAGACACTGAAACAGAGTAAGCATGCCCCTAATATGCTATTTCTTCATAGCGTTCATAAGATGCAGTAGGGTAACACAGAAGGCTTAACAGATCACTGCGAGCTAAGAAAGCTCTTAAATGTGGCAATAATGTATTGCCTTCTAGTGGTGGATAATGTAGCACCAACACCAAATCTTTATTAGAACCTCTAAGAGACTGAATTGCAACATTTCTTGCATTACACAGCAGGGAAAAACCTGGCTAGTAAGTGTCAGTGACCAATCCAATCACCACCAACTACCACTGAGGTGAGCTGAAAGATCTCCAGCTCCACTCCCCCGCCCAATTTAATTCAGTTTGCAGTGCTTGGAACATCATGGTTTACCAGCTAAATATTCAGAATTTTTTGGGCACTGTTCCGGACAGCACACTGCCAGCCAAGGAGCTGCAGCTCTGGACAGCACTCTGCCAGCCAGGGAGCTGCAGCTCTAGACAGCACTCTGCCAGCCAAGGAGCTGCAGCTCTGGACCACACTCTGCCAGCCAAGGAGCTGCAGCTCTGGACAGCACTCTGCCAGCCAAGGAGCTGCAGCTCTGGACAGCACTCTGCCAGCCAGGGAGCTGCAGCTCTGGAGCTCTGGACAGCACTCTGCCAGCCAAGGAGCTGCAGCTTTGGAGCTCTGGACAGCACTCTGCCAGCCAAGGAGCTGCAGCTCTGGACAGCACTCTGCCAGCCAGGGAGCTGCAGCTCTGGACAGCACTGTGCCAGCCAAGGAGCTGCAGCTCTGGACCGCACTGTGCCAGCCAGGGAGCTGCAGCTCTGGAGCTCTGGACCGCACTCTGCCAGCCAAGGAGCTGCAGTTTTGGACAGCACACTGCCAGCCAGGGAGCTGCAGCTCTGGACCGCACTCTGCCAGCCAGGGAGCTGCAGTGCATCCCCTGCCGTGACTCACGTGGGACGGGCAGCACGACGGGCGGCGGGGGCTGCGGGTGCGGCTGCGGCACCGGCAGGCGCAGCCCGCGCACCGGCCCCGGCAGCGGCGGCAGCAGCAGTCCTGGCGGCGGCGGCAGCCCCGGCGGCGGCGGCGGGAACGGGATCATGCTGGGCAAGGAGACTTCATCTACCACCAAAGGATCGTTTCCATGATCAAACTGGCAGAGATCACCAAGGACACAATAGCCTCGCTCTGCAAAACAGGACATTTCACCTCAGGTTACAAAACACACAGCAGTAGTTCTCAGTCACTTGTAACATTTCAGGTTTTCATGGAGTTTCTTACTAAAGAAAACATGCATCCACTGATACATTATTACATTGTAAGGTAAGGTTTCACAAAATAATTGAAATTAGAACAAGCTTCCATAAAAGCACACAAACGTACACGCATTCATCATAAAAGCTGTGGAAAAAAAATCAGAAGTACTGCAGTTTATTTTAAACATACACACACTGCAATCTGCACCAGGACTGCCAGTGGTTGAGGTATTTGTCTAGCACATAGAGAACTGTGAAAAAACTCCATATGTTCCTATCCAGCAACTACCACAGCACATGCAAACTGCTTGCGGTAAGATTGGTTATTTCTCCAGTACAACAAAGGGCATCTCTGCATCTGTTACATACAAGGTACACATCACTTGCTGCTCACATTCAGTGAACACCTAAAAAAAAAAGTCACATAAACATTGAAATAAGGCATGAAACTGAAAACTAAGGAACAGTTACCATCATAGTCTTGACATCTTCTTTTAGGGGGAGGGTTTCTGCCAAATGAACTGGGATTGCTGTGATTGTTGAAGTAATTTGACCAGCTCTCTGTGGTGCCTTCAAGGTGGTGCGCAGGTGCAACTACAGTTACAGCACTGGGGATAGCTTGTGCAGAGGAATACTGTTCAGAGGATTTACTGGGAGATGCAGACACCGGATTATATGAGCTTTCAACATCATTTTTTTCACTCTTGTATTTTGATCTCTCTCTCTCTCGGTGCTCTGTTTAAAAAAAATAAAGCTGAGTAAAGCCTTCATGTTTTGCTCTGTACATCAGAGCCATGAGCAAGAGACAATAATACATTCTCTGAAATACTCAGCATTCTGCACATTGAACTGTTCTTGAAGGAGCTTGGTCTTACCAATGGAGTAATAACTAAATATAATGTAAACAGGGGTTTAACTTCAGAAATATCCAAGTTTTCTTTGCAAAATGCACATTCATTCCTCTACTACTTATTTCACTCTAGCTTACAGCTCTCTTTTAAAGGAGAAAGAAGGGCAAAAGCCTGAAACAACAAACCTACCTCTGCCCTTAACTAACGCGGTCTCAAGGTGCGTAGAATGCTGTAATCTGTGCGACTTACTTTTCCGACAGACCTGAACTAGCCCTAAAAGAACAATCATATGGTAACCACCTGCAACTGCAAAGAAGCCTTCTCTAGAAAATACACAGTAACAAAACGAAAGAGGGAAACACTGCTTTGCAAAAAGTTCAGTCCTTAAGAGGGAAAAATAATAAAATCAACAGCTTTGTCAGAACACACAGCACAAAAAGGATATATGAGCTACTGTTCAAAATATGAGCTACTGCTATCCACAGGAATACACCTGTGGATAAATTAAGAGGTTAGGAAAGAAGAAAACAAACCCCTTAATTGTTCTACTCTGAAGAACAGCATCTTAATTAATAATTTCAAGAACACAAAGCTACCAGAATTTGCTCCAACTTCTCAAGGGCATCTCCTGCCTGCTAGATCATCCAGAATGTACAAGTCCCAGCTGTCACTGCAGTGGGATGCTGTCCTGAAGCAGCACCCCGGGTACTCACCGCTCCTGCTGCCGTCCCGGTCCTTGCTGCGGCCCCTGCTGCGGCTGCGGCTCCGACTCAGCCCTCTGCTTTTGCTGCGGCTTTTACTCCTGCCCCGGCGCCAGCCAGACTTCTCCCTGTACAAGTCACTCCTATCATAGTACCTGTCATAGTCCCTCCACTTCCCATCATCCCGCTTCTTCTCTCTGGTTCTAGGAAAGACAGACGTAGACCATGTCAGTGAAAAGAGAAACAAAATTAAAAAAGAAGCTTGCAACGTAGAGAGATACCGTTCACCCTTCCCATCCATTTGGGCAGTGAAACACTCCAGTCAGAATTTCACAAATTACACAGGGAAGTACAGAATCTTTAAGCTGATTCACTGGTCTGTAGAAAGCAGGGGTAGGAACTGGCAAGGTAAGACAGTTATGATGCTCAAACCAGAACAGGCTTTAAAAGTGATGCTGACACAGTGTGAACAACTGCCCCCAGAAACTACAGGCCCCAAAAATGTTCTTCATTTATATAACAAGGAAACAATGGAACTGATGACATTCCTAGGAATTTTAATTTGAAGAATATTTGGCCTCTTGTGCAAGAGGCCTACTTTTTGTGGAGACTTCTCATGTACGTGATCAGCATACGTACAACGTATCACAGTCAAAGGAAGGAGAAAATCCCTATTTTTCACAAAAATCACTACCTACAAGGTAAAAAAAAACACAGTCAAAGATTGACAAAAAATAAAGTAAAAATTTCTTAACATTGTGGCTCAAAGCTAACCTTTGCTCACTGGAATCTGCACGACTCCTCTGGGGACTGGAATACTTCTTCTTCCTGCTCTCCCGCTCTTCTTCAACAGACTCTTGAAAATTCTGTTTAACACACAACTACCAAACAAGGACGAGTATCACTTTTTTAAATTAAGAAAATGACAGCAAAATGTAGTTCAAGTTACAGACAGCAACACAAAGAAAACAATATTTAAGTATTACTTGCCCAGAGTACTGAAGCACTACAAGTAATCAAGCACTAGAGTCTGTTGAAGAGTTTGTCTTTTTTTTCTGCAGAAGAGATGCCCCTAAATAAAACCACTTTGATGTTTTGTTTCTAAACAGGATTCATGAAGGACAAGATCTCTCTCCACTCTACTTCCTTATTTAGCATAAGCAATTCTACAAGTGAGGTATTTCCTGAACCTTTAAACCAAGTCTGCAGTCACCTCTCCAGGTAGGGAAGTCACTAGCTGACATTTTAAATAACTGCTTCAAGGCAAAAACCTGCTTCCATGGGGGAACTTGTCACATTTCTTGCTGGCCTCCACTACAGCAGGTTCAGAAGTCTGCCAGCTGTACCACTACTGCAAACCACTGACACATTCTGCATTTCTGCTGCCATTTCACACTGCTTACAAGTTACTGTAAATTTTGGTGGAAAAAGCTTACATGCACTAATTTTTAAAAGACTTTTTTTACCAATTGAAACCAAAAGGAAGGCTACCTGCATCCTTCTAAAACAGGATTATCTGGGGAGAACTGGCAGAAATACTCAAGACTTGGCTCTGGAGAGCTCCACCTGCCGTCCTGCTCCCAGCACAAGGTGTATCACACAGCACCTGGGGTCCCCTCCAGCTCTGACCTCACTGAGATTCCATGTGTGGTTTGTTTCATGGCCTGTGTGCAGGAATCACACCATACACTGAGCTTCATGCCACATCGTGAAGGCCTTGCTGATGTCAAAGTAACTAATTAGTGTCCTGAATTCTGTGACGTTGTCCCATAAAGCTGTCCTAGATATCTTCTTTTGCTTATTGCCACTCCCCTCCAGCCCCTCAGACCTCCTCCTCTGCCCCCACCAGAGCACTGGTAAAGTCAGCTGAAGGTAGTTCTATGGGACTGTCTATAGACTATGGCAGTACTTTGAGAACAGAGGGGAAAGCTCTTACAGTGAAAATCTTGCTCAAATTATGAACTGCCATAAGCAAAGCTACTTCCATAAATCGTCATAACTCTGCATCACGTCCTCAGGTAAAAAAGGACATCAGAGAAAAGGAAAAAAAAAGTAAAAAGCAACTTTAATCTAAATCAGTTGATGAACCACAGGCAGCTAAATATGGACCTGCACTTGTTTGGGCTTCACTGACCGGGTTTCACTGACTGACAATTTTTGCAATTATTTGTCACCTTCTCTGAAAAATTTGATTGCTTTCAATTTTGCCAACAGAACTTAAGGTAAAACTCTTTGCAAACCAACCCTACCTGACTTTCCAAAGTAATTATTACAATACAGAGGCTGACATCTTTCAATGATTTTAAGCATCACAGAAAACATTTTAAGTAATTTTCATTCCTCACAGAATATACAAAATTGGAAATGTTTTTGCTGCTTCCCCCTCTCAAACTCCTCCAAGTAATCATCCACTGGTATTACCAGAGCTGTGAACAGGATTTCTGAGCGCTTAATCAAAGGTAGACTCTACAAAGGGATGTAAAATGTTCTTGTCTGAATAGCCACCTTCCACGGTTCTTTGGCACAGAGATCATTAGTCACAACAGAGTACATTTTTCTGTCACATTTTGCCTCACAAATGTAGGAGAGCTAATTTGAAAATAAAAGGCAGGCAGAATAAATAACATTACCTCCTCCTTGACTTCTTCTTTCTCTTGTCCTGCAGGCTTTGCCTCTGCCTTTGTGGGCTCAGCAGAAGGAAGATAACTTTTGGTGTACAAACTTTCAAAGAGTTTATCTACAAACCCTGAAGTTTCTGAGGATACAGAACACAAAAAAATACTGTTACATATGCATTAAAGTGCATGCTTACATTTACTAGAGAAGACCCTGAAAACAGTCAGCCAGGTGGGCTGTTAGCAGCAGCAGCACCTCAGATTAATGAGCATTAGCTCCACTGAAGGAGCTGCCATTACATTTGTGGCACTTGAGGCTGTTCATTTAGAGAAAGAAATTCCTTGGGTATATCACAGACAGCAACAGAGACTCTTCTGTTCTAAGGGGCAAGCACAATTGGTGCCTGTGATCAAGGAGCAAGTCCACAGCTGCTATCCATGAGTTCCATCAGCTACACTCAGCAGCCTCTCAAGGGCAATTTTGATGAGTAAATAATTTTCGACACCCTCACCAGCAGTTCAACATCATAAGAAATGCACAATAACCTTCCCAGTGAGTGTCAGACCTTCAGGTGTTTAAACCCTTGACTATGAAGCAAATTGCCACATGTGAAGGTCCCAGCAGTCTGGAGGACTAACATGGACCAGGTTTTCAAAAGTTACCAAACAGCTGTCAGAGAAACTTCTGGCAACACGACTGACGCTTTTAATTAAATTGCTTTTATTTAAGAACATTTCTTCCCACCCACTGTGAAAAGTCCAAGTTACATGACTTCATCTTATGATTATTATTTTTTTAATCACACAATTCCTTCAAACTCTGTATGGAATATTCATGGCTACCAAGAAAGATTTTGAAGGCAGTAGTGGTGCACCAGCCTCCCTCCTCCCATGCAGAGCCCAAGCCCCCAGCCAGCCGTGGCCACCACACCTTTCTGCAAGAACACATCCAGCTGGTCAGCACAGAAAGCTTTCAGCTCCTTCTCGGGCTTGTCTTTCTTGACTAACGCCACGACATAGTTGGCCAAGGCTGAGGGGTCAGCATCACATCTAGTAAGAGAGAGAGAGAGAGAGAACTGTGCTTGGCTGCTGCACCATGGGGGCACAGGCACTGCAGAGCCCCCTGGAGCTCCTGCAACACCCCTGCACTGCTGGGCTCACATACAGCACCAGCACAGCTGCACTGGGGCCACGGAGCCTGCAAAGGGTTCTTTGCAACCACAGCCCACTATTTCAGTGCCTTGAGAACCCCCCAACCACACCTGGCCAAGGCCCCTCTTCCCTGCTCCTCCTGAGCTCTGCTGAAAGAAAAGCACCTCTCTTCTGCCCAGACAGACCCACTGCTGCTGCTGAACCTCCTCCTGGCCCAGCAAGCACACCTCCAATGGCTCCACAGCACAGCACAGCACGGGCCACGGCAGGCACTGCACGAGGGCTGAGAAGGACTGATTAACATGCGTTTAAAAATCAAAACACTGTTGTAAAGGAGTGCAGAAGATGTCACAGAGGTCCATTTTCAATACACACACAGACACATTCTGCACAGCTTCAGTGACTGTCCTGGGGTTTCCTCCTCGAGGACACTTCCATGCCAGATTTCACAGCAACCTTTTAGTGCTGGTACAACACCTAAAGGGGAGCAATTACTGACCCAGGTTCCCTCCTCACACTCCCTCACCTGCATCTGGTCCACAAAGACCAAAGTCACCAACTGTGTGCAGTGATACTTCACCATTGACCTTATAACTGGATATTGCTTTAGATCCCATTATTCAGCTACTAGGAACACCCCAGGTATGAAATAGAGTAACAGTGTGACTAAATTACAGCTCCTTGTTTGGCCTCTCAGAGTGTGCAGATGGCAGATATCAGGTGGGGGCAGAAACCTAAAATACCTAAAAGACTTTTTTTTTTTTTTAAGTAACATTTAAAGAGGTGATTGTGTATTTTCTGAGAACCTCTGGAAATAGAAAGGAAAATTCTGAAATATATATACCTCAAAATAATCCCAAGTAAGGAAAACATCCAGAAAACAAGCAAAAGGCAAAAAGCCAAACAGAGGGCAACAGGTGAAAGAAATAAAAATCCTCAATGAGCAGCAATCAAGTAGTTCTGCTCTCATATAGCCTCCAACAACATCCAACCTCCAATGAAAGCCAGGGTAAATGGAGCAATTAAGAACAAAGAAACCACAAATTAACAGATTTTACAATTCTTACACACACAGAGAAATAACCTGTATGTGATCCATTCACTGTGTGTGATGTACTGGGGCCCTCACTCACTGACTATAAATGTCCAATTTCAAATAGAAGAAGTTATCCCTCACTTCACAACCATTACCTTTCCTTCCTCCATATGTCAGACCCCCCCAAGCACCCCATCCCATCATGGGGTACAGGGGCACACAAGGTGAGTGCCCTCCTCCAGGCAAGCCAGTCTGTATTGTCACACTGGTGCCACTACAGAGTCTGTGACTGTCAGGGCCCACTGGCCAATTCCTTGATTTCCTGCCTCCCATTGCACAGTGCAGCTCAAATGCCCAAGGAACGCTCGACACCGACTGGAGTTGGCAGGGAAAGTGCAGGAGCAGGAGTCGTGCTCCAGCCTAGAGACTTTCAGCAGGGTTTGACCAAACACCAGAGAAACCCGTGACTGTAACAAGGGAAAAAGAAAGTAGTGAAGAACTTCCAAAAGCCCAATACTTAATGATGGCAACGGAGCAGACCTAAGGCCTATTTAAAACTCTTCCCACAGGCCTCGGCTGTACTCCATGGGAGACCCAAGCCTGGCCAGGCACTGACAAGCAGCTTCCCCTGGTGAGACCTGCTGACCCCTCGCTGTGCCTGTGCCACCAGCACCAGCTGTGTTCAGGCACTGCAGAGCTCGGGACCAGCACAAATCCAGCCCCTCTGCAGCCAGTTATCAGAACCCACAAAATGCACGACACAACCTGGACCCATGCTGACTCCATCCCAGTCCCACTCCCAGAGCAAGCAGCAGCAGGATGTAAATGCAGAGTTCCCACAGTTTCAGCGTTATTCCTGGTTTTGTCAGCTCCTGCAGCAGCCCCTGGCTCTGCTCTGAGATGACAGAGCTGGGACTGAAATCGACAGCATAGCCGGGGCAGCAGCTGGGAGCACACAGAATCACACAGATTGGAAAAGCACTCCCATATCACCGAATTCAATCTATCCCACCTTGTCCCCAGCCCAAAGCACTGAGTGCCACGGCCAGTCCTTCCTTGGACACCTCCAGGGATGAACACTCCCAGCACCAGAGCCCCCTTTCCATGGAGAAATTCCTGCAGTGCCCATCCTGAGCCTGCCCTGGTCCAGCTTGAGGCCGCTCCCTCTGCTCCTGTCCCTGTTCCCTGGGAGCACAGCCCGGCCCCCCCGGCTGTCCCCTCCTGGCAGGAGCTGTGCAGAGCCACAAGGTCCCCCCTGAGCCTCCCTTCCTCCAGGCTGAGCCCCTTTCCTAGCTGCTCCTCATCAGACTTGTGCTCCAAGCCGTTCTCCAGCTCCGCTGCACGCTGTAGGACAGAAGGCCGCCGGCAGCTCCCCGGGCCCGGGCTGTCCCGCACTCCGGGCGCGCCGGGCCCGGGCCGGGGGCAGGGCCGTAACGCCTGGGCCGGGCCCGGCCCGCGGGAAGCGCTGTCCGCCGCTCCGCCCGGCCCGCCCGCCCGCACTCACATGGGCTCCAGCAGCTTGGCGAGCCAGGACTTGAGCGCGTCTACACTCTCGATGATCATGGTGGCCCCGCGCCGCCCGCTCCCAGCTACACTGCCGCCGCCATCGCCGCGACCTGCCCGGCACCGCCCGCAGCGCAGCCTGCTGGGCATGGCCGGGGCGGGGCCGCGCGACACCACCAACCAGAAGCTGCCGCTCCGCGCTGCCAACCAATGGCAGCCGCCCAGAGCCCGAGCCGAGGGTCAGGGAGAACCAGCAAGTTCGGTAGAGCGAGCACATGAACCGGCGGCGACATCTTGGGGGGGGCTCTCTTAAAGGGACAGCGTGCCCGCGGGCGCACCCCTCGGCCCGGCGCACCGGGCTCGGTCCCCGCTCCCCAGCCAGGACGAGTGCCCGCAGCGACCGCTCCGCTCTCTCTTCCTGCCGCTCTCCTTCTTTCCCCTCCCTGCACGCTAAAAAGGGCCCGGTGTCCCCCCGCCCGCTGCCTTGGTACGGCCTGGGCTCCCCCGCGCGCTGCCGCTGTTGGCACGGCCCGTGCGGGCCCCGTCAGGCGCGGCAACATGGCGGTGAGTTCAGGAGCCGGGCCGGGGCTCCGGCTTGGGGGCTCTGCGGGGGCTCGGGGCGCTCCTGAGGCTCCTCACCCGCTCCTCAGGGTCACTCTTCGGTGCCGCGCTCTCCGGGACGAGGGTCCTATAGCGGCGTGCGCGGGGCCTTTGGCCAGCGGCTGCGGCCCCTTGGTGTAAAGGTCTTAGGCGTGTCTTGGTTTTGATGGGCAAAAAAATACATCCGCAAGCTTTATGAGTGCAGAATGCGTGTGTCCGTAATGCGTGTGTCCTTTAACAATTCCTGTGTATTATACGGTGAAAGAATAAGATCATTTAATACTTGCCATATGTTATTTGATAAAATAATGAGAGGAAGGGCTGCTGAGCACTGATTTAATTAAAATCGCTTGGAATGCTTTACCTGAGGAGCTCCGTGAACTACACTCAGAGCTGTTACCTGCCCTCTTCCTGGCATAGGGATTGCTGTGCCCACTTTATGTACGTCAAGAGGGGGACGCATGACGTGGGTTTATGGAGAGCCTGGAATAAAACCAGAATTCTATAGAAGTTTTCACTTATGATTTATATTCTCTTCTACCTGCCCAGTTCAGAGATCTCTGTTTTATTGGCAAGATGGTCAGTGTGTGTGTGCGTCCTGGCTACTGTAGAGTCCTTTGCTGTAGAAAATGGTTGTTGATGCTTTCCTTGCAGATCTTGGCTCCAGTTTCAGAGGGCTGGATCTCAGGCTGGCAGAGCCACCGCTGCTGCAGGGACCGGGGGCAGTGTTTGCCCCTGCCCATGGAGATCAGGGTGGGCTGTGATGGGTTACAGTTCTTTATTACCCTGTTCAGCCAGACTTCTCTTCCTTTCTCTGCTGAACAGGAGCGTAAAGGAACAGCAAAAGTGGATTTCCTGAAGAAGATTGAAAGAGAGGTCCAGCAGAAGTGGGAGCGTGATCGAGTGTTTGAGGTCAATGCTGCAGACAGGAAGGACCAGAGGAGGTATGGTTGTACTTCGTTTTTCACTGCTCAAAATGTCTTTTCATTCGAGATCTGCTGGGGGGAAAAGCGGCCCCTTTGTAATGAGCAGTATTCATGGCTCAGCTGCAGGGACTTGCTCACACGTTGTTGGCATTTCTGTAGCTGATGACATAAAGCTGGGTACGTGTGTAGCTGAGTTCCAGCAGGATGAGAGAAGCTTTTTCATTCCCTGGCAGTGTCAGTTACCCTCTGTGGGCTGAAAACCAGTTCTCTTTGGTGACCTGTACCCTTTGACATGGAGGAGGCTCTGCAGTGGGTGCCTGAGCCCTCCCCCTGGGGAGGTTTCACTCTGAGGGAAGGTGTGTCCTGCTCTGCCTCACGGGGCACAGCAGAAGCCCAGGTCCTGCTGTGGAGCAGCCTCTTGTCCTTGTGTGGAGCTGGAGGAGGGCAGGGTCCTGGGTGGGCCCCTTTGGTCACCACTGGCTGCAGCCCCAGCCCCAGGGCATGGAGAGAGCTGCGGGGAGGGAGAGCCTTGCGCAGGTGCAGGGGGTGCTCTGCACTCTGGGGAAGACCATGGGACTCTTGCTCTCATTTCTGCCCCAGAGTAAACCCTGAGAAACTTGTTTATCCTCTGGGAAAGTGGAGCGTGCCTGGAAGCACAGTTCCTCTGGAATTGGTGGGATCCATGCTCCTCACAGCTGTGGAGGGCTGTCTGGGGCAGCTGCATTAATCCTGTGGTTTTCTGGCTGGAAAAGCGCTGACCTTGGCACGATGAGGTTAATACTTGGTGTGTGGGAAAGTCAGACTAAACCGAGATAATAACTGAAGTGGTGTAACAGGTGTCAGGTTCTTAACTTGTAGATTTTGCAGGCAAACAAATGACTTGGCCTTTATTCCTTCATGGTAATGGATCGAGGGAGTGTGTGAAGGGGAGAGACAAGGCGTGAAGTACAAAGGTGGAGGTAGAAATTCAGTGTCCTAAATGTAAATATTTTCTTAGCTGCTTTGAGAGCTCGGGTTCCAACAACTTAATGCATCGTTGAAACACCCTGCAACGATATATCCCTGTGAAAGGAGTGATTGCTAGCAGTGTGCCCTTAAAATCTGAACTCACACAGTGGGAGATTAAATAAATGACTTTAAGACTTTGCTGTAATTAATTTACAGAAGCAGGATTAGAATTTGTTACCTTTGGGAGCATGCTGTATCTATTTCAATGTTTCTGTGTGATGCCAGTCCTCTGTGGGTTTTTCTTTTGTATTTATTTTTTAAGATGATAAAGCCTGTTAGTGTATCAGCTCTTTAAAATCAAATACTCATGTTACCGGTGAGGAAAATATTTTAACATCATTGTAGGCTGATAATAGCTGAACATCCCAGTTACCTGTTTTGCTGTGTATTGTCTGATGGTCATTTACAAAGCTCATTATGTGTTTAATCCTTTGACTTTCTTCTCAGCAAAGGGAAGTACTTTGTTACCTTTCCTTACCCTTACATGAATGGTCGCCTGCATCTGGGACACACGTTTTCCTTATCTAAATGTGAGGTAAAAATTCTCCTTTGCTGATACCTTTAAATACTATTCTAGAACAAATGCTGATTTTGTAGTCCAGTTTTGAGCTAATAGGATGCCATGTCAATTCCTTTACAGCTTTAGTAATGACTTATTAAAACTTTCCTTTTTCCCCACATTTTCAGTAGGAATATTGCTAGCTAAAGGGAAATTCCATTAATGTAATTTTTAATTTGATGAGATGGGGCTGCAGGTGTTTCCCCTGTTTGTTCTTTGAAATGAGATTTTTAGGAGATGCTGCTAAAGGGCTCAAACTTCACAAGAGACCTGTCCCTTTTGTTTGTGGTTGCTGTGCTCTGTGTGGGAGCAGGTTGTGGGTGCTAGAATTCCAGAGCAGCCCCCTGTGCACCTGTGGGTCTCTGGTGCAGCCATGCCTGTGCCTGGGCAGCCACAGGGGAGGCCTGGACACAAACTCGGCTTCCCCTCTGTGCCAGGGCTGTGTTGCAGAAGGAGGCACAGCTGTGTTTGAGCAGGAGCTGGCCCAGCCCGGCTGTTCCCGTCTCAGCTGTTCCCTTTTCCCTGCCTGCAGTTCGCGGTCGGGTACCAGAGGCTGAAGGGGAGGAGCTGCCTGTTTCCCTTCGGGCTGCACTGCACGGGGATGCCCATCAAGGTGAGAGCTTGGCAGTTGCTGGGGGGTTGTTTCTGATGGGGTTTTTATCCCTAAGGATGCTCGGGGCCTTGCTTACTGTCCATCCCCAGCAGCACCTTAGTTTATTTAACAGCTCACCAAGATGGTGTGATTTGGAACCTGAATTTGTAATAAACCTGTGTTGTGCTTCTTGAGCTATAACATCACTTTAAAAGACAAAGTGCTGGAAAACTGCATTTTACCTGTAGTATGTTTTCCTTTGCAAGAAAATCCTTACAGTAAACCCCTTCCTGCCCTGGAAGGTGTTCTGGAAGTGGCAGGATCTCCTAGATCTTAATGCAAGGTCCAAAAAAAGTTTAAAGCATGGAATGCAAAATGTTATCAGTAAAACCCTGTCTTTGGCTGTGGATGCAGCTGGTGCCCTGGCTGACACACTCCCAATAACTCTGTTCAGGCTTGTGCAGATAAGCTGAAAAGAGAAATGGAGTTGTATGGTTGCCCACCGGAATTTCCTGATGAGGAGGAGGAAGAGGAAGAAAATTCTGGTAAAAAAGGGGAAGAAATTATCATCAAAGACAAAGCAAAAGGCAAAAAGGTAAAGTTTAAACCAAGCCTTCCTGGACTGAGAGCTGTGCTGTCAAAACTTCAGTGTGCACATTGTAGGCTTTTCCTCCTTTGGGCTCACAGAAATCTCAATACAAAGATTTTTTTGTTTTTTTCCAAGGTAACTGAGTTACCTTTAGGGTGGACTTGGAAAAATGCATTAGCTGCATGGTTCCAGAGATACCATGTTAATGCATGAGCCCTTATTGGTAAGCTAATGTGCTGCCTCATAGTTTTCTGAGAAAGAATCCAGAGTAATACTCTCATTTTTTTCTCTTTTTTTTTTTAATCCATTCATGGAACATTCCTAAGCAGGTTGTAGGAAATAGCCCTGTTTTCTCAGAGGTAAAGCATGTGTATTCCTGCTGTTCTAGTTACTGTTTTTTAAGTTGGTGTCTAGCCAGTTCTGTCTAGATAGGCTCAGTAAAATCATCCAAACTATTTTCACTTACCAGGTTTTTAAATGAGATTTAGGATTTTGGGAGTATTCCAAAGCAAGGCAAAGAATCAAGGCTGGGAAAAGACTCTTTGAGATGCACTGTATGTTGTTTATCTATGCTCAAGAGATTGTCCCGCTGGAGCTGCTGGGTTTGGGGTTCTGGCTGCTCCACAGGACAGAAGGTGTGACCTTGCCTGGGTCACTGCTGGGGAGACACAGGAGATTCTCAAGGGACAACAGCTGGGAAAAGTACCATGAGCAAAGTGACAGCAGCAAAGGTTTTTGGTACAGGGGTGCAAGGCTATCACCTTTCTGTGGTGCAAAAACCCATGGGTTTGAGCAGGGCCTTGACAACAGGCAATTCCTTGCCAGGTTGTTGTGGCAGAGCCTCTGCAGGTGTTTTGGACATTGGCATGGGGCAGTTGGGAAGAGGAGGGTTAGGGAATGAATAGTAAATACAAGGTATGGTAGATTGGAATACAGGGTGTAGAATGGAAACTCTAATCAATTACCCTCACTCTTAGAGGGAGGATGTGAGAGTATTTGTATTAACTTGTGTATCTGGAATCAGAAACCATAACATAAACAGAGGTAAATGCTCTTGTGACAAGCCTGTGGACTTCTTCCTAATCCCAACTGTTCTTTCAGAGCAAGGCTGCTGCCAAGACTGGCTCTTCCAAGTACCAGTGGGGGATCATGAAGTCTTTGGGTCTGTCTGATGAAGAAGTGGTCAGTTTTTCTGAAGCTGAGCACTGGCTGGATTATTTCCCTCCCCTTGCTGTCCAGGATCTGAAGAGCATGGGATTGAAGGTGACTCTGGGTGATCCCAACCTCAGTTATGCAGGCAGCCATACCTGTATTGTTACTGTGTTGGTGAATGTACTGCTTCTCTGTGAGATTTTCTGAGTAATACCAGCATAATTCCAGGAATGTTTCTGCTATCTGTGGAATTAGTCATTTAACATTGAAGGTCTTGGGTGATAATTAAGTGATTTCTTATATAGAGCTTGTACCCTGTACAGTGGTCACAGCTAGAAATGAGTCCAATAAAGACATTATGACTTATGGCTCCCATGTGAGATAACTTGTCAGTAGTCAGTATTGACAGTAGTTCTATTTGACATCTCATCATTCTTCTTCCTAAAAGTACTTGTCCTGCTGACAACAGATTTTTGTAAATGGAGAGAAATAAAGGTGATGAAACAGGGCAGTGCTGAAATGCAGCTCGAATGGTTGGTTTAAACTACTACAAAACCTCTGAATTTCTCAGTCAGTGGAGGGACCTCAAGTCTTTGACATCTCTGCTCAGAGAGCAGGCACAGATGTGTATTTACACCCTTTATGGGACATGTACTTGCACTGTCTTTTTGGAGAGAAAGCTGTTTTTATTTTTAAGGCAATAGTTATGGTATTGTGAGATTCCTTTGATTTCTTGATCGTGCTTACTTACTGGAGCCTCTTGCCCGTTTTCAGGTGGACTGGAGGCGTTCCTTCATTACAACCAATGTCAATCCCTACTATGATTCCTTTGTGCGATGGCAATTCCTTACTCTAAAGGAAAGAAATAAGATTAAGTTTGGCAAACGGTAAGCTGCCACTCGGCTCTGAGTTTTTGGGAGAGTGGATAAGCTCAGCTGTACCAGAGGCAGAGCCCTGTGACACGTCTCTAGAGTGTGCTTTTAACTCACCAGAAAATGGACTTGTTCCTTGCTGCTGCTCTGCCTGATGCAGTGAAGAGTGTGTAGCAAAGCATGTGAGATTTGTCTTCCAGGTTTAGTTTTTCCTTGGGTACCAACTCCAAGCAAAAAACAGGCAATTCTGAAAGCTCTTGTGAAAACTGAACATTAGCACTGATGGAAACAGATCCAAACAAAATTTGAAAATGCCATTAAGAGGTCTTTTTTTCCCAGAGAGCTATACTTTTTTTCTTGCTCTATACACTAGTTTACTCACTGCTAAATGAAAATCTTTTTCTAGATATACAATTTATTCTCCTAAAGATGGACAGCCTTGCATGGATCATGACCGGCAAACAGGAGAGGTAATGTTTTAACTTGACATTTTCATGCATTGCTTATGATCTTAAATGCTAAATGGAAAGTAAGTTGTATCTTAGAGCAAAACATAGTTTGGATGTGCAGAGTCACTGGCTCTCAGCTGTCAGTGCATGTGAAAATTGAATGAACTCCTCTCTTGAGCAGATTTGTCTGGAACTCTGGATAGTATTTTACATTGTAGCTGGTTTCTGTGATTGGCAATCTGTGCCAGCAGCATTACTCCGTTGTGTTGTTAGCTGTTGAAACTAAATAAACAAGCTGTTGTTAACTTGGATGCTGCTGAATCAGTGTCTGGGACTAGTAAGTTTTTGGCTGTAGGAGCACAGTATAACCTCTCTGCAGTCTGCAGTTTAGTGAACAGCCTTTCATATTAATGGAAATAGGATTTACTTTGAGGAAAGCATCAGTACCTTAAATAGTGTTTGGATTAAGCTCCTAGAGATTAGGATTTGTTTTCTTTCCTACTCAAGTGAGTTTCACTTATTGATTGTTGCATTGCCTGTGGGACTTGCAGGGTGTTGGGCCTCAAGAATACACACTGATAAAAATGAAGGTATTGGATCCTTACCCTGCAAAATTGAGGTAAGTCTTGACTTTTTAGTGGTAGATGGGCTCTATCTCCTGGCCAGAACTGACCATTGAATTAAACAGTGTGTTTTGCCTAGTGCAGAATTTAATTTCACCTGCTTATTTCCATCACTTCAAAGACCTAGTCAGAATTTTGACCTGCTCTATTTGCTGTGTCTGCGTGGACCTCAAGATGGAATTAAAAAAAAAAGGAAAAAAAAAGGAAAACCCACAATGAACTAGTGACCCACTTCTGTCTCTTAGGAAATGTTGCTTGGAAGTTGATGTTAGTGTAAAAGCCTGTTCTGTATGAGCCATGATGATTTTATTTTGCTAACTTAGCCAGTACTTTTTCCCCCCAGTGGCTTGAGAGGGAAGAACATCTTCCTGGTGGCTGCCACGCTGAGGCCAGAGACCATGTTTGGGCAGACCAACTGCTGGCTGCGGCCGGACATGAAGTACATCGGCTTCGAGACGGGCAGCGGGGACATCTTCATCTGCACGCAGCGCGCCGCCCGCAACATGTCCTACCAGGGCTTCAGCAGGGACAGCGGCGTGCTGCCCGTGGTGAAGGAGCTGATGGGAGAGGTGAGCAGCCTGCAGGCCCGCCTCTGCTGCCCCTTGCGGCTCACAAGGGCGATGATGGTGCACTTCTCATGGGAAAGAAAATACAGGAGGGATTTCAGGAATATTGGAGTGACTGAAATCCTTAGAGCTGATGGGAGAGGTGAGCAGCCTGCAGGCCCGCCTCTGCTGCCCCTTGCGGCTCACAAGGGCGATGGATGGTGCACTTCTAACGGGAAAGAAAATACAGGGGGGATTACAGGAATATTGGAGTGACTGAAATCCTTAGAGCTGATGGGAGAGGTGAGCAGCCTGCAGGCCCGCCTCTGCTGCCCCTTGCGGCTCACAAGGGTGATGGATGGTGCACTTCTCATGGGAAAGAAAATACAGGAGGGATTTCAGGAATATTGGAGTGACTGAAATCCTCAGTGACAAACAATGCAAGCAGCAGGCAGCTTCTGTGGCAGCCAAGCCAGAGCTGCTGCTGGGAGAATAACCTGGTGCACTTAGCTGGGGACAGATGCATTCCTATTCCCTCAGCATGATGTGGTGAAAGGATAGTGCTAAGTAAAGCTTTTCTTCTTGCTGGGAAGATTAAATGGAAAGGGAGGGGGAAAAGCAATAGCTAGAAAGGGTTATGGGGAAAAGGCTTTTGTTGGTACTGACATTTCCAGTACATCTGTGTGAATGAAGCTTTCTTAGCTGAGTAGTGAATGTCAGTGGTTTTGGGGTTTGCTGTCCTTAACTTGTGTGCTTTGTGCAAGTGTCATCAGTGGTGTTTATTCATCCTGATACAAAGCACCTTCAGCTGTTTGCATCCCTTGATCTCCATTCACTACAACTTGTCACCATCTTCCTTGATCTTGCCTTGAAGAATGAAGTAGAAAATAGTATTTTTTTCCTTTGTTAGTAGACATGATGTGAATTCAAGCAAATTAGTGAGGTAGAAGACAGCTGCTAGATCTTGCCTGCCTCCTGTCAGTGTGTGGCTATCTTGACAATATGCTTTCTTTGTTTAATGTCACTTTTGACACTGGCTTCCTAAGCCACTTTTGCCTCAGTGCTGTTGTGCTTCAGATACTTGGAAGCAAACTGTCCTTCTGCTTCCTATGCTTTCCCAATTCTACATCCTTGTAGTTTATGTTTCTTGGTATTTGACTTTCCTACCATTATATAACCTATATCCTGTCTCAAATAGTACCACACGTTTTCATATGTACTTCCTCCTTATCCATCTGTACATAAAATGTATTTAGTTTGTTTGTAATGTGTTGGGAAAATTTACAGAAAGTTGGAAGAATATCAGCCAGGAGAGCTTACTCTATTAGGCTGAAAGCCCCTGATTTACTGTAATGCTGTTCCTTTGTCCTGCTCAGGAGATTCTTGGTGCTGCACTTTCAGCACCCCTCAGCACCTACAAGGTCATATATGCCCTGCCCATGCTCACCATCAAGGAGGATAAAGGTAATTCTGCAGCAGAGCCTCTTGGATGGGCACTGGCATGTAGTATGGGGGACTAATCCTTTCATCTGTTTATCTTTTCCTTTGCCAAGGAACTGGAGTGGTAACAAGTGTTCCCTCTGACTCTCCAGATGACTTTGCAGCACTGAGAGACTTGAAAAAGAAGCAGGTCAGTCTGTTAACTGAATTGTTTCTGTTTCCTTTCCCTAGTGAAAAGGGTCAAAAGTGAATATCCAGTGAGAAAAACGAAACTTGCTTTAATTGGCATTCTGTCATCTCTAACTTGAAATCAAAGCACTTAAAAATAAATGAAGTTTAAACCAACTGGGCTAGGACAGATGGGTTTTTTCCAGACTTCAAGTCTGAGTTTTGGATGAGAATCATTTAACTTGTGCTGCCTGTTAAGGTAGAGAAGAGCACCAGGGAAACAGAAATGAATTCCTGTTGTGGAAATGACTTCCAAAAATGAGATTAAGATTCTCTATGAATTTCAAATGAGACTGGAAGTGATTGTTACTAACTGCAGGAGTACCTCAGTGTCTGAACAGCTATCCCTGGCTACTGAATTTTTGCCCACTCATTTCAGGGTAGAGCAATATCAATTTTTGCCCTTTTAAAAAATGTAGACAATTATGGCAAGGAATCACCTGGAAATGAGATGGAGATTGAGCTCAGGTGTCAGAAATGGTGAGAAGGCAGGGAAGTGGCTTAGTCTGATTTGTAATAAAGCATTATGTAAAAAAAAACCCACTATGAATGGATAAAAACCTTTACATCTAGAAGACTTCTATCTATTGATTTTTTTCTTCCAACTTTCAAGGCTTTGAGGGTGAAGTATGGCATCAGAGATGAAATGGTCCTGCCGTTCGAGCCGGTGAGTGCACCCAGACGTGTCCATCTACTGAGCACAGGATCTTATGTTCACTGATGAGAAACAAAGCAGGAGCTGTGCCACCTCTGCCAGGGTTTCTGTTTAAAGTCCTTCTCAGCTGAAAGCTGAAAAACGTAAAGTTTTCATCCTTTCCTGTAGTTGTCACATTTGGTCTGTTAAGGGTTGCAACCAAGATTTGTTGTTGTATGCTATGTTTCAGAGAAAAAGGAAAGCATCAATTTTTATAGGAGTTATAGTTTTGGGAAATGGAATGCATCATTATCCTAATAACCTGTTGGCTGATGAAAACTTTGTGCCCTGATGGCCAGATGAGGAGGGTATCTGTTCCATGCAAAAAGCTGAAGTCCCTCTCTGTTAGCACAGCCTCGAGGCAGAGGCAGTGTTCATTAGAAAATGCAGGTTACAGGTGAAGCCATCCCAGAATTCTGCAGTACCCTTGGTTCCACAGGCCAGCTCCAGTCCTGGCACAGCTCTGTGTGCTGCCATGTCATGGGACACACCTGGGCAGCTCAGGAGTCCCCCTGGGGGCTGCCAGAACTTCTGGGCCACGAGTGCAATTGCAGCAATCTGTTGTAAGCCCTGTGTAACTTGTGTTGGATGCTGTGAATGTATGGAGTGAGTACTGGGGTGCAGGAGAGGTTTGACAGCCCTCTGTTAATTCTCAGGTGCCCATCATTGAAATCCCAGGCTATGGCAGCCTTTGTGCTCCATTTGTCTGTGATGAGCTCAAAATCCAGAGCCAGAATGACAGAGAGAAGCTTGCAGAGGCCAAGGAGAGAGTGTACCTGAAAGGATTCTATGAAGGAGTAAGTAGTACAAGATTTTGGTAAGTGGTTTCTTGGTGAGTTCAACTAGGAGAAAAAAAAGGCAGGTAAAGAATGAAAAAAAAAAAAATCTCAAGAAAGAGGGACAATGTCCTGTTTTCCCAAAAAAGTCCCAAAGGACTTTTCATTTAGACTTTTCCTGCTGTAGGGTTCTGCAGTTGAAGGGGTGATGTAGAATTGGAGAAAGTTTGCACTCACACATTGCTGTGTTTTCTGAGCATTATAACCTGGTCTCTGAACAAGTGATCACCTTCTAGGGAGCTGATCCATTTTGTTGCAAGTATAGATAGGGAAACTGATATGAAATGAGAAGGTGTTATTATTTGCAGGTTTTGTTGTTGTTTTTGGGTTGGGGGTTTTTCGTTGTTTTGTTTTTTTGATTTTTGTTTTGTTTTGTTATGTTTTTTCTTTTTTTCTCCTGTCTTTACCTCAGTAGCTTACCATGTGTATTTCTCAGCTGTTCTTTTGTAAGCAAGCAATAGTTTTTATTTCTGACTCTTTGCAGTCTGTCATCTGTGTGGATGCTGACATGTGTACAAACTGTTTTTGGGTAAAGATGACTGCACATAATGAAAAAACCTAATACCTGTACTCCTATTTTTTGCATGTCAAAGATTGCAGCACCTGCTATTTCCTTATATTGATTTGAACAACTATGGCACCTATTTCTTGCTAAATTTTGAAAAAAATTATCTTCTGTGACCCCTCTTTGCAGGTGATGTTGGTGGATGAATTCAAAGGACAAAAAGTTCAAGATGTCAAGAAACGCATTCAGAAGCTGATGTTGGATAAGGTAAGTGGCAGCGTGCACACAGCTGCTTCTGAACTGTCTGCTTTGTCCTTTTCACAGGGCTGAGTCACCAGAGAAAGCCCTGGTGTGGTTCTGCAGCCCTCGGGGTGCTGTGGGTCGCTGCAGAGAGAGGGACCTGGTGTTCTTGCGCTGAGTGGGCTGAGCAGCTTCATTAGAGTTCTCTTGTTCCCTGCCTTATTCTGTCACTCTCCCTAGGACATGTTCTGGTGGTCCAATTTATTCTTTAGCATAGCTGGGAGGGTGCTGAAGTGTAGGACCTGGGCTGTCAAGTCTCATTCAAGCCAGTGAAGGAGATGTGTGATGTGCAAATGCCCCCTTGCTGGGCTCCTGTTTCAGAAAACAGCAGTAAACAATCAATGACTGTGGCATCCCTCTAATGAGACTCCCTGATGAGGACTGGGAGTGAGAGGAGGCTTCAGGCATTTAGTCATCATTCCCTTGTTGTTGTGGCACTGTTATGGCCAGATTATAATGCATCAGCACGCATGATGTGTGCAGCAGATTTGAAGCTCAGCATCCCATTTTCCTTTGCCTTTCCCCCTCCCTCTGTCCTCCAGAGTCTCCTAGGAGCTGTTTCAGTCAGGGGGCATAGTTGGTGGGGAATATTTTGTGCTTATGTCCTCCTTTTCCTCATGCATTTTGTACAAAGTGCTGTGAGCTGGTACCTTAGAGAAGTTACCGAGTCAAGCCTTGCCTCATTTTACCTGAGGGAATACTGAGGCAGAGAGCTTCAGCAGTGGTGAGAGCTGTGCAGTAAATGCTATAAACCAAATTAGAATGGAGGGGATGCTTTTTAGTAAGTTGTCAGGATTTTCAGTACTTTGGTAAGTACTTAAATCTCAGCTTCCATTGCCCTTTCAATCTTAGGGTGAAGCCATGATTTATATGGAACCTGAGAAACAAGTTATATCAAGATCTGCTGATGAGTGTGTTGTGGCCCTTTGTGACCAGTGGTGAGTGAAACAAAGCTGCAGTTACAAAGTTGCTCCAATTGTACACTACTTCTGGATTGCTTTATTACAATAAACCTCTCCTGGCTGTAGGTATTTAGATTATGGTGAAGTGAGCTGGAAGAAACAGACGTCAGAGTGCTTGCAACATCTGGAGACGTGAGTTATGAATGTGCCTGTAAAGGAGGGTGACTTTCTGCTCTTGGTGGGGTCTGAGAGGGCTGAAGGCAGTAAGAGCTTCTTTCTTACAGGTTCTGTGAAGAGACTAGGAGAAATTTTGAAGCTACCTTAGGTTGGCTACAAGAGCATGCGTGCTCCAGGACGTATGGCTTAGGTAGGCAAAACATTCCTTTCTCGGTTGGCTCTTTGTAAGGATGGTACTCCTCATTCATTTGGAAGGCTGAAGTGCTATATAACATCCCCAGTGATACAGGAAGTGTGGGAGCAACATTGTCCAATTGTATCTTGGCCCAGCATCCCAGAGAAGGTGTGCTTTGTTGGAAGTGCATGGGGCTGGTAATGTTTGTGTTACTACAGGTAGTCCTTGTAGCATCTTAGTAGCTTTCTGCTGGGCCATTGATTTGGAAGGGACCTCAGAAAAGGGAGCTTCTACCATTTCTTGAGTTTTCTCCTGGAATCCTGATTAGCCTTCATCTTGTGTAGCCTGACATGGGCCAGCTGCTAAATGTGCACTGTAACCCACAGCAGATGTTCTGCAGCTGAGCTGTGCCAGGAAATAGGTTGAAAATGAGCAACTGTTTACCCTTGAGTAAAATTTTCAAATGCATAGTTTAATTTTTAAACCAAATATTTTTTAAACCCATTAGCATGAGTACTAATGTATGTGTATGTGTTCCACTGGAAATCATCAGCTGCTGCTGTGTGTGGGGGGGTTCAGGGTGGTGCTGGGTGCCTGACACCACCTTCCCCTGATGTATGTATGTATGTATGTGTATGTGTTCCACGTGAAATCACCATCAACAGCTCTGTGAGGGGTCAGGGTTGTGCTGGGTGCCTGACACCGCCTTCCCCTGATGTATGTATGTATATGTATGTGGATGTGTTCCACGTGAAATCACCATCAGCAGCTGTGTGTGGGTCAGGGTGGTGCTGGGTGCCTGACACAGCCTTCCCCTGATGTATGTATGTATGTATGTGGATGTGTTCCACGTGAAATCACCATCAGCAGCTGTGTGAGGGGTCAGGGTGGTGCTGGGTGCCTGACACCGCCTTCCCCTGATGTATGTATGTGTATGTGGATGTGTTCCACATGAAATCACCATCAGCAGCTCTGTGTGTGTGGGTCAGGGTGGTGCTGGGTGCCTGACACAGCCTTCCCCTGATGTATGTATATGTATGTGTATGTGTTCCACGTGAAATCACCATCAGCTGCTGTGTGTGGGTCAGGGTGGTGCTGGGTGCCTGACACCGCCTTCCCCTGATGTATGTATGTATGTATGTGTATGTGTTCCACATGAAATCACCATCAGCTGCTGTGTGTGGGTCAGGGTGGTGCTGGGTGCCTGACACCGCCTTCCCCTGATGTATGTATATGTATGTATGTGTATGTATGTGTTCCACGTGAAATCACCATGAGCAGCTCTGTGTGTGAGGGGTCAGGGTGGTGCTGGGTGCCTGACACCGCCTTCCCCTGATGTATGTATATGTATGTATGTGTATGTATGTGTTCCACGTGAAATCACCATGAGCAGCTCTGTGTGTGAGGGGTCAGGGTGGTGCTGGGTGCCTGACACCGCCTTCCCCTGCAGGGACCCGCTTACCCTGGGATGAGCAGTGGCTGATTGAGTCTCTCTCTGACTCCACCATCTACATGGCCTATTACACCGTGGCTCACCTGCTGCAGGGGGGGAACCTCAGGGGCCAAGGAGAGTCTCCTCTGGGCATCAGGTAAGGAGAGTGAACCATTAAATTCTCTTGTTTAATTAGGTGTGCTTATCTCCTGAATTGCTCTGCAGAAAGACTTGCCAAGGAGGTTGAGTCTTTGCTTTTGTGTATAAAAAGCATCTTTATTAAACTTAACCTGCCATGAGCTGAGTTAGAACAGCTTACAGAGGGGCAGTAAGGAAAGAGAGGAGTGTGACAGGCAGTGAGAGGAAGAGAGAGTGAAAAAATGCTTCTGAAAGCACCTCTGAAAGAACTGTGTGGAGAGTAAATCACCTTTTTCAATACTTGTTTGACTTGCCTTGAAATGGACCTTGGCAGGTTTTTGGGTGATTGGCTGCTTGGGTGTCTGCTTGCTGAGACTGCTGTGCACCACAATAAATTGGAGGCTCCAGTGTACAGAGGGAGTAGGATTTAGCTCTTGGCTTTTGTCGCTGTCACTCTCCCGGAAGCTCAGAACCATCTTTTATCCACAGCTTGTCTGTGGAAGTCTTCAGAGCAAGGGGGAGGAAGCATGTGACCTCTTGGTTGGAGGGGCTTTTGAAGTGTGGTGATAGGGGTCAGAGAGATGAGATAGTACAGCTCAGTCTGGAGCTGAGAAAACACTTCAGATTGTGCCTTGAATCATCTAATTCTGTGTGGTTTATGGACTAATTCCTGGAGTAGTTTACATATTGGAATGGAAACTTTTCTTACTTTATGTTATAACTAATCTGAAAACCATTTCCAAAGTAAATATTCTGATTCTTACAGAAATACCTCTGAGACTGGGCAAGGCTGTCATTTGGGCTCAAACCTCTCTAATTACAGAGAAGCTATGCACGAGCTAGTCGTGTCTAGAAACAAGCTTTGAAGTGAGCATCCTGGTCCCTGAATTACAGATTTGATGTAATTAAGCATGTACAATTAGAATGCTCTCCTATGCAAGTAGATAACATCTAGAAGCCTTGGAAAATGCTTTTTACTGATACTTGTTCTGTGGTGTGAAGGAAAAGGGGATTTATGACCCATCCTTTCAGTCCCCTTCAGTTACAATGAATTTGGCACCAAACACAAGCCCAGTCACGGCACTGGAATTTAGAGCATGGAACAAGAAGTGCCAGAACCAAACCAGCAAGCCTGTGCCTCTAGGATTTTTTCTGGACTGGTAGTACAGATCACCATCTGAGGTGTTTTTTAATGTGTACTGGAAGTGTTTGGGGTCCAGAATGCCTTTCCTCTCTGCATAGCACAGAGCTATCGCCTGAACTCAGGTGATAAAGGCCATGGGCACTCTCTCTGTGTTTGTTGATCAGGTGGACTGTGCTGTGAGAATGGAGCCACAGGTTTAAGCTGCTTTACAGAAAGTGCTAGAATGTGAGGAGCTTTTACTGACTGTGCAATGTGGGACTGATTCTTTGCAGGGCACATCAAATGAGCAAAGAGGTTTGGGATTACATCTTTTTCAAGACAGCTCCGTTCCCTAAAACTGAGATTCCAAAGGAAAAGTTGGATAAGCTGAAGGAGGAGTTTGAATTTTGGTATCCTGTGGATCTCAGAGTTTCTGGCAAAGATCTTGTTCCAAATCACCTGTCGTACTACCTCTACAATCATGTGGCCATGTGGTCAGAGCAAAGGTGAGTTGGGATGTGAGGCAGGTAAAGCTGGAGACTGCAGTTCTGTTACATTTGCTAATGGCCTTTGGACTGTACAGCATTTAGAATTGTGTTGAAAATGTATTCTTTCATATTGCAGCTTTAATACAGTTGTCTATAGCAGAAGTGATTGAAATGGAAAGAGTTTTTACCATTATTTCCCCTGGTTTTTCTGCATTATCTCCTCCTATGAATTTCCAAGTGTTGAGTTGCATTCCTGCACTGGAATTTATTTGGCATTATTATTAAGTCTCCTTAATTCCTTCTCAAGGATGGTTAAAAGAGCCATGTGTACTCCCATGGGCTGTGCAGGACTGGTTGAGAATCTTTGCCCATTGCATGATGCTTTTATGGTGAAGATACTGTTTGCATTCCCTTGAATTTTGGTTTAGGGGTTGTATAAAACTGTACATAGGAAAAGTGTTTCTGATGTATAGTAAAGATGATTGTGGATAATTCAATATCTCCTTCCTTCATGGGTAGAAATCTGGACCTAGCTCTTGGGCAGTGCCAATCACTGGCCTTTAAATTAAAATATCTGACCAGAGGAGGGTGACGTAAAAGAACTGTAATTGCAGGTGCACTGCTCCCTGCCCTGTGTTTCAGCAATGAGAATCCTTAGCCTTTATACTGTAGTTCTTTTCATCCTTAATATATTTAAGACAACCCTTAGGTTTTTTTTTTTTTTGAAGATTCCACCCAAGGCATTCATCTCAAACTGGAATATAAAATGCTTGTTCCTATTTTTAAAAAGAGAAAATGTATTTTCTTGGCCAAAAGGTTTCTATCTTGCCTTTGTACAGGGAAAAATGGCCAGTAGCTGTGAGAGCCAATGGACATCTGCTGCTCAATTCCGAAAAGGTACGGTGAGGTTTTGTGTGACAGGCTTTTGTGTTGTCAAAATAGGCATTTGCTAGCCAGACTGGAAACTTCTTCTTGGCATGTAAGCAGGGGAAATAGTGACATTTCTTCATTAGTTCCCCTCCAGTTTTTCATTCATTAGAGGTAAAGACCTGCCTTGTGTGTGACTTTATGTAGCATTTTCTCTTAAGTCAGCTCTTGTGTGGTCTCACCAATTTAGTGAAAAGTTCAGTGAAGATTTCTGTTAAGTTTTAGGGTAATATAGAATATTTATTTATTTAAGTAAAGTTTATATTTTTAGAGCATTGGAGTAGGTGCAATGAGAGGAAAAAGTTTGGGGCAATAGCTTGCTAATATGTGCAAGTTCTGACACTGAATTCAAGTGTGTGAACCCAGGAATTAGGCCTTGGGGACTGTCTGATATTAATCAAAAAAACCCAAAATAAACCCTAGTGGAGTTCCTCTTGAAAAATCAATACATGGTGATCTGAAGCTACCAGTTTTAAAGTGGTATTTAAGTTTCATTTAGGGAATTGCATGCATGCAGCGACAAAATATAATCCTAGAAGAGTTCAGTCTGCTTTTGCTGTGAGACCTCATTCAGATTTACCAAAATGCTTTTTGCTGTGATTCATGAGAAAATTGTTTGCCCAAACCCTTGCTGGGTCTGTCTTGCTTATCCACCAACACAGGGGATGTGTGAGAAAACAAACACTCTTATCTTTCTTTCAGATGTCTAAATCGACAGGCAACTTCCTCACCCTCACTCAAGCTGTTGACAAGTTTTCTGCAGATGGTGAGTGCATTCTGACCTGCATCTGATTGTCAATTATGCCAAAATGACTAAAATTAGTGTTTTGCTCTCAAAGAAGTTTATTGGAGTATTGAATGGCAATAAATCTGCCACTTACCACCTGTTCTTGTGGAAAAGCTGAACTGCACATGGAAGATTGGGAGGTGTGTTAGCACACCTGGTTCAGCCAGGAGCTGCTCCTGGGGCTGAGCTCTCCAGGAGCAGCCTGCTTGGGCTCTCTACATCCACTAAAGAGATCAGAGCACAGGACATGCTGTTGGTGCGCATGGGCTGTGTACATGTTTGTGCCTTGTGTATCCATGTGTGCCATGCTCCTGTGTTTTGGGCAGGGACCGTGCTGGGCTCCTGGTTCTGGTGTCTCTCTGGTGCCCTCCCAGGGAGGGCAGTGCCTCCTTTGAGGCGCCTCTGGCTGGCCAGGCAGTTTGTGACCTGGCTTGCATTTGTTAGCTGCAGCTGAAGGGAGCTGTCAGGGGTGCAGGAGGCTCAGCACGCCCCGGGCACTGGCCAGCTGCTGGCACCCAGCCTGCTGGCACCCAGCCCTGGCAGCTGATCCCCTGTTCTTCAGGCATGCGTTTGGCCTTGGCTGATGCTGGAGACACTGTCGAAGATGCCAACTTTGTGGAAGCCATGGCAGATGCTGGTATTCTTCGTCTCTACACGTGGGTGGAGTGGGTGAAGGAGATGATTGCAAACAGAGACAGCCTGAGGAGTGGCCCAGCCAGCACCTTCAATGACAGAGTCTTTGCCAGGTGTGGTACGAAGGTTAATAATACAGTTTGGACCAGGTTTTTCCTTGCAAGGAGGAATCCTGTCGTTATTTTTTTTCTAAAAAGTAATGAATTTCATAGAACAGATCTCGTTCCAGACTAGGTTATGGGGTTTGGCTGCATTGGTGACAGTTTTACAATGTTGCCATTACACGGGGCAGACTATGCAGTATTGATGTTGTCACTTCCCTTCCCTCCCCAGTGAGATGAATGCAGGCATAATGAAGACAGACCAAAATTATGAGAAGATGATGTTTAAGGAAGCTCTGAAAACTGGCTTCTTTGAGTTTCAGGTAGGAGATGTAAGAAAATGACATCTGGTATTTGTTACTTAGTGGATTTCTTTTAATCCTTCTGTCTCTGATCCTTAATCATACAGCTGAATTGGAATCAGAATTGTGTCAAGAAAACAGAGTACTTCAAGGGAATAAATGTGGAATCGTAGAAATGTGCTTGTGTCAGTTTACAAAGGTCCAGAGGAAAGCAAATGCAATTCTGCAGAATAGTCCTGATATCTAATATGAGCAAAAAGCTGCTTTAAAAAAGACACTATTAAAAATAGTGTTGCCTTTATATCTTTCATGATAAAGGACTCTTCATAAGAAAGCCAGAAAATGCATCAACAAAATTGTTTGGAAGCATAGTGCTTTTTGATATCCTCCATAAACCATGTCTCCAGAGTGTCTGCAGAGCCATGCTGCTCCATTGAATGAATTACACACACTCCTTCATGTGGCTGCTTTGAGATACTCAGGAGCAGGGTTAAATAGGCTGAATTATGTGTAATGATAGATCATATTCATTGCCTTTTTCTTAGTTCTTATTAGTATGTAAGTTATTTGGGATGACAGCACCTGATATGCAGCTGTGGATGTTTTTGTCTTTTATGTTTGTGCCAATAAACAGTTTTTTAAAGTACCACATAAATGCAAAAATCCAATGGCCGACTGGCAGATTCACGTGTGGGTGCTTCAGGAAAATACAGTTCCTAGAACTCAATAATGGATTATGACAAGTTGCTCGCATTCTGAAGGCATGTTGGAGCCTGCAGGGGTGTGTGTGTGTTTGTCCCTGGCAGCAAGGGCTGATGGCTGTGCTCTTGTTCCAGGCAGCCAAAGACAAGTACCGGGAGCTGGCCATCGAGGGCATGCACAGGGAGCTGGTGTTCCAGTTCATCGAGGTGCAGACTCTGTTGCTGGCTCCCATCTGCCCCCACCTGTGTGAGCACATCTGGTCCCTGCTGGGGAAGGTACTGACGTTTCAGTTCTGTCATTGATTCGCATCTGAGCTTTTATGGATTTCAGTAACACCCACGTCAGGCTTACAGATATTTGTGTACAAGTAGAAAGGACATGTCAGAGCACAAGAAGTCATAGTGGCTCATTGTCCCTGGGACAGTGACTGCAGGGAGCTGGCCTGTTGCTGTGATGATATGTGCAACAATAGTACCAGTCACTGTCATTGTCTGCTTACAAAGAGGTGATCTGAAATTTAGTGTAACAATGCAGTAGTCTTACACTTCTGCATAAAGCTTGGTTTTGATGTTTTTTAAGCCCTCTGCTTGTAGGTGGCATTCCATAGGCATATGGTAGTTGTGATTGTGTGTATAGTCCTGAACACACTCGCAGTGCTTCTCGTCTGTGTGTCCCCTCCTTTGGGTGGTTATGGGTAGGGGCTCACTGGGCCCAAACTGGCTGAACTCCCTTTTCCAATGAAGCTGTACTGGTTGGGAGCCCAGCTGAGGTGTGTTCCTCAGTGCATTGCTGTCTCGCTCTGCCCCAAGGCTGACTCCATCATGAGGGCCTCGTGGCCAGCAGCAGGGCCCGTGGATGAGGTGCTGATCCGCTCCTCCCAGTACCTGACGGAGGCAGCTCACGACCTCCGCCTGCGCCTCAAGAGCTACATGGCCCCTGCGAAGGGAAAGGTGAGGCTGCTGTTTGTGTGCACGTGTGATAGTTCTGTATTGCCTAGGGACCCCTTCCTGATGGGCTTTTTTATTTCCTCAGAAAGGTACAAAAGAGCCTTCCCAGAAGCCTTCTCACTGCACCATCTACGTGGCAAAGAGCTACCCACCCTGGCAGCACACCACCCTGTCCGTCCTGCGCAAGCACTTCCAGGTGCTCCTCCCCTCCTCTGCCCTCCAGCTGCTTGCCAGCTCTCTGGGGGCTCATCTGTACAAAGTTTATAAGCTGCACCTCGTTATCAAATTATCTCAGTAGATTAATTTTCTTCATGCTTTTACAACTGTCCAGTAAGTTTTGATGCTTAATGAAAATGTCCCAAGGACTGTCATTGATTTGACAGTTGCATTTCATTGGTTTTGACAATCTGAGTAAAAAACATGCCTGTGCTCTGTTGTTTCTTCCAATTGTAAGTGGTGAGCTTTTAAATATTCTTTACAAGTATGTTTTTGAGGAAACATGGTTGACTGACAGACTACTGCTGCCTTACTCCACAAGTGGGCCTAAAAGCTTTGTTCTAGTCCTGAGTAAGTGTAAACCACTCAGCAGTGTCACAAGAAATAGCTGAAATGGAATAAGTGAGTATAAGAAGAAATATATTAAGAAAACAGAAGGATTTGTTTCAGACATGGGGAAACTGCTGAGAGTGGCTTTTGGGATCCCAATGGACCATCCTCAGCTTGAACACACCAGGGTTGTAGCTGATAGATTTGGGAGTCCTGACTAGTCCAGCTTGTGGAATTTGTGGAATTCCTTGTGTGGGATTTGTTCATGGGGTATTTTCACCTTTGGGCATTGTATAGGCTTTTTTTTCTGTATTAGTGTTAAATGCTGTTTGGGTTTCAGAAGGATGAGAAAACTGTCTGTGGAATCAATGATGCTGACAAACCTTGCTGGTATTTATGGGAAAGCAGGAAAGGTACATGGTATTGAAAGGCAAGTTTTTCATTATAGCTGTTCTCCTTAATGTTTGTTCATCCCTGTTTAGGGCAGTGGAGGTCAGCTGCCAGATAATAAAGTAATTGCCAGTGAGCTGAACACCTTGCCAGAGCTGAAGAAGTATATGAAGAAGGTGATGCCCTTTGTTGCCATGGTTAAGGTAAGTGTCAGAGGGACAGTTCTGCTACAGGAAAGGCTTTTGGGAATGCAGTGTCTTCCCCTTGCCCTGTGCTTATTTGGCATCTTCAAGAGTTTGTTTAGAAACATCTTCTACATCTCTAGAAGAGCTACATAATAAAAATGTCTCTGTGTGAATTAGCCCAGGTGAGCTCTGGAGCTGGTTGGGGCTTGGTGCTTTCTGTGTTTTGTGGGTGATGCAATCTGTACTTCAAACATAGCTGGATCCCTCTGTATTTGAAATGTGTCCTATTTGACTTCTCCAGTTTTTCATGCTGAAATGAGTCGAGTTGCTTTGGAGACATAGAAACTGGAAGCTGAGAGTAAGGCCAAGAGTTGATTGATTGCAGTATGTGTAAGGGAGGAAACAACAGATTGTTCTGAGCCTTGAATGGAAATACGAAATTTGTGTGTAATTATTAATGCTTATCACTTAATATGCTGTTAGTCCATTATTTTCCCTGAGTCATGCAAGTCTATGAAAATCTTGGCTTCCATTTCTTTAAAGAAACTTTCTTGTGTTTGCTGTTGCAGATGAAAATTCAATGCAACTAGGGAGAGCCAAGAAACAAAGAATTAACAAATTTTTTTTTAAATGAGGGGTGGGGGTTGCAGTGTATGATTTAAAACCTTTTTAATGACTTTTCATGATCTGTAGAAATTGAGAGGGATTAGTAATGGAAAAAAATCTTAATGACTGTAAAAAAAAATTACTTTTTGTTCTTAAGCTTTAGCTTGATTTTTGAGATGCACATAATAATTACTTCTCTTTGTAAGCTTTGTCATGAGGAGTGGAACTGTTCTTTGCTCTCTCTGTGGGGTTGTTCTGATTGTTCCTTTTCATGGGAGCTTGGAAATCCTCAGAGGAGCAGAGAGCACAGAGCAGTTCTGGAGCTGTCTAAGTTTGTAAGAACAGTAAGATGTGTTAGATCCACTGATCCAGCTGGGAAAGGTCTCAGTCCTCAGAGTTAGGGCTGAAACATTGCTGTGTTCTGGTGTCTTTAGTCTGGCAGCAGTGAGCGATCCTGGGGCAAGTGGGGAAGGAGCTGAGGCTCACCTCAAACCCATCTTTTTGCTTCCAAAGAGCAGCAGCCTGTTTCCCACAGAGACATGGAAACACCTGAGCTCGGACTCCCCTGAGCAGTGTCTTTCTCTGAAACCAATTATTAATCAGTTCCAGGGTACAAGGAACATCTCTGCTTGTGCTTCCTACTCATCAGAGGAGGCTGAAATGTAGGAGCGCCTCGGTGATTTACAAAGGGAAGCAGTTCCATGTTAAAAGGGAATCTTTCACATTAAACTGATGAGGAAGCCAGGAAACCACAACCATGCTGAGGCTGACAAAGCAGAGCTTCAAAGGAGACAGCTGGCTCAGCATGTGAGAGCCAGGCAGGGACAGATTAAACTCCAAAGAGGAAGTTCTGTTTTAGCTAAAAAAAAAAAGTGTGGTTTTTATACTGCCTTTAATACTGTGTCTCTTGTGACTGTTGCTGCTGGCTTTCTGGACTAATTAAGTTACTTTTATGTTAACGTACAAAGTGGTTGTTATTTCCCTGCAGAGAACTCGCTGTGAGCACGTCCAGGTGTTGTGGGCTTGTCCTTTATTTTAAACTGGGTCATAAGCCTGAGTTTCCTGCTGTGAAATACCACTGAAATGCTGACTGATTTTGTGAATTCTCAACCTGCACATTAAGTAGGGATTTAAATAACTGTGAATGTCAAACACCTTTTCAATTCTATATTAAAAATGTGTTCTAATTGCTCTTACTCCTCCCATCAGTGTCACCAGCTCCCTGCAGAAGAAGAAGCCCTGTTACAAGGAAATTATTGCTCCAATGTTAATGTTGTGCCAGCAGAGAGCTCTTGGATTTACAAGCCTATTCTTTTCATGACTAATGTGGATAGTTTGCCATTTTGAAGCACCATTTTACTTGCACCCTTTGGAGGGTTTTAATACTTTTTCCCTCCCCCCCACAGGAAAACTTGGAGAAAAATGGTTCTCGTGTTCTTGATCTTGAGCTGGAGTTCGATGAGCGTGCAGTGCTCATGGAGAACATTGTCTATTTGACAAATTCCCTGGAGGTTGGTACAGACTTGGCACCTACTACTTGGCATTTATTGGGATGGCTGGAGCACCAGCTGTTTGATGGGGCTGTAGCCTCTGCTGTTCCCTCTAAAGCCATTAAACTCCTGCTTATTCTCTCCTCCCCCATTTTTTCTTTTACAGCTGGATCACATTGAGGTGAAGTTTGCTTCTGAAGCAGAAGATAAAATCAAAGAAGACTGCTGTCCTGGAAAACCATTTTCTGTATTCAGAACTGAGGTAGTATCAGAAATTCAGATATTGAAAGTCTGAAAACTTAATTAAAAAACTTAAATTGAAACTTTACTTTTGTCTGGGTTTTTTTAAATATGCCATTTAAAAACTTTGTTCAGACATGAATGTTTATCATGTATGAATATTTCTACTTGCAAAGTAAAAATGTCATTCCCTAAATATGTCTTAAACAATTGTTACACTTTGGGCTGCATTTTAGAGTTGGGGCAGTGCTGGTATCCAGCACGGGCAGGCAGGTTCTAAAGGGATTTTATCCCTCTGGAAGATTCATGAACAGCAGATGTTTATTTGCTTTAGTTCCATGTTTCTCCTGAGGGATCACATGCACAGTTCTCCTCTAAGGTCTGTGTTGTGTCTCACAGCCTGGCGTGTCTGTGTTCCTGGTGAACCCTCAGCCCTGCAACGGCCACTTCTCCACAAAAATGGACATCAGGCAAGGGGACAACAGAGAGACCATCATCAGGCGCCTGATGAAGATGGACAGGGGGATCAAAGGTAGCCTCCAGTGCAGGGCACAGCTGTGCCAGCTGCTGAGGGGGTGCTCAGGGGTGTGACAGACGTGGGACCTGCCCTGTGTGTGCAGGGGTGGGAGTCAGTGCCAGCTCCTGGGTGGAGGTTTGGGAATGAGGGAGGTGAAACAGGGACTCCCTGCCTGTCTTCCCAGGAGCTGTCAGGGTGCTGTGGGGCACAGGGCTGGAAGGCTGCACTTGCAGGAAGGCTTAGCTGAAGGGTCTCAGGCTCTTGGTCTGCTTAGCAGTCTTATTAGTCTGCCTTTTGATAGGGAATTGTACTGAAATCAACTCTCACCCTCCTCTTCCTCCCGCTCTCTACAGTTCATCCCTCAGAAAACGAGGAATAACTGTTCAGTTACTCAGACCTTTCCTGAGCCAGATAAAGCAAATTCAGTGCTTGGAATGTGAGATTAGGAGCTGGTGTTTCTGTGTGGTTTATCCCCATTTCTGTTGGTAACTCACTGTGTAACCCCTGAAGGACATTGTTGTATTGGTGTAAACCTTGGCACGACAGGTATTCCCATGAGAACATATTTCCTTGGAGCAGGTGTGACGTTCCAAGGTTCAGCATTGCTGTGGTTATTAACTCTGGGTGCTGTGGCCTGTGTGCAGCTCCCAGGGCCTGACCAGCTGCTCTCTCTGTGCAGATCTCTCTAAAGTGAAGCTGATGAGGTTTGATGATCCCGTGCTTGGGCCCCGCCGTGTTCCAGTGCTTGGCAAAGAGGAAGCGGGGAAAACTCCAATCCTGGAGCAAGCCATCTTCCACATTGACCTGGCCCAGAGGCACGTCTGTGTCACTGAGAACGGCCTGACAAGGGACATTGGGGACACAATTGTTTACCTGGTCCATTGAACTGCCGTGTATCCAGTGAGAGGGTTCCTGGAGGGACTTGGAAGCATTTGTATTGAACAAAGGGGAGAATTTGTTCTGTAAAAAAATAAAGCCCACCCAAACCGACCTGAGTTCACATGTGAGTTGCCCCTGCTCTTTTAAACAGGGATTTAATAAAATTATTTTCCTGTGGTGCTTTGGCTTCTTTTGAAAAGAAAGTTATCCTGGAGACCCTTCTTTTCCAGCTGTGGGCAGGGTCTTCAGGAACAAATTTGAATGCCATGCTTAGAATTCCACTCCTTGCTCCAGGGAGCTGTGCTGCTTCTCAGCTGCATTCAGCTGCCTCCAAAGCTGATTCAGCCAAAGGCTTTAACTGAAGAGCCTGGTGGGGCAGAGGTGGGAACTGGTGTGACACAAGGCAAGGACCAGGATGGTGTCACCTGTGCTGCCTCCAAGTCCTTCTGACACATTGGATGTCTAGGGTCTCATCATGGTTTATTCTCTCCTGGGTACTGCCTCAGGATGCTTTTATTCCAGTTCAAACCCACAGCCAGTGACCCTCCCACCCTCCCCTTGCCATCTGTTCCCAACAGGCAAAACCTGAAATAAGAAAGTGGAAATAAACGTGCTTTCATGCAAAAAGTTTTAATGGTGCCACAGCAGCTCCCACAGGCTGGTGTCTCACACGGTGGGTGCCAAATTTTTTCCTGAGCCCCATTTTCCCCAGTGCACTCCCCAGTGCTTGCAGTGCATGAGGGGCTGTAATCCATTTGGCCCCAATTAATTTAATTATCTACAGGCTACAGAGCTAAGCATTAGTGCTATAAACTTAGATGAATAAACTTCTGAAAACTTAAAATATCTTTAAACCATTGCTTTTTTTTTTTACAGAAATACAAAATAAATAGCCTGAGGATTAATACAAAACAGGAAACTAATATCTTCTTGTTTATTGACTTTTCTCCCAAATAGTGCCTTGAATTGAAAAAACCTTTTTAAAAAATGAACTTCACTTCATGGAAAAAATATTCAGCATCCCTGAATTTGTACAAGTGTCTCTGAACAATAAACTAAACATTATTTATTCTTCCTACCCATCACCAACTAAGCAAATGTTATACATCCTACTGTTTCTAAGATATATATGTAAAAATAGTAATTTATGATTTCTCACTGATGGTGACCTGGCTGTAACCTTTAATTGGAGCATTCCCTGTGCTGGATGCAGAAAGTAGACAATGGAACTCCCTGCTTGGTCACGTAAAGGATTAGGGAACTGTTGCTGAGCCCTTCTGCCCGCAGGCTCTGTTCTGGCTGTAACTTTGGTGCAGGGAGATCTTTTTCCCCTTCATTCCCCTTACAGTCCTCCCCAGCCTGGCACTGGGGTCCCTCGTGTGCTGGCCCCAGGCAGTCTCGGATCCATCAGTGCTTCCCACTGGAAACACATACAAAGAAATCAGCCTGGGGAGCTCCCACGGGCTCCGTGGACAGTTTGGGGTTCTAAACACTGATCTCATTAATATTTGGAAGTGTTGCTTTTTAAATGGGACAGATCCTGAAGTTTATAACAACCTGAGAAGTCTTGAGCTGTGATTACACTTCCAACACCCATTTCACAAGTTAACTGCAGTGATTGTTGGGCAGTGAATAAACCTCCTAAGAATGATAAATGTGAGATTTTACACAGTCCCAGGCTGCTCGTGTTTCCAACTAAAGCGTTTTGGAGCCAGTGCTTGCATTCTTAGTTCTCAGAGGGAGCGAGGGGCTGGTGGACTGAGTGCAATTCTGTTCATTTCTGTTCACGCTGTGCTGGGATATGTGGATGAGTCTCAGAGCCAGCTGCTTTCTGGTTCAGTTTAAAAAGGATGTCAGGAGCCCTGAGCGCAGAGCCAGCACGTCTCCCCCGAGGCATTCAGCTGTCTCTGAGGTGGCATGGCTGAGCTGGACTCACCCTCATCTTGCAGCTGCTGCCACCTTTCCCACCTGGGCACAGAGCACGCTTTCAGCTGGTCGGGTGTTCCTGCACGAGTACTGGCAAAGGGCACGGAGTGAGAGCGGGGCTGTGCCTTGGAGGTCGCTGTGCCACTGAAACCCCCGCAGGCAGACCCAGCTTCCCTGCTCCACACACGGGAAGTCTGCAAGAGGGAAGGTCCAGGGGCTGTGGTGTAGTGAATTGTTTTATCCATTCCCTTTGTGTAGTTTTAGGAAAAAATGTCCTTCTCTGAGGAGTCTCCATTGACCAGTGGAGTTCCTTCCCCGGGTTTGTAGGCAGGGAACCGAGGATGGGATTTCAGGGCAGTTTTGGAGGGAGCACAGCTCCTCCTGTCAGGAGAGGGCAGCCGGTGCCTGCAGCTGGGCTGGGAACTGCCGATGGATAAACCAGCAATGGAAACTAAGCATGAAAACCAAACTCTGCTGGGCAGACTGACAGAGAGCAGGCACAGCTGTGAGCCAGCAGAGCTCTGCTGGCCTCCCTGGGATTCACAGGAGAATGCTTGGACTGGGGTGAGCTGCAAACCAGAGCTGGGGCTGGGGGGCAGAGGGGGTCTGGGGCATGGTGAGCTCTGAGTTCTGCTCTCTGTTACATAGACAGTGTTTCATGCATCTGAAACCCATGAATCCCACTTAAGATATTTACAACAGCCACATCTGAGTGGGAGGGTGGTGGGAAGGGGCTGGAAGGAGCTCATGGGCAGGAGGTAGCTGACAGGTGACCAGAGGAAAACAAGCAATGAGGAGAAGGGAGGTTCAGTGCCCTCACTGCAGAGCCTGGGTGACTGCAGTGAGGGCAAAGCCCCTTCCATTGGCTCTTTGCCTTCCAAATCACCTTTTAGGCTTCTGTGTTAAAGTTCCTGGGCTAAAACCAATGAGAAAAGCAAGCAAGCAACCACCCTAACAAAAAATCTGAGTGACCCCCTCCCCTCAAAGGCAGCGTGAACCATCAGCCGGGAGCTGACTGATTCTGATTTATGGTTTCTTTATCCTGAGGCAGGCAGGTAATGAGCCGGTGTTTGATCTCTGGGCTTTCCTGCAGCCCTGAGGAGACCAAAGCAAGTGTGACTCCCTCCGATAGCTGCACGCTTCCTGCCCTGCCGCCGCTCCGGTGCTGCAGCGCGGGCAGCGACCTGGGGAGCGTCGGTTCTGCGGGGGCCGCGGAGCCGAGCACCTTTCCCGGCGCTTGGGCACCTCCTGTCCCCCTGCTCGGGCACCTCCTCTCCCGTGCTCGGGCACCTTCTCTCCCCCTGCTCGGGCACCTCCTGTCCCCCTGCTCGGGCACCTCCTCTCCCGTGCTCGGGCACCTCCTGTCCCCTGCTCGGGCACCTCTCCCCTGCTCGGGCACCTCCTCTCCCGTGCTCGGGCACCTCCTGTCCCCCTGCTCGGGCACCTCCTCTCCCCTGCTCGGGCACCTCCTGTCCCCCTGCTCGGGCACCTCCTCTCCCCCTGCTCGGGCACCTCCTCTCCCCTGCTCGGGCACCTCCTCTCCCCTGCTCGGGCACCTCCTGTCCCCCTGCTCGGGCACCTCCTGTCCCCCTGCTCGGGCACCTCCTGTCCCCCTGCTCGGGCACCTCCTCTCCCCCTGCTCGGGCACCTCCTCTCCCCCTGCTCGGGCACCTCCTGTCCCCTGCTCGGGCACCTCCTCTCCCCGTGCTCGGGCACCTCTCCCCCTGCTCGGGCACCTCCTCTCCCCTGCTCGGGCACCTCCTGTCCCCCTGCTCGGGCACCTCCTCTCCCCCTGCTCGGGCACCTCCTGTCCCCCTGCTCGGGCACCTCCTGTCCCCTGCTCGGGCACCTCCTGTCCCCCTGCTCGGGCACCTCCTCTCCCCCTGCTCGGGCACCTCTCCCCTGCTCGGGCACCTCCTATCCCCCTGCTCGGGCACCTCTCCCCTGCTCGGGCACCTCTCCCCGCGTTCAGGCGCCTCTCCCGGTGCTCGGGCACCTCTCCCGTGCTCGGGCACCTCTCCCCGCGCTCGGGCAGCCCTGGGGCTCGGGGTCCCTGAGAGGTGCCCGCAGCTCCCGAGGTGCCGGCGGTGCGGGAGCAGCGGCCCCTGCCCGGGGGGAGGGTGGTGCGGGGCCGGGCGCCGAGGGAGAGGAGCAGGAGCGGGGAGGAAGGCAGGCGCGCGTTACCCGCTCAGTTTGCCGAGATGCTGCTGTAGCTCTTCTTGATGGGGAAGGTCAGCTGCCCCGAGAGGTCCAGCGACAGCGCCTTAGGGTGCAGCGCCCGGCGCGGGTGCAGGGGGCTGGAGCCCAGGCGCGGCGAGTACAGCACCAGCAGCTCGGGGCCCAGGCGGGGCTCGGGCAGGAGCCCCTCGGGGCCGGGCTCTGTCCTGCTGCGGGCCAGCCTCGGCGAGGGCTGCAGGCTGTGCCGCTTGGGCGGCGGCGGGCTGTGGTTCTGGAACCTCACCGTCTTCACTTGCTGCAGCGAGAAGGGGCCAGGGTCAGGTGGGCGCTGCGGAGCCCGCCCCGCCCTGCCCTGCCCTGCCCTGCGGAACCGGGGGATGCGCTCGGGGGGCGGCCGGGCCCCGCGGGGCTCAGCGGGCCCGCAGAGCAGCCCAGGCTGATGCGCGTTGGTGGCAGAGAGCCCCGGGGAGCAGCTCAGCAGTGCCGGCAGCTCCTCAGGACCAAGGAGCTGCTCCGGGAGCGGGAGGCACCAGGAGCTGCTGCCCTCGCAGAGCCGCGGGCTCTCTCTGCTGATGCTGAGCTGCCCGGGAGCTCTGGGGCTGGCTGGGCTTCTGGGGGCATGTGGAACGATTTGGGCACGTCTTTGGGTACTGTAGGAGAGGGAAGCTGTCACAAGGGCAATTTTCAGAATGATTTTACCTTTATGAAATTTCTTTCTGGCTGCCAAAAGGGAAAGAAATTCCCATTCTAAGTGGCTCCGCCCAAGTGACATGAGGGAGATGGGGGAGTTCTGCAAAACTCTGCCTGACACCAGTTCTGTGGCATTGCTCCCAAATTCACAGATTTTTGCCCAATTTATGACCTCAGAAACGTCTCGAGATTTGTTTGCGACTGAGCTTGGTGACAGGGACAGAGCCCCTGCAGTCCTGCCTTTCTTCAGAGCTTAATCTGAACAGCTGCTCAGCAGCACCAATACCCGATTTCCTAAGGCATGTGTCAATCGCCCCGATTTCTATTGGAAGAAATTGGTGAGGATGGAGCAAAGCCCTCGGGGGGTTTGGCTCTGGCTAGTTTTGGCTGCCGCTGGGGTTCCGCGGGGATGCTCTGGGGCACGGGGGGGTTCTGTACCTTCTCGGCGCTGTTGCGGGAGGTTTCTGGTTTCACCAGGATGGACGGCGGGGCCGACGCCGGCGGCTTTGGAGCGGCCTCGCTCTTCACCGAGGGGTCTTTGGCGTCCAGGATCACCGAGCTGCACACGGAGGGGCTTCGGCTCTCCCCTGCCCTGACCAGCAGCGCCGGTGCAGCCTCATAGGAGGAGTTTGGCTTCGCTGTCTCGTCCGTGCCAGCGCCGGGGGGGCTGTGCGGGTAGAGCTGGAAGTGCTGAGCTCGCCCCGCAGCCGTGGGGCGCCTGAGGGAGCCGGTGATCTGCACGGGGGTCCCCGCCTGGCCCGGCCTCTGCAGGGATCCGTCTGGGGAGCAAGGACCACGGAAAGGCGTTCAGTCAGGAATCCAAAACGTGCAGAGAGAGCAGCGGTTATCGGCAGCCCCCACCGACAGCCCCGCTCACCGCAGGCTGTGGGGCTGCGGCTCCCAGGGACCACCCCGTGCCCGCCCCTGTGCCCCGGCACCGATTCCGGCTGTAAAAGCTCTGACAGTGGCCCCTGCCACGGCACTGCTGCCTCGGGGAGCTGCTCTGCTGCCAGAGCTGGGAACGCACACCTGGCTCCCCAAATACTCCTGGAAGTGTATTACCAAACAGAGTGTATGGGATGAAGATAAACCGTGCGGCCTCCTTGTAGAGAATATAACCACCGAGCTCAGCACAAAGCTTCGCAGGAATTTCTCCATGCTGAGTCACATCCCTGGAATTCCCGAATTTCCCAGAGCCGGGGCCAAGCGGGGCTGAGGGTCCATGAACCGCAGCACTGGTGTGCTCTGGGGGATGTGTTCCCGCTCCCCCTGCTCCCCCTCACTCACTTCAGGGGGATGAGTCCCCACTCCCTCTGCTCCCCCTCACTCACTTCAGGGGGATGTGTCCCCACTCCCCAGAGCTCACTCACTCACTCACTCACTCACTCACTCACTCACTCACTCACTCACTCACTCCTCACTCCAGGGGGATGTGTCCCCGCTCCCCAGAGCTCACTCACTCACTCACTCACTCACTCACTTACTCCTCACTCCAGGGGGATGTGTCCCCGCTCCCCCTGCTCCCCCTCACTCACTCCTGGGGGATGTGTCCCCGCTCCCCCTGCTCCCCCTCACTCACTCCTGGGGGATGTGTCCCCGCTCCCCCTGCTCCCCCTCACTCACTCCTCCTGGTGCTGCCGCGGCCGCGGCGCAGCGGGGCCGGAGCCCGGCCGGGGCAGGGGATGGGCACGGGCAGCAGCAGCGGCCGCAGCGCTCGGCTCTGCCGGGGGCCGCTCTCGGACACGCTCCCCTGCGAGGACAGCGAGGACGTGGACAGCGTCCATGAGGTGTACAGGGAAGGCATCTTCGAGTCGGAGAGACTGGATTTCCTGTTGGAAAAGAAGGGCGAGGGCTGCCGGGTGCCATCCCACCTGGCGAGGGACCCCTGGCCCTGCCCAGTTCTGGGGGGTCCCTTGTCAGTACCGGGGGGATGCCTTGCCATGGGTTCTCTGTGGAAACAAGAAAACCCCAAGTTCTACGTGCTACCCCCTTCCCTCTCCCCGTTCATTTTCACGTAAGAAGTGCCAGACCTGAAGAGGGGGGTGACGTAGTTGCTGGGGAAGAGGCCGACCCTGCCGGTGACCAGGGACATGCCCCGCAGCCACCCGTCCTGCTCCTTGCCGAAGACACGGACCCCTTCTCCCTTCTGCAGCTCCAGCTCGTCCGGTCCGTGCGCCGCGTACGAGTGGAGAGCCACGCACCTGGGGAGAGAGGCTGTGAGGGGAGGCAGAGCTGCCCGGGCAGGGCGGCTGCAGCGCCCGGAGCCCCGCGGCTTAGCCGGGCAGGGGAGGAGAAGCTGGCTGTGCCTGGAGCTCCTCAGTTTAACCGGGCGGGGAGGAGAAGCTGGCTGTGCCTGGAGCTCCTCAGTTTAACCGGGCAGGGGAGGAGGCTGCTGGCTGTGCCTGGAGCTCCTCAGTTTAACCGGGCAGGGGAGGAGAAGCTGGCTGTGCCTGGAGCTCCTCAGTTTAACCGGGCAGGGGAGGAGAAGCTGGCTGTGCCTGGAGCTCCTCAGTTTAACCGGGCAGGGGATAAGGCTGCTGGCTGTGCCTGGAGCCCCGCGGAGCTCTGGTTTAACCGGGCAGGGGGAGGATGTTCCTGAGCCCTTCAGCCAGGGCTGCATCGAACGTTTGTGGAGAGAACTCGCAGGGAGGAAGGAGCCTCAGGCCAAAGGGGTCATGGACAAGAGAAGGGCCAGCAGGAATAGAGAACAAAGCAGCTCATGAGGACGGTTTCTGTCCCAGAAGTGCCAGCCCAGGGTGACAAATGCTGGGGAGGAGGAAACTGCTGCTCTGCACCTCACACAGCAGTGCTCCACCAGAAACACGGATCAGGGCCTGACAAGTACCTATCCTAAGGCAAAGCTCTTGAAAGAGCACAGTTATGGTGTCGTGTTCAAGATAGCATCAGGCAGCTCTGCCTTTGAAACCAGAGGCCTTGGATCTGCTTGCCTGGAGCATGACCAGGAGGTGTTGGAGGCCCAGGGAAGAGCACCACTCTTGCCCTGCCTCCCTTCCTCCCTCCCTGCCTCCCTGCCTCCTTCTCCTTGACTGGAGCACAAGGACAGGAGTGGCAGCCACTGGAGGCCACGGAGAATGGACAGAGCAGGAGGTAGGAGGAGGTACATGGCTCCACTCCAGGGTAGTGAGGAAATCAGACTAGAAATTAGTCTGAAATCCCCCCTAGACCTCTCTTGTGATTCTGGGACTGGGACCAGGAGCTGAAGCTTCGTTCTTCCCTCTGAGCCACGTGTGAGCACACAGCAAAACAGCAGCAAAAGAAATTGTGTATTTTTCAAAACTTTTCCCTATCTGCTCCTTAAAGAACTTGAATTTGTCTCCAGTGTAACACATTTAATTGCACTGCTGTTTTTTTCAAGGGGAACGTGATCTGCTCCAAGAATCAATGAGTTACAGCCCAGCACCACAAGTATCAGGTGTTATTTACAAAACAAACAACGGATGGGCTGTTGGGATAGCCAGGGCTACCCCAGAACTCTCAGAAGGGTTTCTCTCTCCCTGCAGTTCAGCACAAGCCTCTGAAGGTGTGAGCTGCTGGGCCAGTGTGTGTGAGGGGCGGCTCCTGGGGCTGGCACAGCCCAGGGGGGCTCTGGGTGTGCTCAGGAGCTGCCCAGCTCAGGCTGCTCAGGGTCACCTGGAGGGGAGGCCCTGCAGGGGCTGCTCTGACCCTGCCCCTGTGCACACCTGGCAGCTGGTGCCACGCTCTCACACCACCCTTCTGCAAATTATTTTAAGGCCTTGGGAGTTCTCTTGTCCTTTGGATTATTTGTGTGCTGGAGTCTTGGCTGACTGATGATGGTGTGTGTGGGTCAATGCACCAGCATTCCCACGGCCTGGCCTGCACCAGGGGTGCTGAGTGCTGTGTAAACAGTGTGTTGTGATGCTGCTGTTATTTCAGATGCTTTACTAAATGCCAGGGTGGTGAATCTTACCTTGATGTAATCACCATAGAGCGTTATCTGCAAATTTTAACTCTATGAAAGTTTTCAGAAATTGGATTGTTCAAAACACCAATGGCCATGAGGGTTTCAGGATAAATAACTAGAGGCACTTAAGGAGTAATTAGTTTCTTTACACTTAAAAACCCCTAAAATATATTGTCGGCAAACAGGCAGAACTGTTTCTCCACAGAACCTGCAGTGAGGCAGAAAGATGCACTCAGCTGTGGTATCTCTGCCACCCTGGCTTGGACCAGCCAGGGACATTCCCACACGGATCTGCCCTTGGATCCCAGCTGTGCTCTGGTCTGTCTGCACCTCCTGCCTGGCAGGAGCAGGCTCCTGCTGAGGCTACAGCAAATGACACCCAAACATCCCAGTGTCCTTACGTACAGGTAAGCTGGCCCGTGGGGCTGCAGGTGGGGAAGGGTCACGATGGCTGCCGGGGGCCCAAGTGCTGCTGGTGTGGGGTAGACCTGTGGGAGAAAGGAAACAGAGAAAACAAAGTATTGATCTGGTTATCAGCTTTCAGCCACTGGAGGACAGTAACCCTTGACTGGCTTCACCCACCCTTCAAAAAGCCATCAGAGACTTTTCAGGAAATGGAAGAGTCTAGAGCATTTGACTTAGAAAAAGACCAGGCAGCAAGAGGAAGACTCAGAATCACAGAATCGTTTAGGCTGGAAAAGACCTCCAGGATCATCGAGCCCCTGTGATGGATCCCCACCTGGTCCTTTCCCCACTGTCATTTTGCACCTGCAGGGTGGCACCAGCCACCACAGTGTCCCCTCCGGGCTCTCTCGGGGTCTCTGGTGTTCCAGGGAGGAACTGCAGCCCCGATCCTGAGCTACCTGTGCCTCGACCTGTGCCTTGCGCTGTGCCAGAGGGTGGCTCCTTGTCCCTGCTGTGCCCCTGAGGCCACGAGCAGCGCTGGGCTGGTCCCACTCCCTGTCCCTCCTCATCTCCCCGCTGGGCTGATGGTGATGTCCCGTCTGTCCCTGCTGCCGGGCTGTCCCTGCTGCCGGGCCGTCCCTCCTGTCCCGTCTGTCCCTGCTGCCGGGCCGTCCCTCCTGCAGCTCAAAGCGTCCCGGGTGAGCAGCTGCCAGCAGCGGCTCCTTCCCGTCCGGACCAGCCCGGCCCGCGCTCAAAGCGACGCCGCGGCGGGGCCTGGCCGTGCCCTGCTGTGCCCTGTGCCGTGTGGCAGCAGCAGCAGCGCGGCCCCTGTCCGGGACGGAGCTCCGAGCCCTGGTGACAGCAGCAGCGGCCCCTGTCCAGGACGGAGCTCCGAGCGCTGGTGGCAGCAGCAGCGTGGCCCCTGTCCAGGACGGAGCTCCGAGCCCTGGTGGCAGCAGCAGCAGCGCGGCCCCTGCCCGGGACGGAGCTCCGAGCGCTGGTGGCAGCAGCAGCAGCGCGGCCCCTGTCCGGGACGGAGCTCCGAGCGCTGGTGGCAGCAGCAGCGCGGCCCCTGCCCGGGACGGAGCTCCGAGCGCTGGTGGCAGCAGCAGCGTGGCCCCTGTCCAGGACGGAGCTCCGAGCCCTGGTGGCAGCAGCAGCAGCGCGGCCCCTGCCCGGGACGGAGCTCCGAGCGCTGGTGGCAGCAGCAGCAGCGCGGCCCCTGCCCGGGACGGAGCTCCGAGCGCTGGTGGCAGCAGCAGCGTGGCCCCTGTCCGGGACGGAGCTCCGAGCCAGGGCGGCAGCAGCAGCGGCGCGGCCCCTGTCCAGGACGGAGCTCCGAGCGCTGGTGGCAGCAGCAGCGGCGCCCCGGGAAGCTCCGGGCAGCGGAACGCGCCGCGCTTGGATGTGGCGGCAGCTGCGCTCTCCAGCAGCCACCACAGCATCTAAATGATGCAAGCTGGGGCTTTAATCTCATGTTCGTTTCAAATCTAATTTCTAGTGGTCATGTCTGTGATGCGGTGCTGGAGCACTGGCTTGGCAAGGACCTAGGGAAAAAGTAAAGTGACTCACCCGCCCTGGTGCTCCCCAGTAAATTAAATTAATTAAAACACCCCAGCAATTCCAGCTTCTGTCTCGGACCTGGAGTAGCAGGTCAGCTTCAAACCTTCTCTGCATTCCTCATTTTCTAGTCCAGGCAGGATTGGACCAAGTGCTCATAAAGTTGACTGGAAATTATAATCTTGTTTTATTAATTACCATAATCAAAAGTCTTGAAATTTGGATATTTGGAGTTTGTTTTTTTTTCTGCATTGGAACAAAATGACCAGCCTTTTCTGCATTGGAACAAAAACCAGCCTTTTGCTGTTTTTCCTGATGGAACTGTGTTGAAATGTCCCCTTCTGGGTGGAAAGCTCCACGTTTTTCATCCCTGTGTTCCCTGTCCCTAGGAGCAGCCATCACTTAGAGCATCCTCAAAGCTGCCTTTGCATTTGCAGCATTCAGGGGGGAAAAAAGATTGGGAGAAATATTTTCGAGTCACGTACAACTGATTTCAGCACTCACTTTTGCTGATCTCCCACGAGTACCTTGCAAGCCCTTGTAAGTACAAAGGGTTTAATTCCCTGCCTCTCCTGAAATCCCTCTCTTGCTCCATCTCCGTTTCCAGCGTGTCACCAATGTGACCCCGGCACTGCTGACGCAGGCAAGGCCCTACTGGGACTCTCCTGGTGGTGAGGGGAGCCCTGCCCATCCCAGCACGGGGCTCTGGGCACTGGGCCCTGCCAGCTCCACATTTGTGACTCAGGAAAGCCGGGTGTGCTGGGGGCAGCTGTGGGTCCATCAGCTCCCTCCCCGAGCTCAGGGCACAGCAGCAGCTCTGGGTCAGAGCCAGCCAGGATTGCCAGCACAGGGAATCGGCTGGGCTGCGCTGGGAGGAGATTCCAGCGGTGAGAGGAGGGCGTGGGTGCCCCGCTGCCCTCCCCCCGTGGCCTCTTGCACAAGAGGCACATGCACAGACACGGCCACCGCAGCCCTGCAGACCGGTTCTGGCTCCAGCTGAGCTTGGCAGCCGAGGGGAAGCGGGAGCCGGGGGAGGAGGCTGGGGCAGCGCTGGGAATTCCCTTTTATGGGCCGAGAGGAGTCCGACCTGCTGCTGGTGCTGGCAATGCCAGGCAGGCAGGTCCCGCGGCGGGAGCCCTGCAGCTGGCACGGCCCCTGTGCCCTGCCTTGTCCAGGGGCTGCTGCCTGTCCTGGGGTGCAGCCCCTGCTCCCTCGGCTCCCAGCCACCCTGGCAGGGCCCAGCTGGGCTTGGGAAGGGGTCTCAGCGTTGCAGCTCAGTCATTGCAGCCCAAACCCAGAGATGGAAAAGGAAAGCTGCATCCTGTGCAGGCCCAGAAATGGCACAGGTTCCCCTGCAAACCTCTGGGAGCAGCACTGCTGATTGGAAACAAGAGACTTCCAACCCTGCTAAGGCCAAACTATAACATGTCCCCTCTCTCATTTCTGCTCTTGGCAGTAGTTCACACTGAGACTTTTGGGTGAGATCCTTTTGGGGTGTGAGACAGAATACAGTTCCAGCTGAATTATGGAACTCCTGTTTCATTTCCCCTCTGTAACCCAGGATATCACATCCCAGCTCTCTGCAGGCTGGTGCCCAGGACAAAGTGCTTGCTGGGTGTTCCTGCCTGGACACGGACTGCCAGGGGCTGGGTGACTGCTCTAAAAAAGGTGGGAGCAACCTTCACTATGAAAGATGCCATATAAATGTAAAAACCCCCTTTTTCTCCCATATCAGATATCTGTGAAGATTCTGTGCTCAGATCTTCAGCCGGAGAGGGAAGAAGGAATGAGACTGGAGCGGCTGAGTTCCAGAGGGTCAGCCTGGGTGTGGAGCTCAGCGCCAGGCTCCCTGTGCTCAGGATCAGCCCGGGCTGGGGCTGCGCTGCCTTACCTGGAGCGGGGCGGCGCAGGGCAGCTCGGTGCTCTCGCAGCTCTGGGTGGGCACGCTGGGGTTGCTGGAGCTGATGAGCACGGGGGGGCTGATGTGCAGCGCGGGCCGCTCGGCGTGCACCATGCGGTTCAGCGTGTTGAGGGCCGTGGTGAGCGAGAACTGCCGCAAGCTCTTCCTCCGCGCCTCCGGAGCCTTGGGCAGCGCCGCCGGCTCCGCTGCCTGGGCCTTGGCCGGGCGCAGGGACGCGGCCCGGGGCGGGGGGGACCAGTGGCCCTTGGTGGCCTGCAGGAGCTGCTGGGCCGCGCTCGGCTGCAAGAGACAACAGGGGACACGGGGTTCAGGGGCCACAGCCAGCACTGCCCCCGATGCTCTGCTCCCTTCCCTCTGGCAGCCAGGGCTCAGGTGGCGTTACCTTTACCAAGCTATCTTTAACATCTTGGGGCTCTGTCATTTCTTTCAGTGGTGTCACTGACAAACTCGGGGTGTAAAATTCTCGATTCAAAGCTGACAGCAAAATTAAAAGTGGTTTTTAAAACTTGTGCTAAGACAAGGGGCTACTGAGGATGAGTCCTTCCCCCCAACACACTCCTCATCCAGAGCTTTGGCTGGCAGAGGTGCTGGGAGAGCTGCACTTAATAACTCTAGCTCTGAATTAGAAGGGATGTTTGGACTCGTCACCCTTTCCCTGTCTGTGCTGGCACACGTGGGTGCATCTTGCAGCTGAGGGCATGGCTTGGTGCTGCTTCCATTGAAAAACTCCCAGCTTGTCAAGGACTGGGTTGATGAGGGAGAGGCAGGCCCTGAGTTTGCATACGGGCAGTGTTCACTCAGTACTTCTTGGAAACTGCTGATCAGGGTGTTGGTAGCAAAGGGCATGTGGTGACAGCGTTTTTCACCACCATGGGTGCCACAGGAATTAATCATGATTTACTGCTGACATTAATGAATTGCAAAACTTGGGATTCTCACCCACTCGTGGCAGGCAATGTGCTCGATGCCGGGGATGGACAGGGAGACCATGGCAGGGGAGGTACAGGTGGCTCTCAGATGTTGATATTTTACAACAGGGGCTGGTTTCTCATTTCCCCTCTCCAAAATAAGGCTTAAAGCCCACAGTGTGTGTGTAGCTACACATGTGCCATGGCCATCCTGTTATTTCTGTGTGTGAGCAAACTGGAAATGTCTTTCTGCCTAAGTCCCAGAAGACATGATAAAATGGGGCACAAACTGCATGTCAGAGCCAGGAGAGCCTCGTGTCTCCCACAGTAGCCCTACCTTTGCCTTCTCTAGAATTAATTTCTAATTCCTTGGTGGCTGTATGTGTCCCTTAACTAACTTGTGTCTCTCAATGCCAGACTTGAACAAGTCATTACTGAAGCTAAAATGATTTCATTAAATGAAAAGACATTAAAAACTATATTAGAACTCCAAATAAGATGTTTTGCTTGCGTCCTCCTATAAAACAGCCACAAAGCAGAGCTTGCTGTAATTATGGGCATTACAAGTATTAATTTTATTTCTAGGAACTGGTGCCGGTGCCATGTACACCCTGCATCTCAAGCTAAAGTGCACAACACAATTAATGTCTAGACCAGTGCTGACAGAATTCTGCCAGGGAAGGGAGGCTGGAAGGAAAATTCTGCCAGGGAAGGGAGGCTGGAAGGAAAATTCTGCCAGGGAAGGGAGGATGGAAGGAAAATTCTGCCAGGGAAGGGAGGATGGAAGGAAAATTCTGCCAGGGAAGGGAGGATGGAAGGAAAATTCTGCCAGGGAAGGGAGGCTGGAAGGAAAATTCTGCCAGGGAGGGGAGGCTGGGAAGTCTCTGGAGCCGTGGCCCCGAGCGCGGGGCTGGCGCCGGCCGGGACCGCCGTCCCTCTCCGGACCGGTGGCACCCTGCGTGCCCCGGCAGGGGATGGCAGGGCGGGGGAGCTGCAGTGTCGGGGCCGGGGGAGCCTCAGAGCGGAGCTCCGGGGAGCGGTACCTTGGGGAAGGTCAGGATGTCCTTGCCGTCCGCCTTGTCCCGGCCCCGCAGCTCCAGGCCGTAGAGAGGGCGCGGCAGGGGCGGCTGCTTGATGACCTGCACGGAGCTGGCCGGGAGGACGCCGCTGGCGCCGTTCAGCTCGCCCAGGTACCAGTTGTCGTCCAGCTGCCGCAGCAGCGCGATGGTGTCGCCCTTGTTGAAGCGCAGCTCGCCGGGGTTGTGCCCGCGGTACGAGTACAGAGCCCTGGCTCGGGGCACCTGGGGGACCAGAAACAGCCCCTGCGTTCGTCACACACAGACAGAGCTCCCCAAAAGCACTCGTAATTAATGAGAAAAAAATGCAGAGGTCTAAGGCTCAAGCATGCATTTATTAGGATTAACTACCCACATCCTTCCTTGATGGCTTTTACTAATGAAGACAAGCTCCCAAATACTTATGCTAAGTTTGTATCAAGATGAAAAGCAGGCTGGACTTGTTTAAGAATATTAAGAAACAGTTAAGGCCTTAAACTGCTCTTCCTGTGGGATCTTATTGCCTGCTATAAGGGCTCCTCCAACACAATATCTATTCTAATGGCCCAGATATTTCTATTTCAGAAGGACTGGAGGTCACAGCCATCATCCAGCCCAGCTGGTGGCTGTCACCTGCCAGGAGAAGGCGCAGAGCAAGGTGAGTGCAGGTTCTGTGCTCCCCTGGCTCCATCCCTGCTGTAACACGTGTGACTGTGGGTTTAACCCAGCCTTTCCCTGGGTTTGGGAAGGGGTGGGTTCATGTTATCATTGTTGCAGTCTAATGTGACATAGAAGAGACCCAGCAAACCCACAAGAGATGCAGGCACGTTGTGATCCTGACTCTGAGCCAGATGAAACGACCAAGTTGCCCTAAGAGAGCTGCTGTGCTGAGCCCTGCCTGTCCCAGAGCCCGGCCTGGGGCTCTGCCCTCCCTGCAGTGAGGGCTCTGGGCACTGCAGAGCCCAACTTAGGGGAAAACCTAAATGTGAGCCCCCACCTTAGGGGATAACCTAAATGTGAGCCCCCACCTTAGGGGATAACCCAAATATGAACCCCTACCTTAGGGGATAACCCAAATGTGAGCCCCCACCTTAGGGATAACCCAAATGTGAGCCCTCCACCTTAGGGATAACCCAAATGCTGAGCCTTCCACCTTAGGGATAACCCAAATGTGAGCCCCCACCTTAGGGATAACCCAAATGTGAGCCCCCACCTTAGGGGATAACCCAAATGTGAGCCCCCACCTTAGGGATAACCCAAATGTGAGCCCCCACCTTAGGGATAACCCAAATGTAAGCTCTGCTCTGCCCTCCCAGCTCGGATCTCCACTCTGGCAGGCTGGGGAGCTGGGATTGTCCCCAGCTCTGGAGCCTTGGGCAGCTGTAAGCTGAAGTGCCAGTGCCCAGGGACAAGAGGCTGCTCAGCTGCTTCCCCACGAGGCTCTGCCCCTCTGGACTGTCCTTCTCCTCTCTTCAGAGGCTGCCAGGTGCTGTGGCATGGTGAGGACAGTGCCCTGCAGCTTCTCCAAGCCACAGTCACCCCCTCCCACTCATCTCACAGGAGATTTCTGTACCAGAGACACGTTCCTGATTTCCTGCCTTTTTCTGTGCATTTCCCCAAATCCACCCGTGTCTGTGACCAGGCTCAGGCAGGACTCCTGCAGAGCTCCCTCTCTCTCAGCCACTTCTCAGAGGTCAGGAAGGTACAAGCAAGAATCTCAACATCAGTTTCCAGAAGTGTGGAAAAGATCGAATTTCCCATGGGAATAGTTAAGTTTTTGGAAAGAGGGCACTTCCAGCATCCCCAAACCTTGATGCCTGCTAGGGAAAAGGAACCAAGAAGAGAAAAATTTTATGTACTGCTTTTACTTCAAAGTCTTTGAAATGGGAAGCAATTAGTTTAATGTTTAGTTCTAATTAAGTCATTCTCTCTCTTAATTTGTGCTCAGAGTGAACACATGTGCTTGGCTCAGTGACACTGACATCTCTGGGAGAAAGGAAACGGGGAAGGGAGGCTTGGGCCAGTGCTGCTCTCCATCAGAAAAGCAGGGATAACCTCTGTGGGGCCATGGGGACTCCCTGCAAACACACACCTGGGCAGGTGAGCGTGCCTTGAGGGGAACAGGCTGGGGACAGCAGCTCTCCTTCAGAACCACGCTGGGACCACTGGCACGAGGAGCACAGGGCGGGGGCTGCCCCAGGAGCAACCAGAAAACAAGGGGACCTTCACAAAGGCAGAGAACAGGGCTTGGGAAGGAGGAGCAGCAACGTCTGGGATGCGAGGGAATGGCAGGATACAGCAAAGCATTGAAGGCAGCATGGACGAGTTATGGAAATGTATTACAAAGAAGAGAAACTCTGAAATGAAATGCATACCTGGTGCTACCAGGGAACAGGGAGCAAGCAACAGAGGGCTGAGAGTCTGGAATATTCTTTCTTCAGCAGGCAAAGGGATGAGACAGCAGGGCGGACTGGGATAAATACCCAGAACCCAGGTGGGACAGGACAGGTGCGTTTGTGGTGTTAGCTCGGGCCGAACACATCCCTCCACTCCCATGCATGCACGGTAGGATGAATGGGCTCTTTCTTCCTCTAACCACACTCACAACCTTCAGCTCTTCCCCTCCTCTTTAACCCTTTCCTCACACTTTTCTGCCTTTTCAAATCTCCCAACCCAAGTCAGCTTTTTCCAAAGTCTGTAGGTTTTGATACTTCCAATTTTTTAAAACAAATTCTGTTTGGCTTCTCAGATGCCGAGCCAAAAATATCCCATCAATTTCCCAACTTTATTTAGGACACAAACTAAGCCTTTACCTACCCACAGGGAGCAACTAATGTGCGCTGTCACAAAATAAATCTGCAAGCTGAAGATTTCAGGAGGACACGCAGAGTCCCTGTTTTCTAATGTGTTTGTAGGGTGGAGGAAAGAACAACTTCCCCCTGCAGGGCCAGCCACGGTGCTGGGGCTGGGCTGGGCAGCAGAGCCCCTGGGTGGGCACCCCTGGGCCAGCATCTCCCTCCTGGCTGCAGCTCTGAGCTGAGCCGAGCTGAGCTGAGCTGAGCTGAGCTGAGCTGAGCTGAGCCGAGCTGAGCTGAGCTGAGCCGAGCTGAGCCGAGCTGAGCTGAGCTGAGCTGAGCTGGGCTGAGCTGAGCTGAGCTCAGCTGAGCCGAGCTGAGCTGAGCTGAGCTGAGCTGAGCCGAGCTGAGCTGAGCTGAGCTGAGCTGAGCCGAGCTGAGCTGAGCTGAGCCGAGCTGAGCTGAGCTGAGCTGAGCCGAGCTGAGCTGAGCTGGGCTGAGCTGAGCTGAGCCGAGCTGAGCCGAGCTGAGCTGGGCTGAGCTGAGCTGGGCTGGGCTGAGCTGAGCTGAGCCGAGCTGAGCTGAGCTGAGCCGAGCTGAGCTGAGCTGAGCCGAGCTGAGCTGAGCCGAGCTGAGCTGAGCTGAGCTGAGCTGAGCCGAGCTGAGCTGAGCTGAGCCGAGCTGAGCCGAGCTGAGCTGAGCTGAGCTGAGCTGGGCTGAGCTGAGCTGAGCTCAGCTGAGCCGAGCTGAGCTGAGCTGAGCTGAGCTGAGCCGAGCTGAGCTGAGCTGAGCTGAGCTGAGCCGAGCTGAGCTGAGCTGAGCCGAGCTGAGCTGAGCTGAGCTGAGCCGAGCTGAGCTGAGCTGGGCTGAGCTGAGCTGAGCCGAGCTGAGCCGAGCTGAGCTGGGCTGAGCTGAGCTGGGCTGGGCTGAGCTGGGCTGGGCTGAGCTGAGCTGAGCTGAGCTGGGCTGAGCCGAGCTGAGCTGGGCTGAGCCGAGCTGAGCTGAGCTGAGCCGAGCTGAGCTGAGCTGAGCTGGGCTGAGCCGAGCTGAGCTGAGCTGAGCCGAGCCGAGCTGAGCTGAGCTGAGCTGGGCTGAGCTGAGCTGAGCCGAGCTGAGCTGAGCTGAATTGAGCTGAGCCGAGCCGAGCCGAGCCGAGCTGAGCCGAGCTGAGCTGGACTGGGCTGAGCTGAGCTGAGCTGAGCTGGGCTGAGCTGGGCTGAGCTGAGCCGAGCTGAGCTGAGCTGGGCTGAGCTGAGCTGAGCCGAGCCGAGCCGAGCTGGGCTGAGCTGAGCCGAGCCGAGCTGAGCTGAGCTGAGCTGAGCTGAGCTGGGCTGAGCTGAGCTGAGCCGAGCCGAGCTGAGCTGGGCTGAGCTGAGCCGAGCCGAGCCGAGCTGAGCTGGGCTGAGCTGAGCTGGGCTGGGCTGAGCTGAGCTGAGCCGAGCCGAGCCGAGCTGAGCCGAGCTGAGCCGAGCTGAGCCGAGCTGAGCCGAGCCGGGCTGAGCTGAGCTGGGCTGAGCTGAGCTGAGCTGAGCCGAGCTGAGCTGAGCTGAGCTGAGCTGAGCTGGGCTGAGCCGAGCTGAGCTGAGCCGAGCTGAGCCGAGCTGGGCTGAGCTGAGCTGAGCCGAGCTGAGCTGAGCCGAGCTGAGCTGGGCTGAGCTGAGCTGGGCTGGGCTGGGCTGAGCTGAGCTGAGCTGAGCTGGGCTGAGCTGAGCTGGGCTGAGCTGAGCTGGGCTGGGCTGGGCTGAGCTGAGCTGGGCTGAGCTGAGCTGAGCTGAGCTGAGCTGAGCTGAGCTGAGCTGAGCCGAGCCGAGCCGAGCTGGGCTGAGCTGAGCTGAGCTGAGCTGGGCTGAGCTGAGCTGAGCTGAGCTGAGCCGAGCTGAGCCGAGCTGAGCCGAGCTGAGCTGAGCCTCTCTCAGCTCGGGCTGCTTCCTGCCCACTCCGGCTGCCCCAGATCCTCTGCAAGGGATCTGTTGTGCTTTATTTAAAGTAGGTTAATTGCAAAGGCAGAAACTGGCGTGCTAATTAACCTGTGATAAAGACAAGGAGTGCCTGAGGTGGCTGAGGGCAGAGGGAGAGGCTGTCCAGGCCAGAGCACAGCCCGGGCAGGGGAGCAGGACCTGCTCTCTTCTGGTGGAGCCTTCTCCCGTTAGCATGGCCAGGGGCTTCTCCTCAGCCCAAAGCAGCCTTTCATTTTAGCAGGGTGGCAGCGGCAGCAAAATGCTCAGCCCAGGATGGCACACATGGTCCAGTCCCTTGGGCACCCTTGGCATCTGTCTGAACAGCCCAGAGAGAAAACTCTGGGAGCTTCACTTTGTGAAAACTCAGCTGAGGGTGCTGCAAGTTTGTGTACAGCATGGCTGCCCAGCAGAGAGAGAGAAACTACAGCAAAGAAACCCATTTTGGGGGTGCCTGTTACTGTTCCAATGCTGCCTCATTTTTCCTGATTTTCCCCTCTGTTTTCTCCCCCATCATGCCTGAGTGAGACCCAGGAGCCACATCAGGCTCTCAGAGAGGCCAAGCCCCAGGTGCTCCTTGCCTTGGGGTGCCTGGAGAGAGCATGGGGCAGCCCTGGGGAGAGAAGGCAGCAGGGAATGCCAGGAGTGGGGCAGAACCCCCTTTCATCAGCCCCACCTCTCTCCTTGGCCACTCTGCCAGCAGGGATGGTCATGGCAGATGCACTTCAACTCCTTGTCCCCATTCTCAGTGGATTTGAGGCCAATAAGGGAGAAAAGATTTGATTTTTTTCACTATTTTTGGCATTTGGCATCAGCTGTGCTGGGCAGCCATCCAATCCCTTTGAGTCTCCCTCTGCACCAAACAAAGATTAAAAATACGTATATGTGTGTGAGGAAGCAATGTGGGGCATCTCTTCCTAGCACAGAAATGCACCCTGTGATTGTCTGAAACGAGCTGAAATAACTCCTCAGGACTGGCAGCAGGGCACTCGTGAATTCCAGAGGAATGGCCTCAGATGGGCTTGCACTGCTGCTTTCCCAGCTTTGGCTTTCCCAGCCCCACGCAGGGAACGCCCTGGGGCAGCTGCCCCCGTGCCTGTCCCCAGTCAATGCCAAGGGACCGATCCCAGTCCGGGCGCCATGGGAGCTGCCCCAGGGAGGGTCTCTGTGCAGGACAGCCCTGGGCAGGGGATGCCTCCCCCTGGGGCAGCCAGTGACTGCAGCACAGGCCTGAGGGCACAGCCCCTGCTCCCGGCGAGCTGTGACTGGCACTGAGCACTGCAGCCGGCTGTTATCCACCCCTGACACCACAGGACGGGCACACGCTGCCTTGCTATGGAGATGATCAATGACATCTCCATCCATCCTGACTCCTGAGAGCTGCTCCAACCTCCTGCCAGACTGCCCATGTCTCCATGGCATGAATGAGCCCCATCACCTGCCTGTGTGCTCAGCTAGCACCGTTCAGGGCTCTGCAGGATCCAGCTGGATGAAAAGAGCTATTTGAATGTAAATTAATTGCCATTACAATTCTGTTTTTCTGCATTTCGGCAGAGGAGATAACTTCAGCCTTGTCACAGAGAACAAAACCTTCAAAAGTGAACTTGTCATTTCAATCTCTTCACATAATTATATTCTGAGGATTCAGACAGTTGGGTGGTTTCTGCATTATTTCTTCCCTAAGGAGAACTGTTCCTGTCTTCCAAGCACACGTAGACTGTGAGCACCAGAGAGAACAGAGCCAGTCCCTCCTGCTCACGTCAGCCCTGGAGCTCCCCCACTCCCCCCTGGGCCTGCCCAAATGGGAGCCCAGCCCTGGCCATGGCCAATGCTGGTGGCCACCTGCTCCTGGGCCATCACAGGGAGGTGCTGGGGATGTGAATTGAGTGGATTTAGCTGCTTTTGTGCTGCTCCATCTGCACCATGGCTGGGGCAGTGGCAGAGGGACTGGGAGCTCCTACCCCCTGTGCCCACTCACAGCCCCAGGTACCACAGCATCAAGGCCCATGTCACTTCTGAACGTGGCCTGGCTTTGGAATGCAAAGGTGGCATGGAAAATGCGAGAAATGATTAAAGAAAACACAGAGCAGCTTCTCTGATGGGGAGGGTGAGAGGTGCTGAGGCAGCACTGCTGGCCCCCAGCGCCCAGGGGAACGCCTGGCCCCGTGCTGGGGATGCCCCAGGGCTGCCCAGGAGCACACGGGCTGCACGTGGCCTGCGTGGGCCAGGGGGGACATCCAGGTGAGCAGGGGGAGTGCCCAGGGCTGGAGCTGGGCCTGAGCGTGGCTTGGTCGGGTCAGGGCAGAGCTGCAGGCACAGGGACAGCAGGGACAGCTCTGGGACAGGACACAGGGGACGTGGCAGGGGCTGACCCTGGGTGCCACCAGCTGGGGCTGCAGAGTGGGCACCCAGCCCTCCAGGCCCTTGGCTGGCTGCTGCAGGAGCAGATGGGCCCCGCTGCTGTCAGCAGGCCCGGGCAGTGCTTGGGCCGTGTGTCATGGGTGTGAGCTGCACAAAGCAAACGGTGCCAGCCCTCGGCGTGCCCAGTCACGATGCTCTGCCTCAGCAGCACCTCTCAGGAGAGGCTGTTTGCTGTGCAGGGAGGAAACCTGCATCCTGCTCCCTGCTGCTGCTCCCCAGCCCTCTCCCTGCTGGTTCTGTGCCTCCTGTGCTGGGAAAGGGAGTGTGGCTGGTGTGGCTGCTCAGCCAGCACCGCCAGCCCTGGGCACCATGGGCAGCTCTGCCAGTGGGCACAGGGCCTGGCCGCTCTGCAGGCCCAGTGCTGGCAGCAGGGACAGCTGTCCTGTCCCTCAGTGGGGACACTGCTGCCTCCAGCCCCGCGCCTGCAGAGCTCACAGCACGGTGCCTCCTCCCCACCCCTCCCTGCAGAGGGAAAACCCAAACGCAGGCCAGGGACCGGCCCCATGGACACAGGGACCAGTGAGCAGCAGGGTGTGAGAGGGGGGGCTCAGACCTCGGGGCTCCTGCCTGACCACAGCACTGTGCAGGTGAGCTGCAGAGGAGCCCTGCTGTGCTATTCCTGACTCGCCATCTGAGCCTGACTCATTGCCTTGGAAACAAATTAAAACACTTTTATGTGTTTGCAGCTTGGTACCTAATTTTGTAAAACCAGGGAAACTGGCTCCTGCTGCTGGCTGTGGAGGTCTTTGGGTTTCCAGAGCCAGAGGTACCACCCAGGTGTGCCCTGTGCTGGCTCTGGTGCTCACACAGCTTCTGGGCTGTGCATTGTCCATCAGCCTACGTTGACTCTCTTTGTAGTAGATAAAAGTGCTAGAACTGCATGCAGAGGGAGAAAACACACCAATGCCTGGCCCAAGGTGCCACCAGCACTGTGGGAGCAGCTCCTTGCTCTGCTGGAATGAGACAAACCCAGATGGGACACGGTGGTGGAGGAGCCCTGGGACAAATCCTGCCTCCAGAAAGGCTGTAAGGCCACCCAGAATTGTGCAGCCACATGGAGCATCTCCGTGCCCAGCTGAGGGGCTCTGTGGCGCAACCCCACCCACCCCAGCGGCTGCGAGGATGCTCTGGGGGAAAGGAGCCAGCAGCAGCACATCAGGCAGAGCCCAGGCCTGGGCAGCACCTGCGGGTGTGTGACACCCCCAGAGCTCCTGGCCAGCCCAGAGCATGGGACACACACTTTGAGGTCATTGCTGGGACTGCACAGGAACTGCTGGGGGCTTGGGGGGTGGGAAGGGGGTTGGATCAGTGAGGGGGCCAGGAAACTTGCGTGCCTCTGCCAGGTGCAAACATGGAGTTTGCTTTGAACAAGAAGCTCCAGCAATCCAAGTCCTGTCTGTCAAAGGCAGAAAGGAGTTGGAGATGACTCTGGAGGAGAAGAAAATACCAAGACGCAGGCACTATCTATAGACGTCCGTGTGAAGGTGGGACGTTGGAGTGCAGAGTATTTTTATCCCAATAGAGGTGTTATCTGTCTATCTCCCATGAAATGCTGGAAGGGGGTGTTGAGCACTCAGTTCATGCAAAGAGAAAATAGCCCAAGTCACAGTTAAATCTGCGTGGTCCGTGTTTTCCTAAGGCAAGCTGTCACACTGGGAACTTTTTTCCTCTGGCTCAGTGTCCCATGTTTGCTGCATGACCAGGTTCAGCACCCCAGCAGCTGCTCAGTGCCTGGATGGGTTTTGCAGGGGTCATCCTGCCCCCCTGCAGAGCGTGGGAGGCTCGTGCACACCTCAGCACACACGCTCTGCTTGCTCACCAGCTCGGCTGGGGCTGCAGCCAGGTGAGGAGGAGCTCAGCACAGGCTGTGACCACACCTGGCACATGCCAGGGGCGGCTCCTCAGAGTTCAAAGGCTCCAGCGTGCCTTATTTACGCATACACCTCCCAGCAAGTCCCTTTATTCTTAAATTCCAGACAGTTTCTTATGTGGAGATTTGGAAAATCCAGAGTCCTCCCCGCACTGCTGTTGGAGAGCTGAAGGCCTGGCCAGGAGCAGCAGGGGCAGAGCCGGGCTCAGGCCGGGCCCTGGCGCACCCGCGCTGCTCCACGTGCACACGGCCAGCACGTGCCCACACCACGGCTGCTCGTAGGAAGTGCATTCAAAAGGGATTTAAATGCCAGCAAATAAATCGCTTGGGATGGGCTGCAATTAGAAAATTCCCTGTTTTTTAACAGCTGGCTCTGGGAAATTCCTGCCTGCAAAGCAGGGCTGTGCTTGTGCCAACCCAGCAGCTCCATGGGGGCCTGCTGGCTCCTCCTGCTCACAGGGAGATGAGCTCTTGGCTCGCTGGGTGATGAGGGATTGGTTTTATTTTTTGCCTTCATGGATGCTCGTGAGCATGAAGAGCAAAGAGCTGGCAAGGAAACCTCTCTGCTGAGAGAGAAACTTTGATCAAACTTGCGATGTTCTCAGCCCCAGGGAGTAAAGGAAGTTTATTTATAGAGCTGCCTTGGTGAAACCAAGGCTGGCCCCCATCCTGGCTGGGTGGTGGCTCTGGCTGCAGAGCTGTGTGAAGCACACCAGTCGTGTCTGCTTTGTAGCACTGGTGGTGGGTGATCAGCAGCCCTGGCAGGCTGGGGCAGTCTGTTTGGGGGAGCTGTGACCCTGTGCTGCAGCAGCACATGGACACTGCAGTTCCAGTACCCAGGGAGAGCTGTGGTGCGGTGAGCAGCACTGCAGGGCAGCTGCTCTCACTGTGATTCCTGGCAGAAAGAATCTGCTCTGAGGTTCACGAGCATCTGCAGGTCTCTGCTTACCCAGGTTCCTTCAGGTGACCCTGGAACTCAAGCATCCAGGGGTAGGGTGGTGACAAGTCACCCTCAGCACTGTCTCATCTTTGCACTGCATGGGCACTTTCAAATGTGTCCCTGCTGTGCTGGGTGACGTGCTGCTGTCACTGAGTGCCAGCTCAGGGGAGGCTCCAAACCCATTAACATCCCACTGGAGTACCCAAAGCAACGTCTGGTCCTGAATGCCGGTATTTCAAACCACTAAAGCCAAAATGTGACTAATAGTTGCATTCTTCACCTCGCAGCAGAGGATTCCAAAGTGTTTTATAATTAAGTACCTAATTAAGTCTAAGAGTATTTCAGTGTAATGTGTTTTATATCCCTTCCCAGAGAGGCACAGGAGCTCAGAGGGCTGTCCCAGTGCCAGGGAGCCAGCCACAGCTCCCCCAGTGCTCACTGGCTCTGCTGATTCCCAGGAGTTTGGTCTTAAGTTGGTCTTAAAAGCTTTTGGGAGCTATGGATGGATGGATGGATGTTGCCATTATATACCAGCAGCAAGTTCCTACCTGTCCTGAGAACCAGTTAAAGAAACATGAAATGAGTGAGAGAGAAGAAAGCCAGACAAGTGTACTTGTGCTCTTTTATCCAGGGCCAGGAGAGTCCAGATGGACAATCTACAACCTTCTCCTTGTCAGCTGCAATGCTGCCCGGGTGGCAGTGCCTGAAGGCTGTCACTGTTGCATGGTTTGTCCCCTGCACCAGGGTTTGTCCCCCAGCAGCTCCCGGGGGCTCCCAGCAAGGGTCTGACCCTGAGCAGGGCCCTGTGGAGGGAGCCCCCAGCCAAGGACCTGCCCCTGTCCCTGCCTGTGCTCCCTGGACGGTGCCTTGGGCTCAGGCTGCACAGAGGGAACACCAGGGACAGGAGCTCCTGAGGGCTGCCTGGTTTGGTGTGAGATCCATCAGATCCCTCACCAACACCACAGAGATTGCCTGTGCCAGCTCATACCCACAGGACACAGCAGCACCTGCATGGCTCCCTGGGCACAACACCTGTGCTGTGCCTCCAGACCTGCAGAGCTCTGAGCAGGCTCTGGGGCTCAGCAGCCCTTTCAGCCAAGCTGCTGAGTGTTATTAAAAGGCTTTAGAGGCAATGTACAGAGCAGTTCAGGTGAGAGAAATGGAAATCCAGGAACAGAATGTGGGAAAGGTGAAGCCACAAGTCTCTTCCCTAAATTCCAACTGAGCCAAGCTCTTTTAACAGGTCTAATATCCTGTCCTCATTATTCAAGAAAAGCTTTTGTATTGTTAAAGAAAATGATGGAAAGAACTTAGAATTTTAAAATTAGCCTAGTAAATCATCCCTAGGTACAGTCATAAGTGAGTCAAATTTAAAATCCTTAACTAGTGAACTTCCAATAACTTTGGACTGAACAACAGCAGCTGCATTGGGCACCCCCTCCCTTCTCTTCCAGTGCGGGGAAACTGAGGTGCAGCTATGGAAATACCTTCTCCACCACTAACAGTTACAGCTCAATTGCTATCAGTCAAAAGCAGTGTACTGCTTGAAAGTCCAAGCACCTGAAATGCCCTCAAAAGCCAGGAAGCATCTGAAAACTCTGGGAGAAAAGAGCTGCTGGGAAGTTTCTGTAAGAAGGGCAGGCTGGCTTTGTCTCAGCCTGGGAGTCAGTTTCTGCTGTAGTGAGCTGGAAAGAGTCAAATATCACACCGAAACAGCGGCCAAATGTGCGCACAAAACACTCAGTCTCACTTCAAGCACTCTGCAGCGCTGCTAGCAGAGAAGGTTCCTGGCTCTGGGCACACAGCAGGAACCTTTCTACGCTCACAGGCAGAAGAAAGAAGTAAGAGCCTCCTTACCCCCTCCATGTGGATCCGGGGATTGGTTGCCAGCCGGTGCTGGTGCAGCTGCAGCCCCCTGGGGACTCTCCTGATGGAGGCGGGGGACGACAGGACCCCCGACCTCTGCACCGAGCCAAACCTGCTGACGCTTTGTCCGCACCTGACTCCATCCAGGAGGCGAATGAGGAGCAGGTTGGAGGGCAGCTGCTCAATGCTGCCCAGGACGAGGGTCCTGCACTCGGGGCACCGCAGCTCCTTCTGCGATTTCAGGATCCTCTGCAGACAGGGCTTGCAGAACGTGTGCTGGCACGGCAGCACCTTTGCTGTGGCGTCGAGCTTCTCAAAGCACACGGGACACTCCAACAGGTCAAGGAGAGCCAAATCATCCATCTTCAGTGCAGAGCCCCTTCAGGAGCGGGGCCGGGGCCGTCCGCAGCCCGCATCCACCGGAGCCGCCTGAGATGCCCTCCCGCGAGAAGCAGAGCCCGGGCTCAGGCAGCAATCCTGCACGGAGGGCGAGGAGGAGGAGGGAGCACGGAGCAGAGCTGCGCTGCTGCCGGAGCGTGTAACGCAGCCACCTACATCCAGAGCTGCGCTCGCAGCCAATCTGAGCGCACTCGCTGCGCCCGCAGCCCGGCTCCAAATGAGTCACCCCTGACTCAGCTGCGGCCGGGGGACGGCTCGGGGCTGCGGCCGGGGCTGAGCGCCGGAGCCCCGGGGCTGCTGGCCGGGCAGGGGTCCCGGAGCCGGGCAGGAGCAGCGGGGCGCAGGGCAGGCTGCAGCGCTCCCGCTCCGCGCAGCAGGGCTGACACGGCACGGAAAAATCCACAGCTCGGGAGATAAGAGTCCGTGATAAGCATCAGCCCCGACCTGCGGTGCGGGGCTCCGGCTGCGGCGGCGCTCGCTGACACACCCGGCACACCCCGCACACACCCCGCGCACACCCCGCACACCCCGCACACCCCACGCACACCCCGCGCACCTGCACACCGCACACACCCCGCGCACACCCCGCACACTCCGCGCACACCCCGCGCACACCGCACACACCCCGCGCACACCCCGCACACCCCGCACACCCCGCACACACACCGCGCACACCCCGCGCACACCCCGCGCACACCCCGCACACACTCTGCGCACACCCCGCACACCCCACGCACACCCCGCGCACACCCCGCGCACCCCGCGCACACCCCGCGCACACCCCGCACACCCCGCGCACACCTGCACGCCGCACACCTGCACACCGCACACCCCGCACACCCCGCGCACACCCCGCGCACACCCCGCGCACACCGCGCACACCCCGCGCACACCCCGCGCACACCGCGCACACCTGCACGCCGCACACCCCGCACACACCCCGCACACCTGCACGCCGCACACCCCGCACACACCCCGCACACCCGCACGCCGCACACCTGCGCGCCGCCCCGCCGCGGCTCTGGAAAAAGTCCTTCAGTCGGCACCGCTGGCCGGGGGTAGCCGGCGGTGCCGCGGCTGGCTCCGCAGTGACATCCCCGCCCGGTTTGGCCGCCTCAGCTCGCTGAATCAACCCCGAGCGATTATTCCTCCCACGGCCCGGAGCCGTCCAACCTGTTCGGCTCCGGCTGCGGGGCCGCGCTCGGCGCGGCTCAAGCCCGGGCCTGCTGCGGGAGCAGCTCAGCCGCGGTGCGCCGAGGGCACGGGGCACCCCTGGCACCCCTGGCACCCTGTGCGGCCTGGCACGGGCCTGCTGCGGGTGCCGGACCAGCCCGGAGCCGGCTGCCTGCGCCCGGTGCGATCGCTCCTGTCGCGATCGGGGGATGCTCACCCCGGCCCGCCCCTGGCACAGGGGCACCGGGACAGCGCCAGCGGGGCCGGGCTGACCCTCTGAGCGCCTTCTGGTGCTCTGAGCATCTGAGCTCCAGCACTGCCAGCGCTCCCAGCTCCGGGCTGGCCGGCAGCGCGCTGGTGCCCGGGCAAGGGGGGCACAGCCGGGTGCTGAGCACGGCCGGCCCCTCTCCCTGCGGGCAGGGTCCGTGTGCGAGCCCAGCCCAGCGGGACCTGAGCCCAGCACAGCCAGAGGGGTCCCAGGGGCCCCTTCCTGCCCCGCGAGGCACTGGCTTTGGCCAGGGAGGCCAGGCATCATCTCGGTACCTGCAATTTGCATTCCCTTTATCAGCTGAATCCCTATCTCGGGACCGCCTGCTTGCACATACTGATGGATTGCCTAAGCAGAGCAGGAGGGGCAGTTAAGGCCCAAGACCACTTTCCTTACAAACCTTGCTGCATTTCAGCCCTGTGTTTTCAACATAAGAGTACTACAAATGTTAGAGAACAAGACTGTAAATCCAAGGATGTCTCAGATAATGCCATCAGGCTGCAGCTGTCCCTGCTCTATTCTCAGGATTCTTCAGAAGTACAGTGTGGAAAGGGTTAATGTGTTTTTTCAAACGTTCTCCCCCCCCAGATTATGATTATATCAAAACAAAATATTTCTGTATTTCTGTAGTATAGTGGCCATTTGGCTAAACTAAAATGTTGACAAACATCTTCAGGATAATGCCAGGAGCCAATGACCCCACTCTGTTTCTTCTCCAGTTTCCTTGTGCTTGGTGCTGCTTTGCAGCCTGTGCTGTGCTGGTGTGTGCTGGGCTGGTGGGGCTCACACTGGCAATGAGGGATGATGCAAGCACCTTCACCTCCTCTGCCAGTGGTTCAAAATGACTTAAACTTTCCTGAAGACAAAGATGGTGAGGGTTGTTTTTCTTTTTTACGTACTCTTCCCTATTTGTGCTCCGTGATTAGCACTCAGTTTGTATTTTCATCTGATTAGATTAGAAAGGACACAGAACTGTGAATGGATCCAGTGGATCCCAAAGCAAAGCGGAGCAGCTTTGTCCTCATCATGCCCAGGAGCTCAGGGCACAGGGCTGGGGTTCAGTGGCCTCTGCAGCCCTGCAGCAGCCAGGGCTGTGTGTGCCATGAGGGCCCAGCACGGCAGCACCTCCAGGGCGGAAAAAAACCTCAGCCACTCTGCACCGTGCAAGTGGATGCCACATGCCTCCTTCCCGGGGGAAGAGGGACCTTCAGGCTGTTTTTAGCTCCTGGAGGGCAGGGAGAGGGGGTGCCTCTTACAAGCTGCTACAGATTATAGATCTGAGCTGGCAGCTCACCCTCCCACCCACCACAAGCACGGCGCCCAGCGCTGCTGCTGACAGGGGGGACGGCAGGCCCTGCCTGTGTCTGCAGACCCCAGGGTCAGGGTGGCAGTGCCCTCCTGGCACGGGATGGCCGCTCCTGGGGGCAGTGCCCGCTGCCTGTGGGCTCTGAGCGCGCGGCGGTGCCCAGGCAGAGCCCTGCACTCTCAGTAAATAACTTGTGTTTGCCTCAAGACATAATTAGGCCAGCGTGACTCTGCAGGGATGTGCAGACTGGGGGGACCTGCAGCCAGCAGAGAAAGAGCCTCTGAAATGTTCCACCTCTCAAACCAATGCCTGGTGTCCTGTGCTGGGCAGCAGCAGCGGGCACCACTGCCCTGCTCCATGCCCACCCCACAGCCCCAGGGGCCCCACAGGGACAAACCCTGGGGCAGCTGCACGGCTCAGGCTTTCTTTTCCTTTTTTCCCCTTCACGAGGTACGTACACATCAGCTGGAGGGTGGAAGCCAAACACTGAGACCCCATCTACACTTCATAAAGAGGAGGGGTGAGGGGAGCTGTTTATTAAGCTCACAGAGGGCTGAATGCTGTGTTTTGCCGTTACAGCCTTGTGCAGTCTGGCTGTTGGGCACTGTGCAGGCTTCAGCTGATTCTGAAGTAGCTGGAGCAGAGTGGTGCCTGCCCAGAAATAGAAAAGTATTTTTAAATTAAATTTATTCACTGATTTTCATGAAGACAGCTTGTTGTGTGTTTGTTGAAGTGTCATTAGGAGTAGTTGGCGGTGGAACCAGGCTGAGCAGCAGTGAGAGAGGATGGACATGTCCTTCCTGTGACTGGGGAGGTCACCCAGGCCACCTGCTTCGGCTCCTCCTCCTCTTCCTCCTCCCGCTGCCTGGTCCCTGCACCTGGCAGGAATGGAATGGGGGCGATTGAAGCTGTGAGCCCGTGGGGCAGACACAAACCAGCTCTGATACCTCTGAGCTGCACGGCCCAGGGCTGGAGCCTCCCCACAGGGACAGGGGGGCAGTGGGCAGCCCCTCTGCTCTGCTGGGAGCTGGAGCTGCCTGTGAGCCCCTGGCCCTCAGCAGAGAGTGCCCAGTGCCCCCCACCAGCTCTGGGCTTCTGCTACACTGCTCCTTTTTCCCTGCAGTGCAGAGAGAACCACAGAACACCAAGCACAGCTCCTCTGGGATCTGCCCATCAGTGCTGAACCTGCAGGGATGCAGTTTTAATCCTCCAAGACAAGAATTCAGGGTTTCCAAGCAGTATGGACCTGAACACAGGCCCCCAGAAGCTGGTTTCCACATAGGTTTGGCAGCAGAAAACAGCAGGCTCCAGTTACCTAATTAAACCCATGGAAATGGCCCTGCTGCTTGCAAGGCCCCCAGGTGCTTCTGGCCACCAGTGAGTGCTGCAGGCAGGAGCAGGCTATAAATCCTGCTGCCCTGCAGCCCCCAGCTCCAGGAGGGGATGGTGCAGAGCAGGAGGGGCAGCTTGGAGAGGTGAGCGCTGACCAAAGCACTGCAGGTGTGCTGCTGCTTTACTGCTGGGGACAGACTGGTCCAGCTGCTGGCTCTGGGGGCTCCGTTTGAGTGGGCTTCTCCCAGAGCTCCTGCTTGCATGGCAGAGCTGCCTGTGGGAGGAGGTCTGGAGCAGCACCAGGCTGCTCCTGAGCCACTGAGAACGCACAGGGGGCTCAAGCCCTTGTGGTGGAGCGCCCCTGTGCTGGCAGAGCAGTGTCCTTCCATTCTGCAGGGCAGAGCAGTGCTCTGGGGGCTCGCTTCCATCACTAGCTGGCTTTATCCAGCAAGGGCCGTTTCCCTGCCCATGTGCTCTGGGTGGGCAGTGCCCCTTGCCCTGGCCAGTGCCTGGGCTGCTCCTTGCCCACTGCACACGTATTCTCTGGGCTTGGTCCCAGGCTGTGCTGCTGCTCTCAGGAGAAGCCCAGGCAGAGTTGTGTCTGTAGACAAAACTCAGCACCTGGGAATTTCCCTCTTTGAAGCTCTTTTTCCTGTTTTCTCCTTTGCTTCTTTGTGACTTGAGGATTTTTGTGCTTACTTAGGCAGGTGCAGCGTGAGCTGGCTGCCATCCCGAGCCTGCCGGCTCTCCCGGCGGTGCTGGGTGTCTCCGCTCCCGCTGACGCCAGCCCGCAGGAATGCGCAGCGGGCCCTGCCTCTGCCGGCACGGGGAAACCTCCGAGCGTCCCGGCCCCTGGAGTCCCGCGGGCTCACGGCAGGTGTGAAGGTGTGTGCGTGCAGCTCTGTGTCTGCGCACCCTCGTGAATCCAGCTTTAGCACTGGAGTGTTAAAGCATCCGGAATTTTAAATAACCCGCGACTTTGGCAATTTGGGAAAACAGCAGGCTGAGCACAAAAGGAAGCCCTGTCAGCCCCTTCATCAGGGCAGGTGATGCAGCATGACATCACTCCTTAGTTCAGCTCTAATTAGGCGCTCAGGACTCCCGAGGAGGGGTTGGATGTTTGCATCAGAGGTTCAGCCCTGAGCCCAGCCTGTCCCGGCCGTGCCTGATGTGTGCAGGGGCTGCTGCTGCTCCATTCCCGCCGTGTCCCAGCCCCGATGGCAGGCTGGGGGTGCCCTGTTCAGCTCTCTTTGGAGCAAGGATTGGGGTACAGGAGGGATGCTTGGGAACGCCCGTGCTGACAGTGAGTGATCAGCTTCTGCTCGCCATTGATGGCTGCAGGGCTTCTGGGGGAGTGGGACACACCAAGCCCCCCAGCCCAGAGATGCTGGGCTCGACCCACCCACCCTCCCTCTGCAGGAGCCACGGCTGTGCTCTCACTGGGAGGGAAGAAAACTCCTGCTTCACTCCTTGGATTTTCACAGGATCTGTGCCTGCCCACAGCAGGAACCACCCACCTGGCCAGTACTTCAAGCACGTCTGTGTAAGTCCCTGGCAGAGGATGATGGTGGCCAGGAATGCCAAAAATGCTCGGTGTGGGTCAGGTTGCTGGAGACAGACTTTAGTGCCTCCTGATCTGAACATCAGAGCTCACACCTGAGCCAATCCTGCAGTGTTTCTGACTTGGAAACAGTGGTGTTAGGGCAGTGAGTGCCAGGGCTGCTTGTGCAGGTGCCACCCACTGCAGCTCCTGTGTGCTGCTCTTTGGTGCCTGTTTTCTGCTAATCCAAACAAATCCAGTGCATCGTGGTAGGAGCTGGAACATTGACCAGGCTGGCTGGGGGGGACTGCATTAGGTACCCTGAGGTCCCTCCCACCCTGGGGATCCCAAACCAAACCCTGCACAGGGCACAGCCAGCCCTGAGCACTGTATGACCTGTCAGGTCTGGCTGGGGCAGATCCTATTTTAAAACTTCTACACCCTTTAAAAGTTGTTCATTTTAAAATGTGTTGTTTAATGTCAGATAAAAGATTACAGATGTTCTGAGCTGCTGGCAGATATCAATTGAAGACAGCTGGAAGCAGGCCTTTGCCTTGGCTCACGTGGACAGGTTTGTAAAAAACAGTGCCAGCTGAGACTGTCTCAGTGCTGCTGAATGGGAAACTCCTGAGCAGTAGTTAGCAGAACACTTGTGTTTTTTAAGGTTCACTTCTAGCTGCAGATGCCAGTATCCCCTGGCACAAGGAATGATGAAATCCAGGCGCAGGCTGCCAGGCCAGAGGGAGCGGTGGCTGTGCAGGCTCTCTGTGAATGCCCTCCCATGCTCTTTGTGTCACATGGGCTGTTGGGACACGTCCCTGGTGTGCTGGCACCTGGCTCCCGGGTGCTGTGTGCTCGTGGTGATGTGAGCAGGGCTCTGCTGCAGCTGAGAGCCTGGTGCTCATCCCCATCCTGCTCCCAGTGCAGGGCAAGGAGGGCAGCATGGCTTGCTCTGAGGAAGCACAGCACAACAAAGCCTTTTCCAGCAAAGCTTGCAGGTGGAAACACATCTTCAAAGTCCAGCTGCCTGTGGCTCCCTTTGGGCCCAGCTTTGCTGCAGTGCTCCAGAGCAGCGCTGTGCTGCTCGGGCAGGGGCTGGCTCTGTGCTCTGCAGCCACAGCTGCCTCTGGCTCTCTCTGGGCCCTGCTTTGCTGCTGTGCTGCTCGGGCAGGGGCTGGCTCTGTGCTCTGCAGAGCCCCCGGCCGCCCCATCCTCCCCTGCTGCGGGGGGAGCACGGGCCCCACGCTCGGGAGACAGATGCCATTAAAATGCACTGGAACAGAGTCTGAAGTCAAATATAGTGCTGTGATCATCTAGGTCGTGCAGCTTAATGACTTCACTGTTGAATGCTAAATTATTTTTGTTGCATTTTTAGTAAGGCTCGTGCGGGCTGTGGGAAACAAACCCCCGCTGGCCCCGGGAGCTGCGGGGCTGTGCGGGCGGCGGGGGCTCCCGCGTCCCGCACCCGCCCGTGCCGGGGCTCCTGCATCCCCTGCCAGGGCTTCTCCATCCCGCACCCGCCCCTGCCAGGCTCCTCCATCCCGTGCCGGGGCTCCCGCGTCCCGCAGCCGCCCGTCCCGTGCCAGCCCCGCACGCTGAGCGCCTGTCCCCGCACCCTGCGGGCTCCGGGGGTGGCCTCCTCAAACAGCACCCGGGAAGTCCCCGTTTGGGTATTTAGTGTGGGAGCACTGACTCGGGGTGTTCAGAACAGCTCAGAAATGCGGAATGGCCGTTTGGGGAACTTCGCAAGAGTCACCAGCGCACGGGCACAAAGGAGCGAGGGGTGCCACGGCGGGCTCTGTGTCCCGGCCCGGGGGTGACACGGGCAGCAGGAGGCACGGGCCGGCCGTGCCCGGCTGGGTCCCGCCGAGCAGGGCTGTGCCAGCAGCACGGTCTGGATCCGAGCCGGGGCAGCACCTGTGGATAACTGCGCTGCCACCGTGGCTTTGCTCGGCTCGCAGCGGTGCTCCTGCTCTGTTCTCTCATTGCTGCTTTGAACTGCCTTTCCTGCCTGATTGTTCCCTCAATCAAAAGAAAATGAGCTCCAATTGAGGTACCTCACAGTGCGATTTGTGTCGGGTTGTGGCCTCTGGGGACCCTTTGAAGAGCAGCAATTCTGAGGCTGGATTCAGTGGGTTCGCAGGGGAAGGGGTGGATCCGCCTTCCCAAGGGAATCAGCAGGAGCCCGGTGCGGCTCATGCAAATCCGAGATTTCATACAAAGCGAGGTCTGTCGTGTGGGGTGGGAAGGAGCCTGGCAGCAGCGCTGCAGCGGGGCTGAGGCCGTGCCAAGGGCGGCTCCGGGGCCGGGAGCTCTCCCAGGCGTGCTCAGACCTGCTCTCTTGGGGCAGGAAACATTTCTACCGTCCTTGTGCTGAGGCTTCCCGCAGCCCGGGGGACCCTCAGAGCGGGTCTGTAGTGACAGAAACTGCTCGTGGTGGCTGTTTGGTTGGTGGAAGGGCTGTGCAGATTCTAATGTGTCATCCTAGGATTTCATTAATGAACTTTTAAAGGATAATGAATTAACCTATTGAGAGCATTAAGCTTTAACAGTGCTGGGTTTGAGCTGAAAGAAGTTAAATGAAGCCCTCTGCCTACATCCTGCCAAGGCAGAGTCCCCCTGGATCTGTAATGGTGGATATGTATTAAAATCTTGGAACTCAAAAAAAAAAACCCAAAAAAGAGATTATAACTCCTGTTGGGGACCTATGTGATTCAAGTAAGTGTTGGGAGGTGTTTAAAGCCCAGACAGCAGTTACCTGGTAGATGTGTTTGTACCACACGTGCTCTTTATTTTACCCCTCGAAGGGTCAGAGGAGCTCGAGGTGCCCAGGCAGGGATGGGCACAGGAACCAAACCCTCAGTGACAGAGACCAGGCCAGTGAGGTCCCACTCTGGCCGACAGGGGCATCTCCGAGGATGGGCTGTCCTGGGATGTGTCTGGGTCCCAGGCTGCCTGGAGATGGAGGTTTGGCAGTGCTGGGGAAAGGAAGCTGGGGCTGCATCAGTGACTGTCTCCTAAAAATGAAAACCAAACCCAGAATGGTCCAAAAGGCCCTAAAAGGCATCAAGAATTACAAATAGGGATTGAGCACTAACGAGAGAATATCTCAATTAGATCTCTCAACCTGTACAGGAACGCATTAGATTAAATGAAACTGAGCTTTGTGCTCTCAGGGTTTCAGTGTGAGAATGGGAGAGGAATTATTCATTTCAATTTGCAATTTGTGAGGCTGGATTGCTTTTTCTCTGAACTTGTCTTTTTAACTTTTTACCTTGTCAGAAAATTATGAAAAGCTACTGGGATGATGTATTTGGGGTAGTTCTTATCACAGCACGTGGCAGAAGCATTTCCATGGTTTCAGAAACATGGGTAGAGTTTCCCATTTAATTCTCTCCTTCCAGGTTAACTCCTTTCTTGCTGTGGTGTCCAGCCTGGCCCCCCACTCACCAACCTGCTTTTGACTTCACTACCAGTGATATTTTCTCTTTGTGAATTCCTATCAATATTTAATAGAGTGGAGTCAGTTTTGCTGTAAGATGAGAGGAACTACTAGAAACCTTGAATTATACATCACGCGTGGGGGGGAGGCTGGAAGTGTTTTCTGTGGGGCCCAGAGCTCCTGGGGCCGCTCTGCGGGAGCTGCAGCTGGGCCCCGGTGATGGAGGAGCCCCAGCAGCAGCCGCAGCTCGAGGGGCGGCCCCGCAGGGTGAGGTTCAGGATCTCCTCGGCCTGCAGCGGCCGCGTGCTCAAGCAGGTCTACGAGGACGGGCAGGAGCTGGAGCCCCCGGCCAAGGAGCGCTCGCGGCGCTTCCTGCGCCACAGCTTCGAGCCCGGGGAGCCCCTGTGCGGGCCCGGGGAGCCGCCCGGGAGCAGCGACAGCCTCTGCTGGCCCACGGCCCTGACCGCCCGCAGGATCAGCGTGCTGCGGGAGGAGCAGCACCAGCGGCTGCTGGGCAGCGCGGGCCTGCTCCGCGACTGCCGCCCGGGGACGGGCCTGTGCGGGGTGAGTGCTGCCCTTGGGTGTGCCCTGCCAGCCTGTGTGGGGAAATACTGCCCATGGCCATGGCTGTGCCCTGCCAGCCTGTGCGGGGTGAGTGCTGCCCTTGGGTGTGCCCTGCCAGCCTCTGCGGGGAAATACTGCCCATGGCCATGGCTGTGCCCTGCCAGCCTGTGCGGGGTGAGTGCTGCCCTTGGGTGTGCCCTGCCAGCCTGTGTGGGGAAATACTGCCCATGGCCATGGCTGTGCCCTGCCAGCCTGTGCGGGGTGAGTGCTGTGCCCTGCCAGCCTGTGCGGGGTGAGTGCTGTGCCCTGCCAGCCTGTGTGGGGAAATACTGCCCATGGCCATGGCTGTGCCCTGCCAGCCTCTGCGGGGTGAGTGCTGTGCCCTGCCAGCCTGTGTGGGGAAATACTACCCATGGCCATGGCTGTGCCCTGCCAGCCTGTGCGGGGTGAGTGCTGTGCCCTGCCAGCCTGTGCGGGGTGAGTGCTGCCCTTGGGTGTGCCCTGCCAGCCTGTGTGGGGAAATACTGCCCATGGCCATGGCTGTGCCCTGCCAGCCTCTGTGGGGTGAGTGCTGTGCCCTGCCAGCCTGTGAGGGGAAATACTGCCCATGGCCATGGCTGTGCCCTGCCAGCCTGTGCGGGGTGAGTGCTGCCCTTGGCTGTGCCCTGCCAGCCTGTGCGGGGTGAGTGCTGTCCTTGGGTGTGCCCTGCCAGCCTGTGCGGGGTGAGTGCTGCCCTTGGCTGTGCCCTGCCAGCCTGTGCGGGGAAATACTGCCCATGGCCATGGCTGTGCCCTGCCAGCCTGTGCGGGGTGAGTGCTGTCCTTGGGTGTGCCCTGCCAGCCTGTGCGGGGTGAGTGCTGTCCTTGGGTGTGCCCTGCCAGCCTGTGAGGGGAAATACTGCCCATGGCCATGGCTGTGCCCTGCCAGCCTGTGCGGGGTGAGTGCTGCCCTTGGCTGTGCCCTGCCAGCCTGTGCGGGGTGAGTGCTGCCCTTGGCTGTGCCCTGCCAGCCTGTGCGGGGTGAGTGCTGCCCTTGGGTGTGCCCTGCCAGCCTCTGCGGGGAAATACTGCCCATGGCCATGGCTGTGCCACTGCCAGCCTGTGTGGGGTAAGTGCTGTGCCCTGCCAGCCTGTGAGGGGAAATACTGCCCATGGCCATGGCTGTGCCCTGCCAGCCTGTGTGGGGTAAGTGCTGTGCCCTGCCAGCCTCTGCGGGGAAATACTGCCCACCGTGTCCTCTGCCAGCCTCTGCGGGGTAAGTGCTGTCCTTGGGTGTCCCCTGCCAGCCCCTGCAGGGTAAGGGCTGCCCTCACCCATGGCTGTCCCCTGCCAGCCCCTGCAGGGTAAATGCTGCCCTTGGCCATGGCTGTCCCCTGCCAGCCCCTGCAGGGTAAATGCTGCCCTCGGCCATGGCTGTCCCCTGCCAGCCCCTGCAGGGTAAGGGCTGCCCTTGCCTTTCCCCCTCTGGGCTCAGCTCCAGCCTAAATCCTGCTCGGGGGAACGTGCTGACAGGAGCCTCACACCTCAGCCTCATCCACATGAAACTCTTCTGTCAGGCCAGGACTTGAAAAGGGTGCTTGTGAATCTCCAGCCACTGTTCCAGGAATTCTGTGTGCTGAATATGGCACATGTGGCAGGATCCTCAGGGTCTGCAGGAGGGAACAGCATCTGCCAGCTGTGCTCCAGCTTCTCCTGGTCTGGTCTGCATCTGTCCATTGGGTAGAGTAAAAGAGAAAATTTCCTTACCTATTGCTATCTGTACATGGGAATCCTACTGCATCTAGATCAGTCAAATGTAAGGAGGATGTTAAGTTAATGAGATAGATTTAAAATATTAAAGTTGTGTGACTTTGGCTGGCAGGAAGCCAGCACTGCCATTGTTGTCTGCATCCCCTGGCAGCCAGAATTCCTCTTTGGCTACTTTGACAATCCCAGCTTAGTTTCACTGGCTATTTTCTTAACATGTTATTAGTGCTACTGATAGAGAAGTGCTTCTTTAGTCCTTATAAAGAGGCAGTACATGCACAATATGTGTAAATAATTTTTATGGCCTAGATTTGAACACACTGAAAGTCTGTTAATTCCTGGTGCTCATCAAAGCTGTGTGTGGGAAACCCAGATGGCTGATACTTGACACACTGGACATGCAGTTTGCCTGCAAACATCAGACCACGATGCATCTCTCCTGCCCGAGGGCAGTGCACTGCTGTGATCTTATCCAGCCCGTTTAATTTGTTTTGCATTCTTGGGTAATGCTCCTCTTCCTCCCCAGTGTCCCCAGCCACAGATACCTGGAGTGACCACGCTGTCCAGTACCAGCTTGTGCTGCATCCACATGCACTGGGTGCTTGCAGAGCCGTGTCTGCTCCTCCCCACAGGGAGCAGGTGCCCACTGCCAGGAGAGCACCAGCCACCGCAGCAGCTGATGTGACTCAGGGCACTTTGTAGGAGAACGTCTCCTTTTGCACGGCTTCCTGACACAGACACTTAGAATGCCTGTGAAATATGAAGAGTGTGTAAAACAATAGGCCCCAGTAACTCCATATGACTCCAGGGAGGAGGGACCAGGTCAGCAAAGTGCTGCTCTCAGGGAAATGTTTGACCAAGTTTAGCTTTAAAATGGCTAGAAAAAAAATACAAATTCACCCAGCTGGGCTGTACCTCCACCAATTTGCTGGATGTTCTGGGGGTGGTCAGGGGAGCTGGCCTGGGGCAGGGGACACTCTTCTGGAAGCTCAGGGACCATCAGTGTTTGCAGAGTGAATTTATCCTGGTGAGACACTGGCAACTTCCTTCTTCAGGCTTCCCCAGCTGTAGATTTTGGCAAGATCATCATCTACACCAATAACCTGAAAATCATCCGTGCCCCGATGGACCAGAAGGAGCTCATGAGAAGAATCATCCAGACGGAGGGAATAAATGACTGGACATTCGTGTACCGGGAGAAGAAAGAGCGCCTTAGTGGCGGGCATAAAAAAGATGTGGAGAATGTGGTCACTTGCAGCCAGTATGTGCAGGTAAGAGAAAATGGAATGTGCTTTTTCCCCACAACCCTGGTCCAACCACCCGAGCCCCATCCCTCTCTGTATCTGGCTCCCAGCTAAGTTTGGATAAGAAGCAAATGTTTTCTGTTTCCCTCGGGAGATAACGACCAACACTGCTGAGATGCTGCTCTGGGGACAATGCTGGCTCCAGGTGCTCATGTCTCCCACTGATTTCTTCCCCTGGAGATGGCTGGCATTTACAGGGCTTGGCTGGGCTCCATCCCTGGTCACCCCTCCCAGTGGGATAAGAGCAGGCCAGAGTTTCTCCAGCCTGACAAGGCTAAACACAGCTGCTCTGTGGCTGAGACTGCTTCAGGCTAAAACTTTAGCATCAGTTGAAATAAGGTTGTGCCTTACATTTGCTTTCTCACGGGGGAGTCTTTGTTGGTCAGAATCCCAATTAGTCTGACCATGATTTGATCCCACAAAACCTAATGCTGTCATGTGGAGCTGATGCAGTTTCATGGAACTGAGCGTGGGTCACTGCGGTCCTTCTGCTCCCAGGAATTTCAAGGTGGGATTTGAAAGAGGCTGCCTGGCACAGTGGGAGAGAGGCAGGCACAAAGCACAGCTCAAAAGAAAGCGTGCATGCTGGTGATGAGGGATTTGGGCAGAGAGGGTGACGAGCAATCCCTGAAGAAATGAAGTGTGGCTCAAACCTGAGGCTACAGAGTGGAAATGGTGTGATAAGAAATGGCAGGAGGATGGGTGGAGCTGTGCAGAGGAGAAAGATGAGTTTGGAGTATTGTGTTATAAGCCCAGTCACACTAACTGCTCATTTTCTAGCAGCAGCCACAAATTGTCCCCCAAGCATGTGGGAGCCTTTTTGTCCAAGTCCTTGCTGTGGAGAACTGATTGTCATGGGCAGAGTGGTGTGTCAGGAGCAACTGTGATGGCAAAGGCTGGGAGAGAGAACTTCCCTCTCCCAGGAATGTTCCTGACTTTGGTATCCCCCACCCACTAACAAGTGTTTTTCTGTGTCTGCTGCAGGAGGGCGATGCTGGGCACGGCTGCTCCCAGTGCAAGGGCTCGGGCTGCGCTCCCTGCTCCCTGTGCCACGGGAGCAAGTTCTCGATGCTGGCCAACCGATTCCGGGAGTCCTACCGGGCGCTGCGGTGTCCGGCGTGCGACGAGAGCGGCCTGCAGCCGTGCCGGGTGTGCGCTGCCTGAGCCGGCCCGGGCCCGGCCTGCCCGCGGTGGGGACAGGGTTAACACCGGGGAAAGGCGCTCGGGACACGGGGAACACGCTCTGGACATGGGGAACATGCTCTGTCCATGGGGAACACCCTGTATGTAGGGAAAGGTACTCTGTCCATGGGGAACACGCTCTGTCCATGGGGAACACCCTGTATGTAGGGAAAAGTACTCTGTCCATGGGGAACATGCTCTGTCCATGGGGAACACGCTCTGTCCATGGGGAAAGGCACTCTGGACATGGGGAACACTGTCCGTGGGGTAAAGGCGCTCTGTCCATGGGGAAAGGCACTCTGGACATGTCTCACTGTGGGTGTGAAGCTGCTCCTCCGAGCAGGGGAGGGACAGCGTCAGCGCCTGTCAGGTGTGCAGGTGGTACCTGTGCAGCTGCAGTCAGTGCTGGGACCAGTCTGTACCAGTGCAGCTGCAGTCAGTGCTGGTGCCAGCTGGTACCAGGGGTGCTGGTACCAGTGGAGTCCAGCCCGGGTCTGTTTGTCCCAGCAGTGCCTCTCTGGGTTTAACCTGCTGGGCCCCAACAGTGGCACTGCCGTTGCAGTTCTCTCTCTGTGCCCTGCAGGGTCACAAGCATTTCCCGAGGTTTTGCTGCTCTGACACCTCCTTCAGTGACACAGGGGTTCCTTTGGGGTCTGATTTATGGTGGGAATTGAAAACCCTTCCCAAACCTGGAGGTATAAAAAAAGTATGTGTATTTATTATTTTAAATAGAAGTTATTAAGTTTTAGCCTCCCTACAAGGAAGGGCTGAATTAAAATGCTGCTCAGCACTTCTCAGGACCAGGCTGAGGGTGAGCAGCACAGCTCTTGCTTAACGCTAATCCCGTGTTGTAATCTGCAGCAGGTAAACGCTAATTAGTGACATGAAGCAACGATGGGGATTCTTTGCAGGCTGCCACTGGCACACAGAGCACAGGGGCTGTGCTGTGGGAGCCTGAAGTAAACAGGGGAAATGCTGTTTTTTCTCTAAAGCATTGACTTATTACTTTTTATATTCAGGAGTGATGTCAGTGCAGCCTTAACTCCTGTATACCTCTGAGACCCTGATGAGTTAGAGGCTGCTCACGTGTGCTTCACGCTGAGGCTGCAAGCCCAGGCAGGGTCATTTATGGCCAAGTTTCTCTTCTCCTGTGGTAGGTTACAAGGTTTCTCTGCAATACTGAAATTATTCAAAATAATACTGTTCTAGCTCCTCCACTTCCATGTGTCTTCTGCTGAAATTGTGCTGTGGGTACTGAGGGTTTCTTTTTTTTAAAAGTGCATCGATCTACAGGAGATACCTGATCGGCCTCATTCATCATATCATACCTGCAATGTCAGAAAATGTTGTCCTTGGGGTATCACTGAGGGCAGGTGAGACTTCCCAAATCAGAAATTGCTGTCAGGCAGGTCCCTTCCCTCAAATGCAACCTGTTTGATCTCAGTTTGTTGGGCTTGCTGGAGAGTTTGCTGGCCTAAGATAAGAAAAAAGTAACCAGGCAAAATTGCCTGATAGTGTTTACAATAAAACTAGACACAAATATGCACTTATAAAATCAATATTTATTGTTCTTTGGTAATGATGATGTTTCTCAACCGCTGTCACTCCTCCTGGCTGTGTCAGCAGTTCCCATCATGTGGGCATGGCACAGGGGTGATGCCTGCAGCCAGGAGCTGAGCTCTGCCCCTGCTCAGTCCTATCCCACAGGTTCCAGTGTCCTGGGGACCAAGCAGAGCAGGGATTTGCTTCCCCAGCTTCCAATGTACTCCTTTCATTTTTGGAAATACGCTGGCTTGATTTACCCAATAAATGCTCTTATTTCACCTGGCACAAGTTTGAACTTTCCTGCAGCATCCTGGTGAGCAGACTGCTGAGGCAATGGGCTGCTTGTCACCTGCTGCTGCTGTTATTTCTGCTGCCTTCAGAGCCCCCCATCCCTCCCTCCATCCCTCCCCTCTGGGCTGGTGGCACAGGGTGGAGGGCACAAGCTGAGCCCCAGCGCGGCCCTGTCGGCCTCTGTCACCAGCTCAGCGGCACAGGTGGCACAGACCTGGCTCTGGCCATGGCCCAGCCTCGATGGGCACAGCTGAGGCAGTGCCCAGGGCTCCTCGTGATGGGCAGTGCCCCCTGGCCTGCCCCGGGCAGCCTGGCTCCTGCTGCTGCCAGCCAGCAGCTGGACAGGGAGTTCTGCTGGGTGACCTTTTACCAAAAACTGCCAGATCTTTACAAACTGGATTACTTTATGGGTCGGGGCAGGAGTGGAGGATGACGTGTTGCGCTTCTGCTGAAAAATAACGAGTTTTTCCTGTTTGCTGAAGGCCTGGAAAGATGACATGGGACTGGCTGAACTCAGCAGGCCTCTGCATGTGATCTCAGCAGGGTCAGCTCAAGTGTCTCTGATGAGAATGGTGGAGGAAATACAGGAGTCTATAAAAAATGTGGGTTTGGTTTAATTAAGCACCTGTTTTTTTTTCTGGTGTTTAATGGCTCAATAATAGAAGCAGACCCCGGGAGTGGTGGTGTACCAAAACTCAAACTGTCCTGCATGTGATATTCTTTTACAAAGGAAAAACCCAAATATCTCTGCAACTTCCAGGACTTTGAACAGTAAATACAGGCAAAGATGCTTAGTCTGGAGTCTATTTCTCATGTTTTTTGTTAACTTTCTACAGCTGTTCTTGTTTTGCCTTAGAATGGGAGCACACGAAAAGGAATTTAAAGGTTTCTCTAAAGAAAAAACAAACCGAAGAGTAAAAGGAACCATTTGTTCTCTTGCCCCAGTGCAGAACTGCAGAGCTGTGTCTGGCAGCTCGGGCAGCCTCATCCACTGACTGTTGTTGGCTGCCACACCATGGCCAAGTGATGGATGTGCTCTGCAAGGCGGGGGAAAACTGGGAGCAAACTCGGGAGAGAGAAGCCAGGGCCTCCTCTCGCTGACCTCCTTGAGTGCTTGGCAGTTCCAGGTGAAGGGAGAAGCAGAGTCAGTGCTCTTGGTGGTGGTGCAGGGTTTGAGCCAGAGCAGGGGTGCAAAGGGAGTGGTTTCCATGTTCCACATTTGTGTGAGACCCAGGAGGGGCGGCTGGAGCTGAGCAGGGGCGCTGGCAGCAGCAGGGCGCAGAATGGGAGGTTAAATGGATAAATAATCCTGTTTGTGGTGGTGCAGGGTGCTGCATGGCTCTAGCCCAGAGCACAGTGGCATTGCAGGGGCGATTCCCAGAGTTACTAATAAACGCCTTGGTTAAAGCTGACTCCTGCTCCTGCCTGGTTCTCTCTGTTGTGACTCTGCAGGTGGAGCCTTGGAATGTTGCTGTGCTGCAAATCAGGCTGGGAAGGTGTGACCAGACGAGCTCTCAGAGACACCAGGGCCAAGGCTCTTGGGGTTCTTCAAGGTCACGTTAGTGCCAAGACACCTCCTGGCCCACAGAAATGCCACGTGTGGGCTCAGCTGGGGCATTTGTGTATCAGCTGCACCTTGTGGCCCATGGGGATGGAGCACAGAGGTCCCTTGGACAGTGGAAAGCACTGCTGTAGGGTTTGGGAGTTTTTGGGTGGCCTTTAATTGATCGCAGGGGTTGTTTTAAAGTGAGTCCATGACCTGGGAACATGACACTTTATTCAGGTATGATGAATTGATCTGTATTTGAAATATGCACGTCCATATGTGAAAGGGTTTTGTATTTATCAATCTTTATCACATGACTAATCTGTGCAGTGGGTTTTTAATTTACGTTCATTTACAGCCACCACCCTTCCAAAGCAGAAAACAAGTGGAGGAATCTGGAAGGCTTTAGCTGAATTTGCAATATCACTGCCTTATCTCCCTGCAGTTAAAAAAGAAAGAATCAGAATATTTATGAGTTTAAACATTATTATTTTTGCAAGTCTTTGAGGCTGCCGTTTTGATTTATGTGAGCTACGTTTGATCTACATGTAAAGCCAGCCCTTCATTGCTTTGAAATCTTTTGATTTTATACAAACTGCTCTGTGTGAGCTGAAGTGATGTCTCTGCTGCAGAACTCTGTGCAGCCCAGTGATTCCCCTGCAACAACTTCTGAGAAACGCCGTGGTGTCCTCTGGAAAGGATGGCTCAGGTTCCAGCCAGCACAGGTACGTGGGCTCTCAACTCCCTGGATTCAGAATAATGGCCAATGTGACCCATTCTGCTCAGTGCTGCTAGTGGGAAACTGTCCATGCATTTGCTGGATGATGGGTGAGAGCACAGGAATTCTTAGTGTAGTTTTATTTGCTGGGTTTTTGCAAGTGGGGAATGGCTGGTTCTGCTTGGAGTAATGTGAGGGATGGCCCTGGAACCACTGGGACCCCCAGGCTGAGGTGCTGAGGGATTCTGGAAACATTCAGAGCCAACAGTGGGATGGGTAAAATAATTTGGACCTATGGGTGAGCTGCAGGCAAAGTCAGTTTTGTGGTTGCTTTAGGTCCATCAGTGTGATGGAGGACAAATAAGCAAATCATTCTGGGAAGAAATTGATTACAGGAGCTCGTTAACGATTTTAGGAGAAGTGTGCACGCTTTGTGGGGATACCTGTCCCTGCTGGGCTTGGGCATTCTGAGGGATGGCGTGGGCACAGCTGAGGGCCGGGGGTCCCTGAGCCTGGGATCTCTCTCCCCCCAGGTGTCTCAATCTCCCCAGGTGTCTCTCTTCCCCCAGGTGTCTCTCTCCAGGTCTCTCTCTCTCTTTCCCTCCCCAGGTGTCTCTCTCCAGGTCTCTCTCTCTCTTTCCCTCCCCAGGTGTCTCTCTTCCCCCAGGTGTCTCTCTCCAGGTCTCTCTCTCTCTCTCCCTCCCCAGGTGTCTCTCCCCGGGTCCCCCCGCGGGCTCCGGGGATGGCCACACGGTGGCGCCACTGCCCGGGAGGTGCGGGGGACCGAGGGACAGACGGACAGCAGGACGGGGGACACGGGGACCGAGAGACACCGGGGCCAGGGGGTGCGGAGCGCTGGGGGCCGGGCCGGGGTTAGCAGAGCGGGCCCCGGGGGCTCTGCGGTCCCGCTGCCCCAGCCCCCGTGCCCGGCCAGGGACGGCGCTGCGCTGCCCCCGGAGCTCCCGGGACCGGGGGGACCACGGGGACAGCCCAGCCCCAGGGGAACGGGACCGTGCAGGGGGCTGTGCCTGGCTGCACGCTCAGCTGCTGGGACAGTCCATCCATCCCCGGGGAACGGGACCTTGAGGGAGGCTGTGCCTGGCTGCTGGGACAGTCCATCCATCCCCGGGGAATGGGACCGTGCGGGAGGCTGTGCCTGGCAGCTGGGACAGTCCATCCAGCCCCGGGTTTTGGGACCTTGAGGGAGGCTGTGCCTGGCTGCTGGGACAGTCCATCCATCCCCGGGTTTTGGGACCTTGCGGGTGGCTGTGCCTGGCTGCTGGGACAGTCCATCCATCCCCGGGGAACGGGACCTTGAGGGAGGCTGTGCCTGGCTGCAAGCTCGGGTGCTGGGGCTCTTCGCCTGTCCCAGCCACTATTACAGCTGCTTGCAGGCTTGCAATGCTATTGCTTTCACAGTTACGTGTGGGAAATTGAGTCTACTTCTATTTAAATACTGGGTAATAGAACCTGCTATTTAGTGAAAGATTTATGTAAATGGCTCTTTGTTTCACACGATTGGGCCTCGGAGAGTGCAAGTTACATCGATAATGTAATTATGCCACTACTGCCATTTCAAAGCAGCACACACTGGAGAAGCCTCCAATTTTGGTATAGAACAGGCCTTGAAAAACTCCTGCTTTTTCAATCAACTTGTATTCTGCAGCAGGAAAAAACAGAAGGGTTAGGTTTATTGAACAGTTTTTTTCTGGAGTTGTCAACCTTTTTAGCTTAGAACACGAGATTCCTTTTACATCAGAATTTTGTTATATCAGAGCTTTGGAGCACGTGTGATTGCACATCATAATTGTACTATGTAACTGTGTTGGCCTTAAAATGCAATTTCCCTAAAGCTTTGTGTTTTCTTTCCTGCCAGGCTGATGGCAGTATTTCTTTAGCCTGGCACTCGTATTAGTATGGGAGTCACAGTAATGTTCTGGTACTATCTGGGATCACTAAATTATCTTGTGCCTTACAGTGCCGTTTGTCATCCAGGTGAATGCTGATTGCCTTTTGCAATGGGGAGCCAGGTCCCCCCTGTGCCTCATTCCTAGCCAGGGTTTTGTACCCTCCCAAGCAGAGTTCTTCCTCAGAAGTCCTGTTGTGTGCATGCTTTTCTTACACAGGATGGTGCCCTCCAGCAGCCTATCCCATGTCTAGGATGAATTAACAGTTGTGGCACCACGTGGGAAACAAGTGCTGTAGGACCTGGGGGGAAACAGCCCACCTTCTTCCTCCTACAGGAACTGCAATCAAATGCTCATTTTGGATGAAACAGCAACTCTCAGGCATTATATTTTTAGTCCCCAATGCTGTAATCCCCAGAGTTTTAGCCCCTAAATTCTTTGCCATGCATTTAGAGAAGCCTTTTGGTTTGGTGGTGGTTTCTGGTGCCAGGCTTGTGCTGTTTGTGGCTGTTAGTGAGGTGCTGCCCTCTCTTCAGGGCAGGGAGCTGCTGCTCCTCTCCTGGCAGCTCCTCTGCTCTCTGCGTGTGGGGATGCTCCATGCTACCCATGGGATGTGTTTGTTCCAGTTCAGAATCCAGACCCCATGAAGTTTCCTTTGCCAGACCCCACCAAAGGCAGCTGTTCCAGAAGGTGCTCCATGATCCCAGAGAATTCTTTCCCCTGGGCTGCCTGCCAGCTGGCTGCTCCTCCGGGAGCGTTCTGTTCTTGATCTGGGTCATTAAATATTAAAAGGCAAAGTGATTCTAAAAGCCAGCCGTTTTTTAGAAGTACTAAATAACTGTAATTTGTTTCCTAATAGATAGTTTTGTCCTTGTCACCGAGTCCAACTCAATAGAAAAAAATGTGTGATGAGACAGGAGTGCTCTGTAAATCCAGTGCACAGCGTGTTTGCCTGCCTGGAGAATGAGAGAATGAGCCTGGGAATAGCAGCTGGTGTGGGGCAGGATGAAACCAAAGCTCAGTCTGGGTGCTGGGCTGGCCACTCGGGTCGCTGAGCTTTTCTGCCCCCAGCCAGGAGCAGGGGGCTCCAGGGGTCCCTCCAGACCCTGCCTGGGCTGAGGGAGGGGGCTCTCAGTGCTGTGTTTGTCCCCTCACTGTGGGAGGGGTCCTGTCCCCACACAGCCTGGCACTGTCACTGCTGCAGTGCCGGGGGCACCACGGGGCTGGCAGTGCCACCTGTGTCCCCTGGGCTGTGTGGGGGTCCTGTCCCCACGGGGCTGGCAGTGCCACCTGTGTCCCCTCACTGTGGGAAGGGTCCTGTCCCCACGGGGCTGGCAGTGCCACCTGTGTCCCCTCACTGTGGGAAGGGTCCTGTCCCCACGGGGCTGGCAGTGCCACCTGTGTCCCCTGGGCTGTGTGGGGGTCCTGTCCCCACGGGGCTGGCAGTGCCACCTGTGTCCCCTCACTGTGGGAAGGATCCTGTCCCCACGGGGCTGGCAGTGCCACCTGTGTCCCCTCACTGTGGGAAGGATCCTGTCCCCACGGGGCTGGCAGTGCCACCTGTGTCCTTCACTGTGGGAAGGGTCCTGTCCCCACGGGGCTGGCAGTGCCACCTGTGTCCCTTCACTGTGGGAAGGGTCCTGTCCCCATGGGGCTGGCAGTGCCACCTGTGTCCCTTCACTGTGGGAAGGGTCCTGTCCCCACGGGGCTGGCAGTGCCACCTGTGTCCCCTCACTGTGGGAAGGATCCTGTCCCCACGGGGCTGGCAGTGCCACCTGTGTCCCCTCACTGTGGGAAGGATCCTGTCCCCACGGGGCTGGCAGTGCCACCTGTGTCCCCTCACTGTGGGAAGGATCCTGTCCCCACGGGGCTGGCAGTGCCACCTGTGTCCCCTCACTGTGGGAAGGATCCTGTCCTCACGGGGCTGGCAGTGCCACCTGTGTCCCCTGGGCTGTGTGGGGGTCCTGTCCCCACGGGGCTGGCAGTGCCACCTGTGTCCCTTCACTGTGGGAAGGGTCCTGTCCCCACGGGGCTGGCAGTGCCACCTGTGTCCCTTCACTGTGGGAAGGGTCCTGTCCCCACGGGGCTGGCAGTGCCACCTGTGTCCCCTGGGCTCTGTGGGGCCCTGGCTGGCAGTGCTGGGTGCAGGTGCCCTCCTGAGCCCTGTGGCAGCCCCATTACAGCCCTTTGGCAAAGCAGCACCAGCCCTGGGTTATGCTTAAAAAAAAAAAAAGAAATCTTCCCCAAGTGCTTTGTAATTTGCCAGCATTTCTGCTTGTACATTTGCTGTGCTGTAAAGTCTTCCAATTCTTTGTTTTTATTTAAAAAATGGTAATATATGCTGCTGTGACTCTTCCCTTCTGATTCTCTTCTCTCATCAGGTTTGCATTTGGGGATTACTTATGGAGACTTGCAATGTGCCAGAATGTAATTCCTGAAATTGTAAGAGAGGTAATTTAGTCAAGTTGTAAAACCTCCATGCTTTGCTGTGGTTTCTCTTGTTCCAGAGGATCCCATTTCCTCAGATGGCTTTTTTAAGGAATTAGAGGAGCTGCTGTGAAGCTGGGGCCCTTCCCTGCTGCCTGCTCAGGGTGGGCGCTGCTGCCTCGCGGGTGACTCTGACATTGGCTCCAGTGACCCTTCCTGCTGGGCTGGCTGCCCGTGCAGGGTGGGAACACGAGGCTGGGGGGACCTGCAGGGTCTGGGAGGGCTCCTGGGGCTGAGCAGCTGCCTTGGGGCGTTGGTGTGGCCTTTGGGATGGCTGAGTGCTCTCGTTTGGGATAGCTGGGCTGATGTGCCCTCCAGAACCCTCTGTCCTGCCTCTGGGGCCAGTAGTGCTGCCCAAACATTGAGAACTGAGCCTACCCTCTCTTTTTTGTTTGTTTTGTTTAAAGCTATAATTCTTCCATTCCCCAGATCAGGCTGTTAACCTAACCCTAACCTGGCACCTACTTGGAAAAAGAATCTTGACCTAGGAGAAAAGAAATGCAGCTCTGCAAACTCGCTGTCTGACATGGGCACAGGCCGTGTCCCCTGCAAGTGAGGACTCTGTGGGGCTGGGAGGGAGCTGGACCCCCAGCCTGGGCAGTGCTGGGCTCTGGGCAGCCCCTGTGCCTGCTCAGGGCTGCTGCTGCAGGCCCAGACCCTCAGAATTGGCTTTTTGTTGCTTTTTGAGTGCTTGGAGTGAGAGGGGTTTAATTAAGATTTCTTGGGCCCTCGAATCATTTGCAGCACAGCTGTAGTGTCCTGGAGCTCTCCCCTGGCTGGTTCACACACCAGGTCGGGTTCTTTGGCCAGGGCACAAATAACTGCTGGTAATTAATTTTCTGTGCTGCTCTGCAGCCAGAGCAGGCTGCCTGCTGCTCTGCACAGCAGGTGAGGCAGGGCCTCTGCTGTGCTCTCGTGTCCACCAGCAGATGCTTGGACAGAAGCTTAAAAATCATCAGCTCCCTGCTGCTTGCCAGCCCTTGGCAGGGAGCGTGCTCCTCCCCAAACCATTCCCTTTCCTTTCCTCTCCTCTGTGGTGTCTGCTGTGCCCCAGAGGTGTGAGCTGGGTCTGGAGATCATGCCTGGTGCAGAGGGGAACACGGAAATGTCTGCATGCACATTTATGGCAGGATCAGAGCGGAATTTCTGATCCCTGTAGCTTTGAAATGAGCAGGTATGTGAGACATGTGACTGTCCTTAAAAAAAAAATAAAAATATTTCCAGCTGATGTCAACCCCATTAATTCCTCCTTTGTTCTGGTGTCTCTTGTAATTCGTCGTTGCCTTTGCCTGGTGCTGCTCCCTGGGAAGTGTGGCAGGGCTGTCCTGCAAGGGCCACGTGACTTCAGAAAGCTCTGAGGGTATTAAAGAAAAAACCCAGTAACTTCAGAAAACATTAAATGCCTTGTGGCTCAGGCATTTCTGAGAGCCCACACTGGGATGCTGGACACACTCCTCTGGCTTTTTAAACTGCTTTGTTTCACAAGTTTGCTGGGACCCTGTGTCCTCCCTGGGCTCCCGGAGCTGCAGTGCAGCTGTGAGTGCTGGGCTGTTGTGTGGAGACGTTGAATCCTGCAGCTGCTCAGGCTCACGCCCTGTGTCCAAGGTGTTCCCGTGGGGCAGGTCCCTGTCCCTGCTGTGCTGTCCCTGTCCTGTCGGTGTCACCTGCACGGGGACGGGCAGAGGCCACGGGTGTGGCTGCAGCTCCCACAGCTGTGGGGCCCAGCTGCCTCCAGAGCTGCCCTGGGCACCGGGGGCACTCACCTGCCCTGCCCAGGTGCTTCAAGGATGGCCAGGGGTGCTCAGCACAGCGCTGTCACCTCCCCAGGAGTCCCTGGAGCTACCTGGATCCAGGACAAACAGGGGAGAGATTTCAGCCCGGAGCAATGCCCAGTGACACTCATGGATGGAGGGAGGGAGAGAGGGATGGAGGGATGTGGCATCAGCAGCACGCGGCTGTGCAATGGCACTGGAGAGAAACAAGCAACCACAACTGCATGGAGCGTGCCCAGCTGACTGGGCACTGCCTGTGCCCGGGGCTGTGCCCACCCCTGGGCCTGTGCGCAGGGCTCTGTGCCCGGGGCTGTGCCCACCCCTGGGCCGGTCCCCGGCAGCCGCAGCCCCGGTGCCCACAGGAATCCCGAGCCTGAAGCTGCCTCGGCTCAGGGCTGTGCTCCGGCCCTTGCAGACCAAAGCAGTGACAAATCAAGCTGCCAACCCCGCCCCTGCAGGGTCCGGTGGCTGTGGCATCGGGCAGAGCCCCGCCCGTGGCTGTGGGGAGTTTATCCAGTTTAAGGCTGACAGTCACATCCTTTGTTATTTTCAGCCAGAGGACTGCAAATCAGGGAGGGGAGCCTGCGACCTTCCTGCTGTCCCTGATGCAGCTGGGGCAATTGAAGTGACACTTGCTTGGTCCCAAACAGTCAATTTAACCACAGCACAGCTCTTCCTCTTTGTGGCAGGTGTTATTTTGTCCTAAATAAATGTGTATGTGGTGCTGCCAACTGCTCCATATTCTAGCAAAGAGTTCTTCTGCTTCCAAGCAGGGCATATAAATGTCTGGAAATACCTAATAGCAAGTAGACATTACCATAAATAAATGATAAGCCATGGAAAGGGCATGATGAGGCATATCTGTGCCTCTGGAGGCCAGGGAGCACCGGTGCTGCTGTCTTGGCTGAGCTCCTGCCCCAGTGCTCTCAGGGCTGCTGTGGGGATGCAGCCTGGGCGGCTCCTGGCTGCCATTTCCAACCAGGCTGTGTCCTGCCGGCTGCTCCCCTCTGCTTGCAGGTGCTGGGTCTGCCTGAGGGGCACTTTCTGGGTGATGCACCAGTGTGTGCCCTGAACACCTGTGCAGTGTTGGGGACGAGCTCACCCGGGCAGGTCCGTGGTGCAGGAGGGGGCTGGGAAGAGCTCTCAGCCCCAAACTGAAGGGAAGGTCAGTGGCCAAACTCTGCTGTGAGTGCCTGGATCTGTGCTGAGGTTGTGTCCTGGCAGATTCCTGTGTGTCTGGGCAGGTGATACCCGTCTTTCTGCAGTGGGGAATTGTGTGCAATCTCAATTTTTGGTGTCATTTGATGTCCCTCGGTGTTTTGGTTTGGTTTGACTGCTTTCCCCTCCTCCCTGGGAGCCTTCCTTCGCTTTTCAGTGTGCATGCCTCCATTCCCTCCCATTCCCATTGCTGCCCAGCACCTCCCTGGTTCCCTGGCCCTGGGAGCTGCAGTCCCACAGCACAGAGGGTGGTGCAGCCTGAGATGGGGAGAGGTGGTAAAGGAGCAGGACTTGTGAGCTGGAGCTGGGAATTCACTGGGAATGAAAGTGCTCTCCCACACAAAAGCTCCCTCTTTTGAAGAGCTTTGCACTGGCTGTAACTTTTAATTTGGTTTTGAAAGCTGGGCAGGCTTTGGAAACTCTCCCTGACACTATCTGAACAAGGATATTGCTAGACTTTTTACACAAAAGACACTTTAATTAAACTCCCATCATGAAAACAATTAGACCAAATTTGCAGTACTTAACTAGTCAATAATTTAGTAGTTGGAGCTCATTAATAGACTTCTCCCTGTGCCTGTGCTGTGCTGCTGTGGCCCTGCCAGCTGCCTGCCTGGGGATCAATCCGGGGTCAATATCTTCCCTAAGCCTCCCTGCTCTGTCCCCTGCCACGGTGGCACTGAGGACTGGATAAATAAACAAACAAACAAGCTGCTGGCAGGGCAGCTGGTGCAGAGCTGGGTGTGCTGGGCTGGGCTGGGTGGGCTGTGCTGGGTGTGCTGGGTGTGCTGGGCTGGGCTGTGCTGGGTGTGCTGTGCTGGGCTGTGCTGGGTGTGCTGGGCTGTGCTGGGTGTGCTGGATGTGCTGTGCTGGGTGTGCTGGGTGTGCTGTGCTGGGTGTGCTGGGTGTGCTGTGCTGGGTGTGCTGGGCTGGGCTGTGCTGGGCTGGGTGTGCTGTGCTGGGTGTGCTGGGTGTGCTGGGTGTGCTGTGCTGGGTGTGCTGGGCTGTGCTGGGCTGTGCTGGGTGTGCTGTGCTGGGCTGTGCTGGGCTGTGCTGGGTGCGCTGTGCTGGGCTGTGCTGGGCTGGGTGTGCTGTGCTGTGCTGGGTGTGCTGGGCTGGGCTGGGCTGTGCTGGGTGTGCTGTGCTGTGCTGGGTGTGCTGGGCTGGGTGTGCTGGGTGTGCTGGGCTGGGTGTGCTGTGCTGTGCTGGGTGTGCTGGGCTGGGTGTGCTGGGTGTGCTGGGCTGGGTGTGCTGGGCTGTGCTGGGCTGTGCTGGGCTGTGCTGGGTGTGCTGGGTGTGCTGGGCTGTGCTGGGTGTGCTGTGCTGGGTGTGCTGGGCTGGGCTGGGCTGGGCTGGGCTGTGCTGGGTGTGCTGGGCTGGGCTGGGCTGTGCTGCGCTGGGCTGTGCTGTGCTGGGTGTGCTGGGTGTGCTGCGCTGCGCTGTGCTGGGTGTGCTGGGCTGGGCTGGGTGTGCTGTGCTGGGTGTGCTGGGTGTGCTGTGCTGGGTGTGCTGGGTGTGCTGGGCTGTGCTGGGTGTGCTGGGCTGGGCTGGGTGTGCTGTGCTGGGTGTGCTGGGTGTGCTGGGCTGTGCTGTGCTGTGCTGGGTGTGCTGGGCTGGGCTGGGTGTGCTGGGCTGGGTGTGCTGTGCTGGGTGTGCTGGGTGTGCTGGGCTGTGCTGGGCTGTGCTGGGTGTGCTGGGCTGTGCTGGGCTGTGCTGGGTGTGCTGTGCTGGGCTGTGCTGGGTGTGCTGGGCTGTGCTGGGCTGTGCTGGGTGTGCTGTGCTGGGTGTGCTGGGTGTGCTGGGCTGGGCTGGGCTGTGCTGGGCTGTGCTGGGTGTGCTGGGCTGGGCTGGGCTGGGCTGTGCTGCTGTCCCTCTGGGCTCAGGGAGCTGCGCCCCTCCTGAGCTCTGTGAGCTGCCCTGGCTTTGGGGTGTCCCCTGTCAGCCCTGTTTCCTCTCTCTCAGCCCTGTCCCCTGACTGCCATGTCCCCTCTCAGCTCTGTCCCCTGTCACCGTGTCCCCTCTCTCTGAGCCCTGTCCCCTCTCTCACTGTGTCCCCTGTCACCATGTCCCCTCTCAGCTCTGTCCCCCCTCTCTCACCATGTCCCCTCTCTCTGAGCCCTGTCCCCTCTCAGCCCTGTCCCCCCTCTCTCACTGTGTCCCCTGTCACCATGTCCCCTCTCTCTCAGCTGTGTCCCCTCTCAGCCCTGTCCCCCCTCTCTCAGCTGTGTCCCCTGGCCGCCATGTCCTCTCTCAGCCCTGTCCCCCCCTCTCACTGTGTCCCCTGTCACTGTGTCCCCTCTCTCAGCTGTGTCCCCTCTCTCAGCTGTGTCCCCTCTCAGCCCTGTCCCCCCCTCTCTCACTGTGTCCCCTCTGGGGACAGTCCTGCTGGACCCTGGGCCGTGCTGGCCCTGGAGGGGACATCCCCGCCCCTCCTTGCACTGATGTTCCTCTGTCTCCTCGTGTTTGCCTTTGGGGTTGTCACACAAAATACCTGGAGAGATGAATGCCCTGCTCAGGGATCAAACCCCAACTCTGTAACTCAGAGTTTACCCAGTCTTTACTGAGCAGGCAGAAAAGGGAAAGGGTGCTCTGCTCTGTCCCTGTTTCTTAGGACAGGCTTCTCACAGACTGTGTGCTGGAAACTCGCACAGTCAGTTTTGGAAACAAGGTGTGACAAAGGTAAGTCATTTATTACTTGAATTTCTTCCCTGAATTAAATTCTATTTTTTTTTCAAATCACCAGATTATCTGTGCTCAAAATTAAATTGATGTTTTGAGTCCTCATTCTTTACATCTTTTAATTGATGAAAGGAATGTTTGACCCTTTCTTTTGTCTACAGAGAATAAGCAGAACAGAAATGGATTTACTTTTATTATGGTAATAATTTTGTTTCAAATACATTTTAGAAGAGGGCATGTATAACTGTATCAGTTTCTGTAATTCATTCCCATTCCTGATTTCCCCCAGGCATTGAGGCAGTTCTTCTTCCTAATGCCTCATTGTACCAGCTAATACTGTAATAACAATTTGTGCTTCTATAGCACCTTTACACTGAAATAGTCACAAGTAGGCCCTGGGAGTTTATCTCATCTTTCTCCAGCCCTGGCTGGTTTTTGCAGCTGGAGGTTTTCACAGCAGCCCCAGCCACTTCTCCCCAGCAGCTCTGACACTTCAGGAGTTGTGTCTCAGTCAGGATTAGGAACAGGGATAAAAACTCCAGCACAGGACCCGAGGGAGCAGCATTCCAAGGGACTGCAAGGGATTCCAAGGCACTCCAAGGGACTCCAAGGGACTCCAAGGGACTCCAAGCCAGCATTCCAAAGCCTTTCCTTCCGGGGAGCCTGTCCTAGTGACAGACCCGGCCCAGGGAGCCTGTCCTATTGATAGACCCGACCTAGGGAGCCTGTCCTACTGATAAACCCGACCCAGGGAGCCTGTCCTAGTGACAGACCCGGCCCAGGGAGCCTGTCCTAGTGATAAACCCGATCCAGGGAGCCTGTCCTAGTGACAGACCCGGCCCAGGGAGCCTGTCCTAGTGACAGACCCGGCCCAGGGAGCCTGTCCTCGTGACAGACCCGGCCCAGGGAGCCTGTCCTAGTGACAGACCCTGCTCAGGGAGCCTGTCCTAGTGACAGACCCTGCTCAGGGAGCCTGTCCTATTGATAAACCCGGCCCAGGGAGCCTGTCCTATTGATAAACCCGGCCCAGGGAGCCTGTCCTAGTGACAGACCCGGCCCAGGGAGCCTGTCCTATTGATAAACCCGGCCCAGGGAGCCTGTCCTAGTGACAGACCCTGCTCAGGGAGCCTGTCCTAGTGACAGACCTGACCCAGGGAGCCTGTCCTACTGATAAACCCGGCCCAGGGAGCCTGTCCTATTGATAAACCCGGCCCAGGGAGCCTGTCCTAGTGACAGACCCGGCCCAGGGAGCCTGTCCTATTGATAAACCCGGCCCAGGGAGCCTGTCCTAGTGACAGACCCTGCTCAGGGAGCCTGTCCTATTGATAAACCCGACCCAGGGAGCCTGTCCTAGTGACAGACCCGGCCCAGGGAGCCTGTCCTAGTGACAGACCCTGCTCAGGGAGCCTGTCCTACTGATAAACCTGGCCCAGGGAGCCTGTCCTACTGATAAACCCGACCTAGGGAGCCTGTCCTACTGATAAACCTGGCCCAGGGAGCCTGTCCTAGTGACAGACCTGACCCAGGGAGCCTGTCCTAGTGATAACCCCGGCCCAGGGAGCCTGTCCTAGTGACAGACCCGGCCCAGGGAGCCTGTCCTAGTGACAGACCTGACCCAGGGAGCCTGTCCTATTGATAGACCCGACCCAAGGAGCCTGTCCTATTGATAAACCCGACCCAGGGAGCCTGTCCTAGTGACAGACCTGACCCAGGGAGCCTGTCCTATTGATAGACCCGACCCAAGGAGCCTGTCCTATTGATAAACCCGACCCAGGGAGCCTGTCCTAGTGACAGACCCGGCCCAGGGAGCCTGTCCTAGTGACAGACCTGACCCAGGGAGCCTGTCCTAGTGACAGACCCGGCCCAGGGGGCTGCTGGAACAGGAGGGGGCTGCTGGAACAGGAGGGGGCTGCTGGCAGAGCCCAGCCCCAGTCCCTCTCTATCTCCCGGGTCCTGCAGCTCCACACCTGCTGGAGAGCTCGGAGATAAGGGAGTCAGAGCTCAGTGGGAAGCAGCAGAGTGAGGGGCAGGAATGGAGCAGGGATGAGCTGCTTGATGAGCAGGAGAAAGTACTGCATGAATATTAAATGTTGTGCATGGCTATGATAAAGCTCGTGTATTTACACAGTCCAGATTAAATATCTGTATTTTATAGAAGTTATGCTTTGTAAAACTCTTCAAGGACACCAAAGGCACTGATTTATTTAATCATTATTTTTGTGAGACATGAGCTGTATCTGTGGGTGGGGTGAGGGTTTTTTAATGCCAATGGACTGCCAGTGTCATTTCACAACTCCTCATATTTGTCATATTTCTCTTACTTTATTCCTGCTCTGAATAAAAATATATGAGAAAAAGTTGTCCTGCCCCACTTTGGGGTTTTTGGTATAGGTCATAGTGCATTTGGGTGCAAATTACAGCATTTATATTTACTTTTTATTGCTTGTTCAGAAGGGGTGCTGATGAGTGATGTGCACCCTCGTTATTGCCAAAAACTTTCTTTGTGAATAATTTGTGAGTCTAAGCAGAAATGCCAGTAAATGCAGCTACCAGCAGAGCCCAGCCTGGACCTGCTGGTGAGAGCATCACTCCCTGCTGAGGGCAAAGGGGGCTCTGGGTCTGCAGGCCAAGCCTGGGCAGAGTCTCCAGCCCAGGAGGGGCAGTGGTGAGCCAGGGCTGGGTGTGGAAGTTTTTAAAACTCGATTACAACGTGGCTGAGTTAAGCTGTCCATGTCCAGGGCAGGAGCTCCCCGCCAGGTGGGGCAGCCAGGTGAGAAGCTGTGGGAGCAGTTCTGAGCCAAGGTAAGGCCACAGCAGAAGGAATGCTTTTGCAGGAGGAAACTCCTGCTATATCGATAGGTTATTTATCCCCTGTAAGTGCTCCCACGTTTCTACCATTTGCACTTGCTTTCCTTTTCAAGCTCCTTTTGCTTGACTTGAACACATGGAGGAGGCAACTGACTGCAGGATGTGGTGTTTGAGCTCAAACAGTGAATGCTGAGCTGAACAGTGTCTTGTCCTGGTTACAAGGAGAAGGAAAGGCGCTGGGTGCTGTGTCCAGAGGGAGCACAAAAGGCTCTGCTGGCCTGAGGGTGCTGGTGTGGTGACCACAGTGCCCCTTCCCAGGCTGCTCTGCCGGCCCTGAGCCCCCTCACCCGAGCTGAAACCCCACAGGGGCTTCCCAGAGGAGGTGTGGGGTGTGCTACAGGTGGGCACTGCTCCTGCCCCTGTCACCTGGAGCCAGCCCAGCCCCTGGCAGGGACTCCAGCTGCACACGGGGCTGCTCAGGGCGTCACTGCTGCTGGGGCTGCTGCTCTGAGTTCCCCTGGAGCTCCTGCCACCCTGGGCAGTGCCAGCCCTCACCCTGGGCACTGTGTCAGTGCCAGCCCTCACCCTGGGCACTGTCAGTGCCAGCCCTCACCCTGGGCTCCCCTGGGCACTGTCAGTGCCAGCCCTCACCCTGGGCACTGTGTCAGTGCCAGCCCTCACCCTGGGCACTGTGTCAGTGCCAGCCCTCACCCTGGGCACTGTCAGTGCCAGCCCTCACCCTGGGCTCCCCTGGGCACTGTCAGTGCCAGCCCTCACCCTGGGCACTGTCAGTGCCAGCCCTCACCCTGGGCACTGTCAGTGCCAGCCCTCACCCTGGGCACTGTCAGTGTCAGCCCTCACCCTGGGCTCCCCTGGGCACTGTCAGTGCCAGCCCTGGGCTCCCCTGGGCAGTGTCAGTGCCAGCCCTCACTCCGGGGGTCACCTGGAGCTGTTGCTGCACTGGGGCCATGTGGGGTGTCCCAGCTGGGTGGGCACACGGGTGGCAGGATGGCTCTGCAGGGCCTGAGTGCCTCCTCAGGGCAGCTTTTAGCCGTGGAGTGCAGAGTTCAATGGGCAGCTGAGGCTTGCTCTGCACTGCAGGTGCGTCCCTGCCCTCTGAGCAGGGTAAATTTAGCTCCCTCAAGCCTGGCCTCCTGGGGCTGAGATCTGTGCTTGAACTTTACTTGATCAGGCTTTGATTTGGTTGTTCCTTGCTGAAAAGACACCAGGTAATGACCTTACCTGCCCCTTCCTGTTTTATTCACTAATGGATTCCCTCCTGCCCCTTTGCCTCCTGAAGACCATTTGGCCTGGAAGTCTGCAGCACTGTCAGAGAAATGCAAGAAAGAGCAGCTGTCACCCTGCCAGCGTGACTGACCCACGGGTGACTGCCCTGGCACACCTGGAGGCCTCCCTGCTGTCATGGGGCGCTTGCTCCTGCACACAGGGACCCCTCCAGGTGCGACTGAGGGACTCAGGCACTGCTTGTGGCCTTCAGAGCAGGTGTGTGGTGCTGTACAGGTGTGTGGTGATGTACAGGGGTGTTGGTGCTGTGCCAGGGGTGTTGGTGCTGTGCAGGTGTTTGTATTGGTGATGTACAGGTGTGTGTGGTGCTGACAGGTGTGTGGTGCTGTACAGGTGTGTGGTGCTGTACAGGTGTGTGTGGTGCTGTACAGGTGTGTGTGGTGCTGTACAGGTGTGTGTGTGGTGCTGTACAGGTGTGTGTGGTGCTGTACAGGTGTGTGTGTGGTGCTGACAGGTGTGTGGTGCTGTACAGGTGTGTGTGGTGCTGTACAGGTGTGTATGTTAGTGATGTACAGGTGTGTGTTAGTGCTGTACAGGTGTGTGTGTGGTGCTGTACAGGTGTGTATGGTGCTGTACAGGTGTGTGGTGCTGTACAGGTGTTTGTGGTGCTGTACAGGTGTGTGTTAGTGCTGTACAGGTGTGTGTGGTGCTGTACAGGTCTGTGTGTGGTGCTGACAGGTGTGTGGTGCTGTACAGGTGTGTGTGGTGCTGTACAGGTGTTTGTGGTGCTGTACAGGTGTGTGTTAGTGCTGTACAGGTGTGTGTGGTGCTGTACAGGTGTGTGTTAGTGCTGTACAGGTGTGTGTGTGGTGCTGTCCAGGGGTGTTTGTGGTGCTGTACAGGTGTGTGGTGCTGTACAGGTGTGTGTTAGTGCTGTACAGGTGTGTGTGTGTGGTGCTGTACAGGTGTGTGTTAGTGCTGTACAGGTGTGTGTGTGGTGCTGTACAGGTGTGTTTGTGGTGCTGTACAGGTGTGTGGTGCTGTACAGGTGTGTGTGGTGCTGTACAGGTGTGTGTGTGGTGCTGTACAGGTGTGTATGGTGCTGTACAGGTGTGTGTGTGGTGCTGTACAGGTGTGTTTGTGGTGCTGTACAGGTGTGTATGGTGCTGTACAGGTGTGTGTGTGTTGCTGTGCCAGGCGCCACCCCCGGGTCAGGAGGTGCCTGCACTGTCCCAGCCCTGGCTGTGCCGGGGTCCCTCGTGGCAGGGAGGGTCCCTGTGAGCCCCAGCAGGGTCTGTAGGAAAGGGGCCCAGCAGAGCCCAGCGCTTCCCTGCACTTGTAGCTGTGGTTGCTGCCTGATGCTTGTGAATTGGGACTCTGAATGGTGAGCAGTAAATATTTACGAAATGTAATGGCCAAGACTAAATACATTCATTAGCATATTTATTCTTATTGAGTTGCTGCTTTGTGTGCCTGAGGAAATTATCAAATTGCTTCTATTTGAACTGCTATGTATAATTTTGGGACTGGCATTTTTAGTCTCACATCACTCTGGATTTTGCAATTAGGGTGAGGAAGCATTTGTATCTGCCCCCAGCCCCAGAGTGAGTTTATGAATAGTAAAAGCTCAGTAAATCCATCCTGTTCTGCAGAGCCAAGGTCCCCCTGTGCTCGGGGCAGGAGCAGGAGCTGGGTGGGTGCCCAGGACCTGTCTGAGGCCGAGCCTGGCCTGGCCAGTGCTGCTGGTCCCAGCAAAGCCCTGCTGCTCATTGCCACCCTGGCAGCAGCTGACAGCTCCGAGTGCACCAATTAATTCAGTCCAGGGGAGCTGTGCCGTGATCTAAGCCCGTCATTTACACTCCTTGTTCCCTGCTCTCAGCTCTGTGTGATTTTTGCTGCGTTTATTTGTTGTTTTGTAAATCGTTTCTGTCTGTCTCGCTAATGGCACAAACATTCCAGTAGGAGGGGCAGGACTGGGGCATTACCTGCTTTCATATTTACCAGCTGCTGGATTTGAAGTGGTGCCAGGGCTCTGGAGAGCTGCAGTCCCAGTTCCCTTGGGAGCCAGGAGCCCCAGCCCTGGGGGCCCGAGATCTGTGTCTGCTGGGCAGGGGATGGGAACAGGGTCTGGGGGCCAGGGGGACAGCAGGGTCCAGCCCTGGGAGCCTGGGCTCTGTGGCTGCTGGGCAGGGGATGGGAACAGGGTCTGGGGGCCAAGGGGACAGCAGGGTCCAGCCCTGGGAGCCTGGGCTCTGTGGCTGCTGGGCAGGGGATGGGAACAGGGTCTGGGGGCCAAGGGGACAGCAGGGTCCAGCCCTGGGAGCCTGGGCTCTGTGTCTGCTGGCCCGGGGATGGCAGGGTTTGGGGCTGGGAGCCTCTGGCATGTGGCTGCGGGTCAGGGAGGGGGCAGCAGGCAGCCCTGGGGCCAGGCTCTGCTCTCACCTGCTGTAAGCACCAGCAGAGGCACGGCTGGGCCCCTCAGCCCTGTGCAGAGATGAGGCCGGGGCTGTGAGAGCGCCAGGGCCTCACACGAGCTTCCCACTGACACCACGGGAGAGACCTTGCAACCCAAGCGCTCTGCCTTGATTGATTCCTCCTCATTACAGCCCTGAATTATCTGCAGAGGGAAATGACAAGGCTTTATTTTCTCATGGTGCTTTATCTTCCTACAAAATGCATCCAGTGAAGCTGCTAATGGAAAAGCTTTTAACCCAGGGCGAGGGGGATGTGCTGTGAGGGATGCTCTGGCTGCACAGCCTGCTGCACCCTCACTGCTGTCCCTGGCACTGCTGCACCCTCAGAGCTGTCCCCGGCACTGCTGCACCCTCACTGCTGTCCCCAGCACTGCTGCACCCTCAGAGCTGTCCCCAGCACTGCTGCACCCTCACTGCTGTCCCCAGCACTGCTGCACCCTCAGAGCTGTCCCCAGCGCTGCTGCCACCCTCAGAGCTGTCCCTGGCACTGCTGCACCCTCACTGCTGTCCCCAGCACTGCTGCCACCCTCAGAGCTGTCCCTGGCACTGCTGCACCCTCACTGCTGTCCCCAGTGCTGCTGCACCCTCACTGCTGTCCCCAGCACTGCTGCACCCTCACTGCTGTCCCCAGCACTGCTGCCACCCTCACTGCTGTCCCTGGCACTGCTGCACCCTCACTGCTGTCCCCAGCACTGCTGCACCCTCACTGCTGTCCCTGGCACTGCTGCACCCTCACTGCTGTCCCTGGCACTGCTGCACCCTCAGAGCTGTCCCTGGCACTGCTGCACCTTCACTGCTGTCCTTGGCACTGCTGCCACCCTCACTGCTGTCCCTGGCACTGCTGCACCCTCAGAGCTGTCCCCGGCACTGCTGCCACCCTCACTGCTGTCCCTGGCACTGCTGCACCCTCACTGCTGTCCCTGGCACTGCTGCACCCTCACTGCTGTCCCCAGCACTGCTGCACCCTCACTGCTGTCCCCAGCACTGCTGCCACCCTCAGAGCTGTCCCCGGCGCTGCTGCCACCCTCAGAGCTGTCCCTGGCACTGCTGCACCCTCAGAGCTGTCCCCGGCGCTGCTGCCACCCTCAGAGCTGTCCCCAGCACTGCTGCCACCCTCACTGCTGTCCCTGGCACTGCTGCACCCTCAGAGCTGTCCCCGGCGCTGCTGCACCCTCACTGCTGTCCCCAGCGCTGCTGCCACCCTCAGAGCTGTCCCTGGCACTGCTGCACCCTCACTGCTGTCCCCAGCGCTGCTGCACCCTCACTGCTGTCCCTGGCACTGCTGCCACCCTCACTGCTGTCCCCGGCACTGCTGCACCCTCACTGCTGTCCCTGGCACTGCTGCCACCCTCAGAGCTGTCCCCGGCACTGCTGCACCCTCAGAGCTGTCCCTGGCACTGCTGCACCCTCACTGCTGTCCCCAGCGCTGCTGCACCCTCACTGCTGTCCCTGGCACTGCTGCACCCTCACTGCTGTCCCCAGTACTGGCAGAGGGGCAGACAGCCCGCAGTGACTGGCACACAGTGAGGATGAGCTGTTTTTATCAGAACCTGAAGAGAGCAGGAAGGCCAGGCTGATTTCCCAGCTTTGGAGGGAAGGCAGGGATGCCTCACAGCGTGCCCTGGTTCCACCATGGGCTCCAGGCAGCCCAGTCAGCCTGGGGTGGTGCTGGCTGTGCTCCATAAATAAAAAACACATTCCTGGGGGCATGGGAGGAATTACTGGGCAAACCTTCCCTTCCCAGCCAGGCAGAGCACAGAGGAGCTGGGACGGGGCACTTCCACTGCATCCTGAGCCAGCCATGCTTCTCCTCTTGCTACACCTTGTTGGGTTTGACTTTTTAAGCCTGCAGCGTTTTCTAATGATGAAAGAGCAGGCTGGCTGGGCATGTGGGGAGATAGATGCAGCTCTGAGGAAAAAGATAAAGAGCCTCTGCAAATATTTCTGTACAGAAAATCGAAGGAATGGTAATGAACCTCACTTCCAGGGGAGCTGGATGTGTTTGTGTGGCTGGAGCAGGGGCAGGAAGGGGCAGCTGCTCCCCCAGACTGAGCTGGGCCAGGGGACACCCAGTGACACTCTGGAGGTCAGGGGAGAGGGTTCTGTGCTGTTCCCTCCTGGTGCAGGCTCCCAGGGCAGTGCTGGTGCTGGGTGGTTGTTTGATGCTCTCAGGTGCCTCTCTCGTGGCCATCAGCACCCCCCAATTTAACCCTCTGCAGGGGCTGGGCTGGGGAAGGAGCAGCTGCCCCATTACAGCCCAGCCCTGGCAGGAGGGAGCAGAGCTCAGGTTGGGCTCTCCCAGTCCCGGGGGCTCCGGGCAGCCCCCAGCTCCAGGTAGGAGCCGCTGCTCTGGGACAGCCTGGGGAGGGCTGGGCAGGTTCCCTGCCATGGCCAGGGAGGGGGTGCAGGGCTGGGCGCTGTGTCCCACCCAGTGCTGGTGAGGGATGGGCTGAGCATGGGGGGCTGTGTCCTGTGTCCCACCCAGTGCTGGTGAGGGATGGGCTGAGCATGGGGGGCTGTGTCCCACCCAGTGCTGGTGAGGGATGGGGTGAGCATGGGCGGCTGTGTCCTGTGTCCCACCCTGTGCTGGTGAGGGATGGGGTGAGCATGGGGGGCTGTGTCCCACCCAGTGCTGGTGAGGGATGGGCTGAGCATGGGGGGCTGTGTCCTGTGTCCCACCCTGTGCTGGTGAGGGATGGGCTGAGCATGGGGGGCTGTGTCCTGTGTCCCACCCAGTGCTGGTGAGGGATGGGCTGAGCATGGGGGGCTGTGTCCTGTGTCCCACCCTGTGCTGGTGAGGGATGGGCTGAGCATGGGGGGCTGTGTCCTGTGTCCCACCCTGTGCTGGTGAGGGATGGGGTGAGCATGGGGGGCTGTGTCCTGTGTCCCACCCTGTGCTGGTGAGGGATGGGCTGAGCATGGGGGGCTGTGTCCTGTGTCCCACCCTGTGCTGGTGAGGGATGGGCTGAGCATGGGGGGCTGTGTCCTGTGTCCCACCCTGTGCTGGTGAGGGATGGGCTGAGCATGGGGGGCTGTGTCCTGTGTCCCACCCTGTGCTGGTGAGGGATGGGGTGAGCATGGGCGGCTGTGTCCCACCCTGTGCTGGTGAGGGATGGGGTGAGCATGGGGGGCTGTGTCCCACCCTGTGCTGGTGAGGGATGGGCTGAGCATGGGGGGCTGTGTCCCACCCTGTGCTGGTGAGGGATGGGCTGAGCATGGGGGGTCTCCAGGTGGCCTTGCAGCCCTCTGGGGCTGGGGTGGGGCAGCTCCAGGAGCAGGGGGGGCTCCCGAAGGCCAGGGGCTCACAGCTGGATTTCATGTTTTAAATGACCCTGAGCCCATTTTCACCCACAGTGTAAATTTGTTCCCTCCAGTGTTTCTACTAAAAGGTGCAAATATCTGGGAAATTCCATATTGTGCAGTGACCTACTTTACAGCTTTTTTTTATGAGTACTGGGAAAACTGCCAAAAAGTCAAGTCTTAATTTTCCTGAGGCTGGGCCCTCGCTGCTGCCTGTGTGTAAGGAGCAGCATGGGGTGAATGCAGCCCGAGCCTGGCGTCCCCTGGGAGCCAGAGAGCAGCAGCCTTGGCTGCCTGGAGCCTGCCCAGCTCTCCAGCAGCTCCTGGCAATAAAACCCACCCCGCTCACTGCTGCTGCCCAGAGCCTGTGTCTGCCCCGGGTGCCCATGCCCTGGGGTGTGGGGCTGGCTCTGTCCTGTGCCAGTCCCTCCACCCTGAGCCATCCCCTCCAGGCTGGCTCTCCTCTGTCACTGCAGGGCTTGGACCACTTGGAAGCAGTAACAAGCTGGGCTCATCAGTCCCAATAATTTTTCCTGGGTGTGTGTGGTTATTTGGGTTTAGAGGGAAGGAAAAGAATCCAACTGACTGTGGCAAGGAGTCAGAGTTGTTTTCCACAGCCATTCTTGAGTCCTGCTGGAGACATAAACGCGGAGTGGGAAGAGGCTGAGGGGCTGCAGTTCCAATTAGAGGCCATCTGCTGGAGTCATGGGCTGCAGGTGATTTGTACAGAATTGTCTCAGGGCTGTGGATGCCTTGGCTGGCTGGGGAGGGAAGGAGGTCAGTGCTTACCTGAAATCTGCCTGTTATTGGCTGTGCTGCTCACTGTTTCTGCAAGGCATCATTTAAAAACAATTTTTCTGAATTGCACCATCTGGAGAGAGGAAGAAAATCGATGGAGTATTTACATGAGGCTGGGCACTGTCCCCAGCTTGGGGCCCTGCTGCTCCTGGGTGAGAGCTGGATCAGGGCTGAGGGGAGCAGGAGCCCAGGCTGGGCTGTGCTCTTGGCTTCCTCCAGTTGCACCTTAGATAGTTATTGACCCTGGCTCAGCTCCTTTGGGATCAGCTGCTGTCCCAACAGTGTTCACTGGCTTTTTTCAGACAAACGAGGTTCAAGCACTTCCTCCCAATCAAAGGGATGGGGCACCTGTGGCAGGAGGGCAAACCTGGTGGCAGGAGATGCTGGGGTGGGGCTGCTTTGGTGACAGTGGAGGCCCTTGTGCATCATTTCTCACTTGGGAGAGTGCCCAGCTCTGCAGGTTCCTTGTGCTGCTCTGTGCCTGAGGGGTCTGCTGGCTGCTCTGAAACTGTTTTCAGCCACCACTGCTGCGTGTTGTCTGGATTTCAGTTGTGCTGGAGCTGGAGATAAACCGAAGGTGAACAAAGGGAGGATTTGAGGAAGGCCAAGCCCAGCTTTGCCTCTGCTGCCTCCCAGCACGTGTCTGACACCAGCTGGCAAACCTGGCAAACCTGTAAACAGGAACCTGCAGCCCTACTGATCCTTGTGAGAGCCCATCCCAGAGCTGGGGAATTGCCGCTGAGCTGCACCCCAAAACCAGCCCAGGGTGGCACAGCTTGTGCTCCCCGTGCCCCAGCCTGTGCTGTGCCTTGGGCTGTCCCCAGGCCAGCCCCACCTTCCCCTGCAGCATCCCAGTGTGGGACCGTGTGGGCTCAGGTAGTTTGTGACACACAAACTGGGACAGGTAGTTTAGTTTGTGACACACAAACTGGGACAGGTAGTTTAGTTTAGTTTGTGACACACAAACTGGGGCAGCCAAGGCAGCTGCCTTGCCCTCCTCACTGGGTGCTGCCCACAGTGGGGGCTGTCCCTGCCCTTTGGTTTTTGCAGAATGTGGAGGTGGCACTTGGGGCCACGGTTCAGTGGTGGCATGGCTGGGGAATGGTTGCTCTGAGAGGGCTTTCCCGGCCTGCTGCTGCGATTCTACACTGAATATTCTGCTTGTTGGTGTCACTGTAGCTGGGACAGCAATTCCTCTGTCCTCTTCCCATCGTCCAGCCCTGGCTCAGGCTGGGTGCTGAGAGCTGGCCCTGCCAGGGCAGGGGGCTCAGGGCAGCAGCTCCAGGAGCTGCCCCAGCCCCACTCCTGGGGCAGCCAGGACTGCAGGCAGGATAAATGCTCCTCCTTGGTTCCACTCACGGGAAAATGTCCCCAGGAAGGAACGGCCTGGCCTGCTCAGTGCTACCTGTGCTTTTCAGCTGATTGAATTTCATTGACCAGGTTAATATTGAGCCCTTGTGCAATTACTGGCAGAGAATGGAATATCATTTTTTTTGCCTTGCTTTTGAGCTGTGGAAGGAAGGTTTATATTTCAAATGTTCTTTTAATCGTGCAAGCAGGCTCTTGAAAAAGTCCCTTTAATTTAGGGCAGGCTGGAAGAGTGCAGTTCATGAGGTTTTTTCCCCAAGTAAAACTTCTTAATTTTTTTTAATGCTGAACTATAGCTAGAGAAACATTAATCTTCATTACAGAATAAGCTTGATGTGAACCTGTGTGGCCTCTGTGACCAAAGCAGTCTTACTGTGTAGCTCGGGGAGCAGGATTGGGGTGGCTGGTGGCTGTATGTAGCTTTGGTTTGGGTTTTTTTCTTCATTGTTGGCTTTATGGCTGTTCAAAATCTTACTGTACAGGTGCAGGTCTTTGGTTTTTTTTTAATGGAAATAATCCCTTCCTTCAGGTCTCAGCTGCACCAAGAGAGTGTTGGCAGGCTAAGGGCAGGCTGGGTCTGCACAGGGCAGGGATTCATGGAGAGGACAGGTGGCACCAAGCAAGGAAGGGGAAGGTGTTACTGAGGTTTCTGTTTCTGGGTACTCCCAAAAAGGGTCTCAAACAGGGTCCGAAACCTGCAGCTTTGGCTTGACGTTTAAATGTTCAATTTAATGAAATTTGGAACATCTAAGATCAGCTGGAATATTTTCTGTGCTGAATCCGTTGCATTAAAAATAACAACAAACACGGAAATGGAAAACGATGGGATGCCTGTTTTGACACTTCTGACAGTGTTTAATGACACATTGTCAATGGATTGGTTGGACGTGGCTTGAATGAGGAGCAGCCTCCAGAGAAACCGGGGCCAGGCAGTGCCCGGGGGGTGCGGGAAGCTGCAGGGGTGCTGCTGGAGCCTGGGGCGCTGCTGTAGGAGCCTGGGATGCTGTAGGGGTGCTGCTGTGGGGATGCTGTATCGGCCAGTGAGATTTGTCCCGCAGCTTCCCCGAGGCCCGTGTGGCAGCCCCAGCCCCGTGTGGGAGCCCCCCAGCCCCGTGTGGGAGCCCCCGGCCCCGTGTGGGAGCCCCCCAGCCCCGTGTGGGAGCCCCCAGCCCCGTGTGGGAGCCCCCCAGCCCCGTGTGGGAGCCCCCCAGCCCCGTGTGGGAGCCCCAGCCCCGTGTGGGAGCCCCCAGCCCCGTGTCGGAGCCCCCCAGCCCCGTGTGGGAGCCCCCCAGCCCCGTGTGGGACCCCCAGCCCCGTGTGGCAGCCCCAGCCCCGTGTGGGAGCCCCCCAGCCCCGTGTGGGAGCCCCCCAGCCCCGTGTGGGAGCCCCCCAGCCCCGTGTGGGACCCCCGGCCCCGTGTGGGAGCCCCCCAGCCCCGTGTGGGACCTCCGGCCCCGTGTGGGAGCCCCCCAGCCCCGTGTGGGAGCCCCCCAGCCCCGTGTGGGACCCCCGGCCCCGTGTGGCACCCCCAGCCCCGTGTGGGAGCCCCCAGCCCCGTGTGGGACCCCCAGCCCCGTGTGGGAGCCCCCCAGCCCCGTGTGGGACCTCCGGCCCCGTGTGGGAGCCCCCCAGCCCCGTGTGGGAGCCCCCCAGCCCCGTGTGGCAGCCCCCCAGCCCCGTGTGGGAGCCCCCAGCCCCGTGTGGGACCCCCAGCCCCGTGTGGGAGCCCCAGCCCCGTGTGGGAGCCCCCCAGCCCCGTGTGGCAGCCCCAGCCCCGTGTGGGAGCCCCCCAGCCCCGTGTGGGAGCCCCAGCCCCGTGTGAGAGCCCCCCGGCCCCGTGTGGCACCCCCAGCCCCGTGTGAGAGCCCCCCGGCCCCGTGTGGCACCCCCGGCCCCGTGTGGCACCCCCGGCCCCGTGTGGGACCCCCAGCCCCGTGTGGCACCCCCAGCCCCGTGTGGCACCCCCAGCCCCGTGTGGGACCCCCAGCCCCGTGTCTCGGGGCTTCCACCCTCGGCTCCCTCCTGCCCAGCCCTTCCCTCCCCGCAGCCCGGGTCGCTGCTGCCGGCGCTTTGAGGTGATTTGTGAGCATTTGTGAGTCGGAGCAGCGAGGCGGGAGTGGAGCAGTGGTGAACAGGATCCTGCAGACTGGGAAAACTGCTGACTTGGAGAACGCAGCGCTTCCAGCTCCCAGAAAAGCGCCGCTAATAAGTTTGTTTTCATGTTGTCTTTACGTGGTTGCGGCTGATGAATCACGGCAGGTTCAGCCCTGAAAATCACATTCAAACACATGTGCTCATCCCAGTCCAGGAATCTTCATTATCCAGGCTGCCTCAGCTTGGCTCCTGGTGTTTTAGCATTAACTTGTGTTTGCCTGAACGAGATTTGGGCAGCCCTACAATTGAGTAAATAGGTTTTTTTAATTCCACACTGTTAACATCGCTGGTACCTGTAATTGCAAATCTGTAGAGTCAAGAGCAGAGCTCACCTGGGGAGCGCTGCCTCTCCACCCTAGGCACAGACCTTTCCTTCCTGCTCGTCTGTCTGCTCCTTCTGCAGTGTTTGCTTAATTTGGGCTGTCACTGCTTACACAACAGCTCACTCTGGCCTGCAGCTCTCAAGGTCAGGCTCAGGTTTATCTGAGCAAGCAGCCAGAGCCTGCATGGGGCTGGGGGAGCCCTGGGTGGAAGGGGTAACAGGGATAGCACAGAGCTCTGGGTGGAAGGGGTAACAGGGATAGCACAGAGCTCCTTTGGAAGGGGTAACAGGGATAGCACAGAGCTCTGGGTGGAAGGGGTAACAGGGATAGCACAGAGCTCCTTTGGAAGGGGTAACAGGGATAGCACAGAGCTCCTTTGGAAGGGGTAACAGGGATAGCACAGAGCTCTGGGTGGAAGGGGTAACAGGGATAGCACAGAGCTCCTTTGGAAGGGGTAACAGGGATAGCACAGAGCCCTGGGTGGAAGGGGTAACAGGGATAGCACAGAGCTCTGGGTGGAAGGGGTAACAGGGATAGCACAGAGCTCTGGGTGGAAGGGGTAACAGGGATAGCACAGAGCTCCTTTGGAAGGTGTAACAGGGATAGCACAGAGCTCTGGGTGGAAGGTGTAACAGGGATAGCACAGAGCTCCTTTGGAAGGTGTAACAGGGATAGCACAGAGCTCCTTTGGAAGGTGTAACAGGGATAGCACAGAGCTCCTTTGGAAGGGGTAACAGGGATAGCACAGAGCTCCTTTGGAAGGTGTAACAGGGATAGCACAGAGCTCTGGGTGGAAGGGGTAACAGGGATAGCACAGAGCTCTGGGTGGAAGGTGTAACAGGGATAGCACAGAGCTCCTTTGGAAGGTGTAACAGGGATAGCACAGAGCTCCTTTGGAAGGGGTAACAGGGATAGCACAGAGCTCTGGGTGGAAGGGGTAACAGGGATAGCACAGAGCTCTGGGTGGAAGGGGTAACAGGGATAGCACAGAGCTCCTTTGGAAGGGGTAACAGGGACAGCACAGAGCCCTGGGTGGAAGGGGTAACAGGGATAGCACAGAGCTCCTTTGGAAGGTGTAACAGGGATAGCACAGAGCTCCTTTGGAAGGTGTAACAGGGATAGCACAGAGCTGGATGCAGTGGTTGTCTGCTGTGGGTGCTTAGGGAGAATTACTCCAGAGCTGGGGCCCTGCTTACAAAAGATGTGTTAAAGAGTTTGTGTGAATTCCGAGAGCTGGCCTGCTGGTCAGTGAGCTTTCTTACACCAGCCCCTCTTTAATGGCTTTGCCTTCTTGCTGGAAACACCCAACAGGGCAGTTGGGCACCTTGAAATGCAGGGAAAGGAATGAAACCTGGTTGTGGTAATTCGCCTTGACAACTTTTAATTGTAAAACTGGGACAGGCTGGAATTTATCAGCACTGAGTCATCTTCCATTAATTCTACCTGAGGTCTGATGAACTTTGGGGTGCATCAATGCTGTCCCTGTTTTCCAGTCGATTCCTGCAATGTTTGAAAGCTGTTGTGGCACCGAAGGCTTTGGACACCAGAGCTGCTCCTCCTGTTTCTTAGTCCTGACTTCGTGGTCCTGTCCCTTTGCCACCTATCCAGGGTCTTTGCAAAGGTAAAGCCAAAGGCAGCTAAGGCCAGGATATGCAGAGCAGTTTCTGGCTGTGGGAATGTGGAGGGTTAAAAATGCACAATAAATAACAGCAGCACAATCCTGGGCTCTGATGTATTCTGCCAGGCGTCCGTGCTGTTTTCAGGCTCATGCAGCTGGCAGTTTTGTGTTTCCAATATCTTAGAAAGTGAAGCCATAGAATTTCAATCACCTTCCATCTTACCAGGAGCCTGACTCCTCCAGAATAACTCAGAGGGATTGACTCAGCCATATTTTTCATGTTTCCCAAATGAGAGTGCAATGCCATGGAAATCAGGAAACGGGCAGCAGGGCCATCTCCATCTGAGGAGATGAAGGTCAAAGACACCTTCATTCTTCTCAGCGTTTTCCCTCCCAGATGAGTTGAAAAAAGGGGAACAGTGCAGGCAATCAATTGTGGAGAAAGCCAATTCTTGAGGCGTGTTCGAGGATGGAGAGTGGGTTCCTCTGATGGCAGGCTCTGGGTGTGGTGGTGTCCCCTCCTGCTGTGTCTCAGAGCTCACACTGATCCACATGGAAGCAGCCACATTCGAATGGCTTTGTGCATGCCTGACCCTCATGGTGTAACCTCTGCTTTCCCCACTCTGTGGTGCGTTCTGCAGCTTTCCCAGCCCCTCGGTGTCAGGCTGGCAGGAGCCCTCTGTCCCCTGGCACTCACCTGTCCCTGCTTTGCCCATCCTCCCTGCCCAGTGCCACGTGCCAAAGCTGGAAATGCCCTGAACCAGCTGCCATCTTCTGTTCTCTCCAGACAGCTTTTATTCTTTTGTGTGCAATGCAGGTAAACAATGCTCAGATTATACACAACTCTTACATTTCAGTGTGTGTTAGGGGCAGCCAGGGAATTGCTCCTGTGTCAGCCAGAGCAAACAACTCCCCCTCTCCTACACCGAGGGCAAGACCTGTAGAGCCTTGACTTTGTCCACCTTTGATCAAAACTGGTACTTTTCTTCAATGAAACCTTCACCTGTGCTTGTGGCATCCCTTTGCTTTGCACACTCCCTGTCTAGAGAAATCCTCACTCCTTCATGCTGTCTGAAATAATGCCAGTGATTGCCTGGAAAACAAAATGCAAACCCACTTTCACCTCTTGGGTACCAAAGTTCCAGGGTAGATTTAACCCAGGGCCAGTTTCTGTGTTGTGCTTTTTGTCTTCACCTGGTTCTCACAGGTACTTATGTTTGTGTTGAATAGCCACAGTACAGCAGCAATTTCTTGATGTTAAATCCCACGGCTTTAGTCTGTCCTCTGCTTTCAGTCCAAGGAATAATCACAGCAAAAAGCAGGATGGGTGACAGGGGTGGGACACAAACAGCCTCTGCTTGAGGGAGGGCTGGGGGGACGTCCAGGGGTGCTGTGGCACAACCTGAATTGTGTCTCAGGCTGGGCAAGTGCTACCGAGCCACCGCCAGGCACAAACGGCCTTTGTGAAATGTTTTCTTTATCAAGAGCTTCAAAGATGCTTTTTAGTTGTGGTTGCAAGTCAGATCTCCAATTTTATTATTCTGAAAGGTTAAAAATCAGCTGAATTGTAATGTTCTTTCTTTGGGGTCACTATGCAGTACTCAGCCTGGAAAGGAGGGAGATGCTTTTCACCTCTCCTGGGGCTGAAGCTGAACTTCTTTTGTAGTAGAAACACAACCACAATAGCAATGAAATGAATTTTATTAAAAGCCCAAACCAATGTATTTACAAATGGCAAGTATATTCTACCTGCTCCATGTATTGCAGTGTCTGCTGGGCTGCTCTTATTAAAAATGGGCAGAAATTTATAAGGACTTTGTCTGTCTAAAGCATGGGGAAAAAGCTGAATATCAATTTACGACATGGGATTTTTTTTCAAGTGTAGTTGATGGAAACTGTTTACTGAGTTTTGTGTGAAAACCTTCAACCTGTGAATTTCAATTTCATAGTTCATTCGTACGTGGGAAGTTAATTTGAGCTGTGAGCAGTTCTGATCTGATTAGCAGGGCAGGATCTCTGGCTGGCTCTGCGAGGGTGGGCAGGGTCCCTCCCCAGGAGGGTTTGTCTGCTCTGCTGGTGCTCCTCTCAGTGCTCTGGGGGTGCAGAGACACAGAACAGCCCACACATCCCACCAGGGTTTGGCCTGGAAGGGATCCCAAAGCTCATCTTGCTCCAAGCGCCTGCCCTGGGTGCTCCAAGTCCGTCCAGCCTGGCCCTGGACACTGCCAGGGCTGGGGATGTTCCTCTTGCCTCTGGACAGGGTGTGGGACCCCTGAGCTGCCTCTCTCCACATTCAGATCAGGGGATTCTCACTTTGATTTTGGGTTTCTGCCAGGAGCCTCAATTCCCCTTTGTCCCCACCTCACACAGAACAGAGAATGCCTTTTCATGTTTATTGCCCAGACACTTGCCCTGGTATCCCAGGATTTTATCCGGAGTGACTTGCTCCAGCCTTGTGGAAATGGCAATGATGGAGGATGCATCAGCAAGTTTCAGTCCTGTTTTGTTTCCAGGGGTGCCCATCAGCTGCTCAGCAGCGCAGAGGATGAGCTCACAGGGCTCCTCTGTTACTCTCTGGAAGGTTTTGCTCAATGAGACAGGTGGGAGAGAGGCAAGGTGAACTAAAGTTTACCTTCTTTCATACGTGTCTAACAGGATACGATTAAATATTAAAACTATGCAGTTAATTCTGCTGTATTTACCAAAAGGAGATTTTCTGAGGAGTGGTTGTTATGGAAACAGTAGCCCTCTGTCCTTCCACTTGGAAAGGATTTATTTTAAGGGAGCTAAAACCCTTTAAATATTCAGCAAGTATAAAAAGGTGAGATCATAATATTCATCTTACATCTTCTCTGCAAAGCTTCAAAAACTTCCCTGACACTGAGAAGCAGGAAAGGCTCCAGAGCCTGTCCTTAATGTGGAACAGGGAAGGGACTCAAAATAAAGGAACTGGGATGTGGGCAAAGGGAAGTGGAGACACATGGACGTGTAGGCACCTGTCCAGAGACCCCGCTGGGCACTGCCCTTCCCTTGGGCACTGCCCTTCCCTTGGGCACTGCCCTTCCCTTGGGCACTGCACCCCGTGTCCTGCTGGCACTGCCACTGCTGTCACTTGCTGTGGGACACCCCCTGTTTGTAGGGTGCCTGTTTGCTGTTTGTAGGGGCTCTGTGGGAACAGTGCCATTTTTAGGGGTTCTGTGGGAACACCCCCCATCTGCAGGGGCTCAGTGGGACCCCCCTGTTTGCTGTCGGTGCTGTGGGGACAGTGCCATTTCTAGGGGCTCAGTGGGACACCCCCAGTTTGTAGGGGGGATGTAGGACACCCCCATCTGCAGGGGCTCAGTGGTCTCAGGGCTGGGCCGTGCTGGGGTCTGGGTGCCCTCTGGAGCCTCTCCTCACACTGTGCAGCAGCTCAGAGCGGGTCTCTGTGGGGTGTGGAAGGAATTTTGTGTTCAGTGAACCAGAAATCAGCACCAGGGTGTCTGGGATGGCAGCTGCAAACACTGTAATTTGCTGAACAATCACAGGCGTTAAAAAACCCAACAAACCAGTTCCTGGGCTAATGTCAAAATAACCCACCTGAAGCTGCAGCAGGAAAATTGTTCCCTCAAGTATTTTCAAACTAAAAATCAAGCTTCAGCTTTGCTGCATTCCTGTTTCTTTTGTGCTTGCTTTCAAAAAAAACATTTAGAGCTCAACTATAGGTTAGAGAATTTTTTCCTCCACTGAAAATGAATTATAAATATACCTTGAATTGGAATTTTCTATTTCTTAACCTTTCTTTGGCTACAGTACACATACTGGTGTTTTGTGTTTCTGACACTTTCCTGGCTGGGGTTTCTTCCTACAGTAGTTATTTTCATGTTAGCCCACGGTTGTGGTGAATCTGAGCATTATAATGGGGTATATTATATATATATTATATATAAATGGCAGCCCCCAGCCTGGCAGCCCCTGGGGCTCTGTTCCACGGGCTCACCACCAGCCCTGGCAGCACATGCCAAGCACAGTCCTCTCCTATGCAAGCATTTTGATTTTAATTAGCAAAGACAGTGCTCGCAAACTCTCGTCTGAATTCAGCCGGCAATGCTTCACTGTGTGCCAGGAAGAGTTTATTAAGCTTCCAGATCAAGCAGGAGCTGACCACAGCATGGGAAATCAATGCTGCTTTAATAAATGTTTTGCATTTGAGAAGGGGAGAAGGGGAGCCTCACTTTCAGTGGGAAAAGTTGGAATTAACCATTTTCCACACTCCTCCCAAGGCAGAGCTTTGGTAGGTGCAGGGGGGGAAGGCTGGATGCTGGCAGCAGCTCTGGGGTCACAGGGGCTGCTGCTGCCTCTCAGCGAGGGGAGCTCAGGGTGAGCAGTGACCCTGAGTGCCTCTGTGGTGACCCTGTGGTGCTTTGTGCCAAGCTGTGCTGTGGTTGTGATGTTTGTCTGGGTGTGAGCTGGGGGCTGCAGCAATCACTGACATGGCTCCGTGCACCTGGCCACTGTTTTGCTGGTCCTTTGCAGAGTGTGAGTGTCACCTCCAGAGACCACAAGTGCTGGTGGCCTGAGGAAGGCCAGGGTTTCTGTTCCACCTGAGCTGTGCTGGGTTCTGCTCCTCGGGAGGCTTGTTCTGGCACTGTACCCTCCTGCCAGCTCCAGCCCCAGAACCCCAGCGTGGCTTGGGCTGGGGAGACCCCAAATCCCCGCCAGTGCCAGCCCTGCCAGGGCAGGGACACCTCCCACTGCCCCAGGTGCTCCCAGCCCCAGTGCCCAGCCTGGCCTTGGGCACTGCCAGGGATCCAGGGGCAGCCCCAGCTGTGCCAGGCCTGCCCACCCTGCCAGGGAAGGATTTTGTAGTAATTCTCTCTCCATCACAAAAGCACAGAGCTGCCCCTGCAATGAGGCCATGTCTGAATGAGGCGCACCTTGGGGACGGGAGCTGGAAGGACAAACCCAGCAGGGATCTGCAATTCCAGGGGGCAGCAGAAGGGTTCCAGGGCAGGGGGAGGAAGGAGGAAAAGCCACGAGCCTGGTTGTGGGGTGTCTGGAGGCTGCCAGTGGGCAGGGGCAGGCAGCCCCAGCTGCTCTCTGCCCCTTCGGGAGGAGGAATTGCAGCCAGTCTGATTTTAGCATGGCAGTGCAGGGGCTTCTCACCCAACATCTGATCCGGCCCTCTCTGCTTTATGAGGTCTGACAGGAGCCCCACATAAAATCTGATGGCTTCAGGCAGGTGATTAGTGTAAGCACTGTGTATAATTAGTGAAGATGTTTATCGTGCAAATTAATGGAAATGAAAGCTTTACTTGTGCACATTAAATTGAAGTGTCTGTGTGGGTATAGATGTGCAATGAATTCTCTTTTATATGTAAGTGGAGTGGATTCTGCTTTTCTTATTCATATATATGTGTGTGTAATGGATTCAATTTATATATGTATAAAATGTGCAATGAATTCAATTTATATATATATAATATATATAAAATATATTATCTCTATGGATAATGTGCAATGAATTCAATTTATATATATAATATATATATAATATATTTCATACACGATATATATATAATCTCTCAATGTAAGTGCAATGAATTGCAGTATTTTTCCTGGCTGCCCTGGGGATGAGTCCTCCCTGCAGTGCTGCTCCTGTTGTGAGGGTGGCAGTGGGATTTGCAGCCTGTGTGTGGGGATGCTCTCAGTGGGCCCCATCCTCCCTGGGTGCTGGATCTCACCCCCAGGCCAGGCTGTGTGATAAGGCAGCCCAGCAGCGCGCCCTGCTCCCCCACTCTGGGATTAAACTCCCAAGCATGCTTAAAGCTATTTCTGTATTTTATCTTATTCTGTATTAAAAACTGGGTGGGGGAAGGGAATTTGGAGAAACTTGTGTGTTTATAATCCATTCAGTGTTGACCCTTCTTATCTTGCTCATGCTTTGCCTTGGGAGTCAAGAATATTTTATTAGTTCTTAGGGTTTTATGCACTTCCAAATAAAGTCCCTATACCGGAAAGCTGCTGTCCAAGCACCCTGCTTATATCATCTCCATCAATGTTGCTCCAGAAAAGGAATGCACTGAAAAAATGAAATTCAGAATGAAATGTGAGATGTGGCAATAAACTCCTTGACCAGAAAAGAAGTTATTTTTTAATTCCTTCATTCCCTGGTGATAAAGTCATACCCAAAATAACTGCTCCAGACAGAATTTTGGCTGTGACTCAGAGAACTGCAGGGAACTCTCTGAAAAGTTGTGAGGATGTAGTTATTTCTGTTGCTTTGAGCGGGGATGGACTTGGAATACACCATGGTAGAGCTGGATAAATAACCAAAAAAACTTCTGGCAGAGTTAGGCACAGAATTCCAAACCTGTGAGTCCAGTCTGTGTCTAACTGGTCTTCCCTCCTTGTTCCTCCTCCTCCCAGGAACGCCCAGTGCTCCTCTCTGCATCCTGATTTCCCTTGGTTCTGTGTCCAGCCGCTGTTTCCCAGTGGCTGCTGGGCACTCAGCAGGGAATTCTGCAGCTCAGGAAAGTCTTGAACGGCACTTTGTGTCCTGAGCAGGGAGTGCTGGGGGCTGTGCCCATGAGCTCGGTGCCCTGGAGCAGGGTGAGCTCACGCCCAGGCTGCTGTGCAGGGCTCAGTGCAGCTCCGGGGCTCCCCTGCATTCCAGAGCCCGTCCTGTGCAAAAGGGGCTGTGAATCTGTGAGCTTGGATGATGCCAGGGCTTCTCTTGGGAGGCGCAGGGCTCTATCACTTGCATTTTCTTATAATTTCCTCTTTTCAGAGACATAGCTTTTAATTGCTTCTTAATGTTTGGATTTGGGTTGTTTGTTTCCTTTCTGAATTTTTTTTTTTTGGCTAGTCTACCTTGAAGAAGGATGCTTTGGGGTGGAAGAGCATAAAGGTGTCTTGTTGCAGACTTCAAACAAACTCTGCCACGAGTAAATCCATATCAAATTCACATAAAATTGGTTGGCTGGAATGCTTTTGATGTGCTTGAGTTAGGGTACAAAAAGCTCTCAGCAGAGATTTTCTGTGAGGATTCGTGGGTCAGTCGGGTGTTGCTGTGGGCAAAGCCAGCTGTGGGCAAAGCCAGCTGTGGGCAAAGCCAGCCGTGGGCAAAGCCAGCTGTGGGCAAAGCCAGCTGTTTGCTCTCGGTGTGCCTGGGTAAGGGCAGCCCCCTCTGCCCCCCTTGGCTGTGCCATTTCTGTCCCTGGTGCTGGGATCCCCAGCCTGGCTGGGGCATTGCCCCCTTTGGGGGAGCCTGGCTGGGATTTAGGGGGCAGCCCCTGGTGGGGCACACAGGCTCTGGAAGGGGCACTGGGCCATTCCTGCTCCCTGGCAGAGCTGCTGGGGGAGAGGAGCCTGCTCTGGGTGAGCTGGAGCTGCCACACAGCTCTTTGTGTTCTGAGCCCTTCGCTTATCACTCCACTGAAGTAAAGAGCAATAGGAGAGCGCAATGGTTTTCCTCGTTTTGCATTTTGAAAGGAGAATTAAGGCAATGTTGTTTTTTTCATGATTTTTCTGGTGTTCTGTGGGAACTGTGGGGCTCCTGCTCCGCTGGCTGCTCCTGGAGCTGCTGATTTTGCTGCTGGTAGCACAGAGGAAGAGCCCAGTGGATCAGGCTGGGGCTGGGGATCCCTTCATTCTGTGAGCCTTTATCCCATATTTCCTCTCTAACAGCCACCACCAGGCACAGGCTGGGCACAGAGCGTTCCCCCAGCTCAGTGCACAGCAGCACAAAGCTGTGCCGAGCCCCGGGGCTCTCTGACCCTCAGAGAGTGCCCTGGGGCTGCCCCCGCAGCTGCGAGCTGCTCTCTCACACAAAGCACAGCCGCAGCTGGCAGGAATTTGGGATCTGGGTCCTCGGTGGTACCCATGGTGACTGGAGCCAGGGCTGTGTGTGACCCTGCTGGCTGGGGGCTGAGCTGTGCCTCTGCAGTGACAGCGACAGCAGCATCCCCAGCACGGAGCTCAGCTGGTGTGAGTGGGAGCCGGTGCTGGCCCCGCCGGGCTCCCCTGGGCGCTGGGATGGGATGTTTTCCACCAGGCTGCACTGCTCTTGCTCCATTACATGGTCCCTTGCCTCTCAGCTCGAGTTATTGCCTACATGCATGGGTAGAGCCTTTGGAAAAAAGCTAAGCATGTAATTAAGAGAGTCAGTGTATTTTACGGGGATAGTGACTAAAGGAAACAGCTTTTCACTTTAGGATTTGTGAGCGCCTGTCAGAAGCGATTTGCGGCGGAGGGAGGTCAGCGGGGAGGGGAGCGGCTCCTGCGGAGCGCCGCTTCCCCCGAACGGCTGCAACGGGGCCCGTGGCGGCTCCTTACAGCCCCGTGTGCCCGCGGCTGCCCGGGCGGCAACCGGGACGGGGGACCGAGCCCCGCGGGCATCCGGGCACCGAGCCCGGGCGGCAACCGGGACCGAGCCCGAGCGGCAACCGGGACCGAGCCCGGGCGGCAACCGGCACCGAGCCCGAGCGGCAACCGGCACCGAGCCCGAGCGGCAACCGGGACCGAGCCCGAGCGGCAACCGGGACCGAGCCCGGGCAGCAACCGGGACCGAGCCCCGCGGGCATCCGGGCACCGAGCCCGGGCAGCAACCGGGACCGAGCCCGGGCAGCAACCGGGACCGAGCCCGAGCGGCAACCGGGACCGAGCCCGGGCAGCAACCGGGACCGAGCCCCGCGGGCATCCGGGCACCGAGCCCGGGCAGCAACCGGGACCGAGCCCGAGCGGCAACCGGGACCGAGCCCCGCGGGCATCCCGGCACCGAGCCCCGCGGGCATCCCGGACCTGCCTGCGGAGAGCAGCCGGGCCGCTGCTTTGGGACCAGCCCTGACGCCCGGTGGGAGAGTGGGGTGTGCCCATGGGGCAGAGGGATGTGCCAGTGGGACAGAGGGATGTCCCCATGGCATAGCACAGTGTCCCCATGGCACAGCACAGTGTCCCCATGGCACAGCACAGTGTCCCCATGGGACGGAGGAATGTGCCAGTGGGACAGAGGGATGTCCCCATGGGACAGCAGAGTGTCCCCATGGGACAGAGGGGTGTCCCTGTAGAACAGAGGGATGTCCCCATGGCACAGCACAGTGTCCCCATGGAACAGAGGGGTGTCCCTGTAGAACAGAGGGATGTCCACATGGCACAGCACAGTGTCCCCATGGGACAGCACAGTGTCCCCATGGCACAGCACAGTGTCCCCATGGGACGGAGGAATGTGCCAATGGGACAGAGGGATGTCCCCATGGCACAGCACAGTGTCCCCATGGAACAGAGGGGTGTCCCTGTAGAACAGAGGGATGTCCCCATGGCACAGCACAGTGTCCCCATGGGACGGAGGGATGTGCCCTGGCGCTGGGGACACTGTGGCACGGCCACACCACCCCGGGACAAGCAGGGGGAAAGGCAGAGCATCGCTGGTGCTGCCTGCGCGGGTCAGGGCAGGGAGGAACCAGGGATCTGTGCCACACCACTCTCCTGTCTCCTCGCACAGAGACATCTCCCAGCTCGGCTGCCGCACCGGCTCTGCCCTCCCGTGGTGTTTTCCCCCAAATGCCCGAGGAGTTTCCACAGGGGAACGTCACAGCAGAGAATGGCTGGGGCTGAGCTGCTGTCGGCCAGCTGCTCCTGGCAGCCTGCTGTGGTTTGGGATCTGCAACAGCTCCTGGGTCTGGGGCTGGTTTATCAGAGCCTGGCACTGATTTTCTCTCCTTCAGTTCATTAACAAGGGCTGTGAGGTCGTCAGGCCTTCGGATTTGCCTTAAACAAACAAATTGGCCAATTTAGCAATGAAGGAGGAGAAGGGACTTTGAGGCCCTCTTGTGAAAGCCACGTGGAAACAAGCAGCAGTGACTGGATTAAACAAAAAAAGTGGTTTATTTTTGAGTGGATTTGCTGACATCTATAAACAATGGCAAGGGCAGACACACAGATACATAGATAAATAAAGACAAGGTAAAATAAGGAGCTTGCTGAATATTTAGGTGGTTGTGCTCTGCAAATACCTAAAGAAGTGGCATATTAATGTATCTTACTTGTTTTCCAGTAAGTCATTAGTCGCTTAAGTGAAGTTGCTCATGCCATTTTTCCTTTTCATTAAATATTCATGTTTACTAATGGAAATTGTCTTGACAAATTGGTCAAACTGAGCAGCTTATGAATTTATGCCATAGACTAAAAAAAGTTGTTTTGAAACTCTGAGTGAGCTGAAGTAATTCTTAAAATCATTAACACTTCATTGATTTTATAATTAAAAAAAAAATCCCTAGAATAAATAGAGCATCTTTTAAATGTAGCATGGCAGTTTATCTCAGTGCTTAGGATTAATATTACATTTTTTTCCCCCTGAAAATATCCATGAACTTCTAAAGATGCTTTTTATTGCCAAGCCTTAGGATTTGCTCCTCCCCAGCAGCTCTGACTGGGGCTGTTGCTGTCACTGTCTCCACGGGGCTCTTTGTTTTGGGGTGGCCCACCCCAGTGCAGGTAATTTGGGTGCAGCCAGGAGCTGTTCTGCAGGGTGACCCAGAGCTGTGGGACAGGGCCCTGGGGGTGACTGAGCCCACCTGGGCACAGGTGTGACCCTACAGGCTCCTGAGCCCGGTCACTGTGTGAGGGGACAGGACAGGCCAGGCTGGGGCTGGGACTGAGCCCACCTGGGCACAGGTGTGACCCCACAGGCTCCTGAGCCCGGTCACTGTGTGAGGGGACAGGGAAGGGAGGGAAGGGGGCAGGACAGGCCAGGCTGGGGCTGGGACTGAGCCCACCTGGGCACAGGTGTGACCCCATGGGCTCCTGAGCCCGGTCACTGTGTGAGGGGACAGGGAAGGGGGCAGGACAGGCCAGGCTGGGGCTGGGACTGGCACAGAGCTCACCTGCCATGGGCAGAGGGAATTGAAGGGTCCTGCCCTAAAATGGCCCAAACTGACCCTTAATGAGCCTTAGATAACAGCAGGAAACCTGCCTGGGCCTTGGGGGGCTGCGGGAGCCCCTGGGGTGGGGCAGGAACATCCCATGGGATAATTCCCTGGGGATCCAGCTGCTGGAGCTCCGGGGGAAGGAACGCCACCCTCCTTCCACCCGAGGCAGCACTAACGAGCACTAATTAATGGATCTCTATCTCCTCAGAGCCTGTGGCCAAAGGCTTATGATAAAGCCAAATGGGTGATTTTTCACGGAGACTAATTGAGCCCATTAGCCAATAGCCCATAACTGGTTTGCAGAGACTAATACTGCAATTCTCTGCCCAAGGCACGGCTCCTGGGCCGTCTGCAGGAGGGGTAAGATCATTCCAACAGACCCACTGCTCCTCTTCTATTTGCATTTTCAGCTCACGCCCGTTTGGTGTAACTGCTGCTTAACCCAAGCAATCAGATGGGTCCCAAGCCCTGTGGTGTGCTGTGTGGGGGCACAGCCCTGTGCTGTGACCAGCAAGGGCACCCTGTGCCCATGGGGGTGCCCTGGGAATGGGGAGGGTGATGCCCGTGGGGTGCCCTGGGCAGGAGGAGCAGGGTGATGCCCATGAGGTGCCCTGGGCAGGAGGAGCAGGGTGATGCCCGTGAGGTGCCCTGGGCAGGAGGAGCAGGGTGATGCCCGTGGGGTGCCCTGGGCAGGAGGAGCAGGGTGATGCCTGTGAGGTGCTCTGGGCAGGAGGAGCAGGGTGATGCCCATGGGGTGCCCTGGGCAGGAGGAGCAGGGTGATGCCCGTGGGGTGCCCTGGGCAGGAGGGTGATGCCCATGGGGTGCCCTGGGCAGGAGGAGCAGGGTGATGCCCATGGGGTGCCCTGGGCAGGAGGAGCAGGGTGATGCCCATGAGGTGCCCTGGGCAGGAGGAGCAGGGTGATGCCCGTGAGGTGCCCTGGGCAGGAGGAGCAGGGTGATGCCCGTGGGGTGCCCTGGGCAGGAGGAGCAGGGTGATGCCCGTGGGGTGCCCTGGGCAGGAGGAGCAGGGTGATGCCCATGGGGTGCCCTGGGCAGGAGGAGCAGGGTGATGCCTGTGAGGTGCTCTGGGCAGGAGGAGCAGGGTGATGCCCATGGGGTGCCCTGGGCAGGAGGAGCAGGGTGATGCCCGTGGGGTGCCCTGGGCAGGAGGGTGATGCCCATGGGGTGCCCTGGGCAGGAGGAGCAGGGTGATGCCCGTGAGGTGCCCTGGGCAGGAGGAGCAGGGTGATGCCCGTGGGGTGCCCTGGGCAGGAGGAGCAGGGTGATGCCCGTGAGGTGCCCTGGGCAGGAGGAGCAGGGTGATGCCCATGAGGTGCCCTGGGCAGGAGGAGCAGGGGGATGCCTGGGCTCCTGCTGGGGCTGAGGGAGCTGCAGCTCAGCTCTGGCAGCAGCAGCTGCTGGGGCCTTCTTGGAAGCAGCCTGGGGTGACAAATAATGGATTTTGCAGTCTTGCAGAGCAGGCAGCACTCGTGGCCTTGCCCTGTGCCCGGCCCAGCTCAGCCTGGTGTGTGCTCAAAGCTGCTGGAGGAGCACCAGCAGTGGGAGGGCAGAATGAGTTTAATTCCTCAGCTCCAGGTTCCCTGGGATAATGAATGCCTTTTGTCACCTTGATATCAATCTATTTTCCAATTAGTTTTCATCTGCCTGCAAATCGTGCTCCAGGGGAAACGAGGGCCAGCACAAGCCCCCAGGCTGCAGCAAACATCCCACAATGTTCAAAGAGCCCTGCTGCCCTCAGCAGCCCAGGGCTTGCTGGCCAGTTTGGAACCTGCTGCTGTGCACCTCCAGCTGCCCAAACAGCCATGAGATGAACATGGCCACGAAACTGTTTGTGAAAAACAATTTACTTAGACTCTCTGTAACACAGGATGAGAGGACAAAGCATTCTGCAGTAGACAGGGACAAATCTTGTTTAAAATGTATTCCTGGGTATTTGATGGAATGAAAAACATGAACTTGTGTAAGTGGCATTTGGTATTTTCTAGGGTGGCTGGTTTGTTTTTCCATGTGGATTACATTTTCCTTCAGACACTCCCATCTAGATTGGTTGATGAAGATCTCATGGAGGTTCACAGCTTTTCCAAGGTTGCTGTCTCTGGCTATCCAGCCTACCTTGGAAGGTTTCCAAGGTAAAAATGCCAAAATTAAGCTCAGCATTAAGCTTTCATTTCTGGTACTTTATATTTGGGTTCATCAGGATTTAGCCAGGAGTCTCAGGATCCCATAAGGCTCAGTATGATCTTGCTAACCAAATACTCATCAGTGTTCTATTCCTACACATCATCTATGATCCCATGATTTGTCTTTGCTTCTGTCTTTCTACAGCTTTTGTGGATCTTTAGAGAAAGCACTTTGCTGAGCTTAGTTTAACAAAAACAAATATTACATAAAATTTGTTCTGGATAGAAATGTGCCCCAATTCCAAATCCAGGAAGATTTTATCTAGACTTTCTCTTTTTCACTTTTTCATTTGAGAAGAAGGAAATTCTACCTGGGAAGAGCTGGATAACCAAACCAGAGATTCCACACCTTGGAGGAGCCCGTGGTGGGAACCTGAAGGGGTTGGAGTGGTGGAGCTGGATGGTGAGACCAAGTCAGGGTGTCCTGGTGAAGGTTCTGCCCTTTAGGGTGACGTGACACAGGTGATCACACAGCTCATGTCCTGCCATAGTGACACACAGGTGATCACACAGCCCATGTCCTGCCCATAGTGACACACAGGTGATCACACAGCCCATGTCCTGCCCTGAGTGACACACAGGTGATCACACAGCCCATGTCCTGCCCTGAGTGACACACAGGTGATCACACAGCCCTTGTCCTGCCCTGACAGACACACAGGTGATCACACAGCCATGTCCTGCCATAGTGACACACAGGTGATCACACAGCCCATGTCCTGCCATAGTGACACACAGGTGATCACACAGCTCATATCCTACCCCTGAGTGACACACAGGTGATCACACAGCCCTTGTCCTGCCCCCTGAGTGACACACAGGTGATCACACAGCCCATGTCCTTCCTGCCCATAGTGACACACAGGTGATCACACAGCCCATGTCCTGCCCTGACAGACACACAGGTGATCACACAGCCCATGTCCTGCCCATAGTGACACACAGGTGATCACACAGCCCATGTCCTGCCCTGAGTGACACACAGGTGATCACACAGCTCATGTCCTGCCATAGTGACACACAGGTGATCACACAGCCCTTGTCCTGCCATAGTGACACACAGGTGATCACACAGCCCATGTCCTGCCCTGCGTGACACACAGGTGATCACACAGCCCATGTCCTGCCATAGTGACACACAGGTGATCACACAGCCCATGTCCTTCCTGCCCATAGTGACACACAGGTGATCACACAGCTCATGTCCTGCCCATAGTGACACACAGGTGATCACACAGCCCATGTCCTGCCCTGACAGACACACAGGTGATCACACAGCCCATGTCCTGCCATAGTGACACACAGGTGATCACACAGCCCATGTCCTTCCTGCCCATAGTGACACACAGGTGATCACACAGCTCATGTCCTGCCCATAGTGACACACAGGTGATCACACAGCCCATGTCCTGCCCTGAGTGACACACAGGTGATCACACAGCCCATGTCCTGCCCATAGTGACACACAGGTGATCACACAGCCCATGTCCTGCCCTGAGTGACACACAGGTGATCACACAGCCCATGTCCTGCCATAGTGACACACAGGTGATCACACAGCCCATGTCCTGCCCTGAGTGACACACAGGTGATCACACAGCCCATGTCCTGCCCTGCGTGACACACAGGTGATCACACAGCCCTTGTCCTGCCCATAGTGACACACAGGTGATCACACAGCCCATGTCCTGCCCTGACAGACACACAGGTGATCACACAGCCCATGTCCTGCCATAGTGACACACAGGTGATCACACAGCCCATGTCCTGCCCTGACAGACACACAGGTGATCACACAGCTCATGTCCTGCCATAGTGACACACAGGTGATCACACAGCCCTTGTCCTGCCCATAGTGACACACAGGTGATCACACAGCTCATGTCCTGCCCTGAGTGACACACAGGTGATCACACAGCCCATGTCCTGCCCATAGTGACACACAGGTGATCGATCACACAGCCCATGTCCTGCCCATAGTGACACACAGGTGATCACACAGCCCATGTCCTGCCCCCTGAGTGCCTTCTCCTCATGGCTACAAGAGTTAAATTAGCTCCACAGTGACAAGATCAACATTTAACTTGAAATCTTTAAAATGAAAAAAAAAGGCACAAGAGTACAGGACAAAGAAAGGGGAATTTCTCCCTGGTTTGAGACACTAAATGTCAGAGTTATGTAAGAACTTTATCTGGAGTGAATCAGGACAGGAGTGATATGAAATGTCTCAAATGCCATCTGCTTTCAGCTCACTCAGTGCTGCTGAGCCCTGGGATGAGGAGCTGCGAGCACAGGCAGGGCTGGGGCTGAGGAGGGCACAGGGGGGCTCAGCCCCCTGTCCTGAGCCCAGAGGCACCGTGGGCTGGCTCTGGGGCTGTGGGATGTGATTCTCCATGGGTTTTATTTGGTAGTGTCTGATGTCACTCCGTGTTTTACCTTTTAAAGTGATAAAAGGATCTTTTGTTTCCTAAGCGCAGGTGGCAACCTGAGCAGCCTGGTCTGGTGGAGGAGTCCCTGGCCATGGCACGGATGAGATTGAAGGTCCCTTCCCACCCAGAGCGTGCTGGGATTTTGTGATTTTTGGGATTTCTGATGCAGAGCTGTGCCCGTGTGTGGGTGGTTGGCAGTCCCTGGGTAGCTCCAGTGCTGTGACTGCAGGGTGCTGATGTGGGTCCCCCACTCCTCTGCTGTCCCCCAAAGCTCCCCCCAGGCATGGCAGGGACACCCCGGGCATGGCAGGGACACCTCGGGCATGGCAGGGACACCCGGGCATGGCAGGGACACCCCAGGTATTGCAGGGACACCCCAGCTGTGGCAGGGACACCCCAGGTATTGCAGGGACACCCCAGCATGGGGGGGACACCCGGGCATGGCAGGGACACCCCAGGTATTGCAGGGACACCCCAGCATGGGGGGGACACCCCAGCTGTGGCAGGGACACCCCAGGTATTGCAGGGACACCCCAGGTATTGCAGGGACACCCCAGCTGTGGCAGGGACACCCCGGGCTCCAGGGACTGGGTTTCTGGCAGGGAGCTCCAGCAGCTCCAGGTCTGCAGCAGGGCTGCCTCTGCCCGTGCTTAGGGATCATTATGTGCTGCTCTTTCAGCCAGCAGAACTTTCATGTCTTGCAAATTAAATTCTCGGGCAAAATAATTGCATGGAAATGTTGCTGGGCTGTTATTCACAAGGGGCCAATTTTGTAGCCATTTGCTGGCATTTGAAAAGTCAAATTTCTTGCGCTGTAACATATGCAACATATAATTCAAAAACAGAACATGAAAGGCTGCAATCCAGTCAGCAGATGTAAATTTTGAAGAGAGCTGGACATCAGAGAAAAAATGAATTCCCCAAGTTAAGGCGAGTGAACACTTGATTTCAGCTGTGCCTTGTGCCCCACGTGCCGCTGGTTGCCAGTCTCACCCTGCTGAGTGCTTTTCTGGATGTTTTTCCAGCCGCAATCCTGCTCTGCAGCTGGGCTCAGGAGCTGGGGCTCCCCAGGGATGCTCCTGCCAGCCCCATGTTGAAGGCAAGGAATGATTTCCCAGCCGGGTTTGCATCCATAAGGATCACAACTGGGAATGACTCTGCACTGAGAGCAGCACTGGAGAGCCTGAGCCATGTTCCCGTGCTGTGGGGAGTTCCATGGGTACAGACTCAATTCTCCAGGAATCTGGATTGGAATTTTGAACAAACTCCTCAGGAAGAACAGCACCTTTCAGTGAGAACAGCTTGGCCTCTGCTGTTCTTGTTACTGTGGGCATCTTCAGAAAAGGCCAACTGCTGCCCAGTCTGGATGTAATTTAATTTAAACTATTCCTCTCTGCTGGATGCAAAGGAAAGCTTCAGAGATACCCAGGGAGCTGGCAGAAGGTGCTTGTCACTATTGCCACAGTAGAATTGCATTAGCACACGAGTGGTGTGTGGTATTTCTGCATGGTGCTGGTTTTCCCTGTGTGAATACAGAACCATTCCCCTGGGTGTGACCTGCAGAGCCAGCAGCAGTGGAACCTGCAGCAATCAATGTTCTGCTCCTGAGGGTGCCCAGCTTGGCCTTCGCTGTCCCCCGAGGCTTTTGTGGAGTTTTCTGAGGGAACTGGGGGATTTTTGCTCCCACAAAACACAGCACAGGCTGGGATCCTCCCTGATTGTCCACTACTCTTAGGGACAGTCACCCCTCTGGTTTTAGAGCTGTTCCTGCCATGGGACATGCAGGGGGAGCTTCGGGGCAGCTGAGGTGTGGGATGCACAGGGATGGTGGCTGTGGGATCCAGGTGAGGTGTGGGATGCACAGGGATGGGCGCTGTGGGATCCAGGTGATGGGGGATGCACAGGGTGTGGGATGCACAGGGACAGGCGCTGTGGGATCCCTGGTGTGGGATGCTCAGGGATGGTGGCTGTGGGATCCCTGGTGTGGGATGCACAGGGATGGTGGCTGTGGGATCCAGGTGATGGGGGATGCACAGGGTGTGGAATGCTCAGGGATGGTGGCTGTGGGATCCCTGGTGTGGAATGCTCAGGGACGGGCGCTGTGGGATCCAGGGTGTGGGATGCTCAGGGATGGTGGCTGTGGGATCCAGGTGAGGTGTGGGATGCACAGGGATGGTGGCTGTGGGATCCAGGTGAGGTGTGGGATGCACAGGGATGGTGGCTGTGGGATCCCTGGTGTGGGATGCTCAGGGATGGGGGATGCACAGGGATGGGTGCTGTGGGATCCAGGTGATGGGGGATGCACAGGGTGTGGAATGCTCGGGATGGTGGCTGTGGGATCCAGGTGATGTGGGATGCACAGGGATGGGCGCTGTGGGATCCCTGGTGTGGGATGCTCAGGGATGGTGGCTGTGGGATCAAGGTGATGGGGGCTGCTCAGGGATGGGCGCTGTGGGATCCCTGCTCAGGGGGCACCTGCCTGTGCCCGGGGTCTGGGGGAGTCCGGGCACCCCACCCTGGTGCCCCAGGGGATGGCAGAACCCCCCCGGCTGCTCCCTGCTCCTCTATTGCTGTGTGTCAATGAAGATTAGAGAGCTGTGCCTGCCTTTGCCCCCCAGCCCCTCACCTGATGCCATCTCCCGGTGAAGTTTCTGTCAACAGGGACCCCACCCTCTCTTGTTTTCTCTGCTGGTGCTCCTGCAGAACAATCGATCCCCGTCCCGTTGTGGCTGTGTGTGGCAGGGGACTAACGAGCAGCGATTGCTGCCCAGCCCCACAGGAGCTAACTTCAGGAGGGGCTGAGGATTATCCAGCTCTCTGTCCCTGGGAGGTGTTATTGTGGGAAATTAATTAGCTTAGAACTATTAGAAATGTAGAGGGAGAACTGAGGATTGGTGGGTCAGAGACAGAGCAATGTGTTTGTTAAAAATGGTAAAGACTGAGTGAATGGTGTAATTTTAAGTTAAAATTGCTTCTTCCTCCTGTGGGACCGTATTGTTCTGAATATAAAACTCTGCAGTGAAGTTTTGAAGGCAGACAGCTTTATTCTCCTCTCCTGCTGGCCGAGGCATGTGCAGGGATGGGGAGGTGGCCCGTGTGCCATCCTGCCCTGCCCAGCAGTGGCTGTGGCACAGAGAGGAGCCAGGACCCCCATGCCCCCCCAGACACCTCCAGCTGGGTTCAGCTCTTTAAACCTGCACAGCATTCAGGGTCCCGATGGAATTCCCTCCTTTGTGTTTGTCCAGCTCCCTTTACTCCTGTTGAACAGGAAATCCGACTGCTCTGTGCTAGGTGGGCTGGAGCAGAGCATTTGTGCTGGTGCTGCATGAAGAGCTCGGGGTGTAACTGGGCGGGGTCCAGCCCTGCTGCCCAAGACCCTCATTTCACCCTGCATGTTGGAAACGATCTCCATTCAGAGGGACAGGAGAAGGGGATGGAGTGGGATCCCTCCATGGTGTCCTGCTGGGAGAGGCTGCTCGGTGAGTCCAGCTTGGTTTTGTGCTTTGTGGAGGCAATTTCCATTTCCCTGCTTTAAACTTGGAGGATGAGAACTTGGGCAAATGTAAAACGTGGCTGGATGGGGCGCCCAGGCCCCTGCTCTGAGAGCAGCTGTGCCAAGAAAATAACAGGCTTGGGGTTGTTTGTTTCTGTAGGAGATTTAGCAGCACACTCAGGAGGGGTTTATCTCAGCAAGGGGGGAGATAGGGCCTGAAATGGATTTTCATGCTCAGAGCTTCCAAACACAAGCACTGTGCAGCTTTCTGTTTGTTTTGCAAATCCTTATCATCCCACAGTTATTGCTTGTGAAGTGGAGCAAAAAATGAAAGGCAGTGAGGGCTGGATGGCAGGACTCTGCTCCCTCTCCTGGCTTAGCTCTGTGCTCTGGAGGAGCAGAGTGTGCCCCAAGCTCCCAGACAGGGATCTCACTGCGCCAGCAGCAGCAGCAGCAGCTCACAGCTGAGCCCTGGCAGCTCCTGTGCTCTGCTCCTGCTCAGCATGAGGTGTTTGGAGACAGCTCCTTCCTGGGGGTCTTCAAATGAGTGCATGTCTCAGTATTTTATTAATGCAATAACGGAATTCTCATTGAATCCCAGAATGGTTGGGCTTGGAAGGGACCCTAAAGCCCACCTAGTGCCACCCCTGCCATGGCAGGGACACCTCCCACTGTCCCAGGGGCTCCCAGCCCTGTCCAGCCTGGTCCTGGGCACTGCTGGGGATCCAGGGGCAGCCCCAGCTGCTCTGGGCACCTGTGCCAGGGCCTGCCCACCCTCACAGCCAAGAATTTCCTCCCAGTGTCCCACCTATCCCTGCCTTTTTCTGCCTCAGATTTTGATTTCCTTTCATTTGAAGGCAGAAGAGGAAGAAGCAGCATTCTACAGCTGAGGGAATGTCCCACCAGAGCTCATGTGGTGAGGCTGAGCTGGGGGTGGGAGGAGGTGGGGTTGGAGCGTCACTGAGGGGAATTTGCTGTCCCACAGCCCTTCTCCAGCGCTCTCAGGCAGGTGCTCAGGTGTGGGTACAAAAGGAGGCTCCAAATGCCCCTTGGCCAGGTGGGTGCCGAGCTGTGGCTGCAGGGGGAGCTGCCCTGGCCCAGCTCCTGTCTCCCACCCTGCTGGGGCTGCTCTGTGCCTGTGTTGATGCTGCTGCTCGAGCAGCAGGGGCTGAGCTCTGTGACGCTGTGCACAGGGGCTTTCGGATGAGGGGAGAGACAGGAGATCTGACTCCATGGTACAGAAGGCTTGATTTGTTATCTTATGATCTATATTACATTGAAACTATACCAAAAGAATAGAAGAAAAGGTTTCATCAGAAGGCTGGCTAAGCTAAGAATAGAAAGGAATGATAACAAAGGCTCTGTCTCTGACTCTCCCTCCGAGCCAGCTGGGCTGTGATTGGACATTAATTACAAACATCCAGCATGGGCCAATCCCACATGCACCTGTTGCATTCCAGAGCAGCAGATAATCAATGGTTACATTTTGTTCCTGAGGCCTCTCAGCTTCTCAGGAGGAAAATCCTAAGGAAAGGATTTTCCATAAAATGTGTTTGTGACAGAGCTGCCCCTTCCCTCCCTGTGCCCTGAGCAGGCAGCAGAGAGGGCAGGGAAAGCCTTGCAGAGCCCGGCCAGGGTGTGCCAGCTCCCATCCCAGCTGGGCACCTACAGCTCTACAGATAAATTAACAGTGGAACTAGGAATGCTCAATTCAAGGTGAACATTTGATCAGCATGGTCTTTGCGTTTTGTGTTTGCCAGAATGTGTATTTTGTTGTTTCTTAGATGTTTTGAAGTAGAACTTTTTATGGGTAATTGAATGATAACACATAATAACAGTACAATTTTACCAGCAGTTTAAGTTCCTTTGTAGCATCATTATTGTCTGCAAATGTGCCTGAACATCTCCTTCCCATCCCGCCCTGTTAGGTGGTTTCTGCCTGTTCAGAGTGGCCATGGCCTTCCTCCAGCCTCAGCTCCTCTTCACAGCCCTGAGGAGACACAGCACCCCCAGAGCAGATTCCAGTAATACTGATTATCAGACAGACCAGGACATCCATTTGTGTGCCGTGCATGGGGGCTGCAAAAGGATCCTGCAGCAGGGGAGAGAAGGGCGTTTCTGCTCTCTCAGCTGACAGGGCTGCAGCCCTCATTAGAGAGCGAGGGAAGCCAAAATTCAGATAAAATTCCAGAGCTTTGGTGTTTGGGAATGGGAGCACCAAGCAGCAGCAGAGAAGCTGTCCAGCTCTGCTGATGGGGAGTGAAGGCTGGGGTTGCTGTGTGTCTGCAGGGGGCTGTGGGTGGACAGAGGAGCCTTTGGGCTGTGCCCGTGGGGCTGAGAGGGCCTGGGCTGCTGTTTCTCCATGGAACAATTCCTGTGCAGCATGAGAGGCATTTCTGGTTTCTCCAGTAACGGTTTCATTTGTCTGACAAAGGTAAAAGGACATTCTGTTTACAGAGTGACTCAGGGCACCACGGATTGCTGTAAATTGGCTGGAAAGGAGGGCAGGGAGGCTTTGCGAGGCAGTGGTGATGTGCCAGGGTGTGAATGCAGCCCAGAACTGGGAGAGCTGGCAGGAGAGCAGCAAAGGGCTCCTCGTGATCACCGTGCTTCCCTCTCACCGAGCTGCTGAGGCTGGGAGGGCTCAATGGGAGTCAGAACTGTGGGAAACACCAGCCCGGAGTGCTGCTGCTGCTCCAGCCTGCCAGCCCCTCCCTGCCCTGTGCCCACTGCTTTGGCGGGTCTGGCTGCCAGCACAACCGTGTGGGGCTGGGGATGCTGGGTGAGGGTCAGCTGGGACACGCGGGGCTCTGGTGTCACACGCTGGGGACACGCGGGGCTCTGGTGTCACACCCTGGGGACACGCGGGGCTCTGGGCACATGCTGGGGACACGCGGGGCTCTGGTGTCACACCCTGGGGACAGTCAGGGCTCTGGTGTCACACCCTGGGGACACTCGGGGCTCTGGTGTCACACCCTGGGGACACGCGGGGCTCTGGGCACACTCTGGGGACACTCGGGGCTCTGGGCACACTCTGGGGACACTCGGGGCTCTGGTGTCACACGCTGGGGACACTCGGGGCTCTGGGCACACCCTGGGGACACTCGGGGCTCTGGTGTCACACCCTGGGGACACTCGGGGCTCTGGGCACACCCTGGGGACACGCAGGGCTCTGGTGTCACACTCTGGGGACACTCGGGGCTCTGGGCACACCCTGGGGACAGTCAGGGCTCTGGGCACACGCTGGGGACACTCGGGGCTCTGGGCACACCCTGGGGACAGTCAGGGCTCTGGTGTCACACCCTGGGGACACTCGGGGCTCTGGGCACACTCTGGGGACCCTCAGGGCTCTGGTGTCACACCCTGGGGACACGCGGGGCTCTGGGCACACTCTGGGGACACTCGGGGCTCTGGGCACACTCTGGGGACACTCGGGGCTCTGGTGTCACACGCTGGGGACACTCGGGGCTCTGGGCACACCCTGGGGACACTCGGGGCTCTGGTGTCACACCCTGGGGACACTCGGGGCTCTGGGCACACCCTGGGGACACGCAGGGCTCTGGTGTCACACTCTGGGGACACTCGGGGCTCTGGGCACACCCTGGGGACAGTCAGGGCTCTGGGCACACGCTGGGGACACTCGGGGCTCTGGGCACACCCTGGGGACAGTCAGGGCTCTGGTGTCACACCCTGGGGACACTCGGGGCTCTGGGCACACTCTGGGGACCCTCAGGGCTCTGGTGTCACACCCTGGGGACACTCGGGGCTCTGGGCACACTCTGGGGACACTCGGGGCTCTGGTGTCACACCCTGGGGACACGCGGGGCTCTGGTGTCACACCCTGGGGACACTCAGAGTGCCAGGGCAGCTGGTTGTTATTCCCTGTGTGCTACAGCTGATATTCCCTGTGTGTTACACTCTGCTGCAGGTGTTTCTGCCAGGGGTTTTGCTCCCAGGCTGTAACCAGAGCTGTGTCCTGGTTCAGGCTGTTTCTCTCAGGGGTTTTGCTCCCAGGCTGTAACCAGAGCTGTGTCCTGGTTCAGGCTGTTTCTCTCAGGGGTTTTGCTCCCAGGCTGTGCCAGAGCTGCCCCTGCTGCAGGAGTTTCTGCCAGGATTGCTGGTGGAGGTCCCTGAGCCCGGCAGGAGCTGGGCAGGGGCTGGCACCAGGGGCTGGCACCAGGGGCTGGCACCAGGGGCTGGCACGGGCAGGGCACAGCAGCGCGGGGACGAGCTGGAGCTGGAGCTGGAGCTCAGGATTTCTTTCAGACGTGGGGAAGATGAAAAGTGCACAGGGATGAAAGGCTGAGAAGAAGTGAGACTCCTCGAGCAGCAGCACTGTTCACTCAAAGTGCCTCAGACAGGAAAGCATCTCCACCCACCCCTTTTCCCCTCCTCTGGCAGCAGCAGGCAGTAAATTACCCTGCTCATCCTATCACTGGTTATTGAGTGGTTGGGCAAGATGGAGTCAAATTATTTGCATGTTCAAAGAGAGAAGATAAAACCAGACTGCAGCATATTTTATGGCTTTTATAAAATGTTGATGTATGTTGTTGGAGTAGAGGGAAAGGCACCACCGGTGCTCGAGGGCAGAGCTCCTCTCTGGGAACCTGCTGCTGAATTAATGTGAGCAGAGTCAGGAGAAAGCAGGAGAATGCAGGAAAGTTGGAAAAAATAAATGTTTTATACCTCTATTTGGACTGTGTAGTGAGAAAGGCACCTGAAAAAATCTGATTCCAGTGCAGCCTTAAGGTTGTATCTTTAGCATTTATAACTCACATTTGGGCAGTGGCTCATTAGAAACCAGGGAGTCTCAGGAAAATGGGAAGAGCAGGACAGGGAAGGAAAACAAACACTTCAAACAGTGTGCGGTTTGAGGATGTTTATGGATTTTTCAGCTAAAGTTTTCAATGTGTTTTTCAAAGGACAGGGCTCTGCTGTGGGACTGACACCTTCTTAGTGTGGTTGTCAGCTGTCAGCTGTAATTATATCACGTGTCCATCTGCTCCAGGGCTGCTCTGTGCGTGCACTGGGACTGCAGCTCCTGCAGGAGCACGCCAGCACTGCCTGCACAGCTGCCTGGGACCTGGGCTCTGCTCAAAAAGCCAGGAAGCAAAGATCCCAATTGCCCCTGTGAGAGGCGCCCCAGCTGGACTCCAGTGAGGATGGAGCTGCTGCTGCCCTCTCTGCAGCAGGAACGGGGACTCCTGTCCCTGCAGGGCAGCTCTGGCTTTGTGGGGCTCCTGTCCTGCCCTGCCTGGGGCTGGTGGGGTCCCCCTGAGCCACACTGGGGTCTGGGGGCAGCAGGGACCTGCTGAGCCCTGGGTGAGAGGGCAGAGAGGGCAGGGTGTCCCTGGCTCTCCTGAGCCACACTGGGGTCTGTGAGGGCAGAGGGACCTGCTGAGCTCTGGGTGAGAGGGAATGAGGGCAGGGTGTCCCCTGGCTCTCCTGAGCCACACTGGGGTCTGGGGACAGCAGGGACCTGCTGAGCTCTGAATGAGAGGGCAGAGAGGGCAGGGTGTCCAATGGCTCCTCCTGAGCCACACTGGGGTCTGGGGACAGAGGGACCTGCTGAGCTCTGGGTGAGAGGGAATGAGGACAGGGTGTCCAATGGCTCCTCCTGAGCCACACTGGGGTCTGTGAGGACAGAGGGACCTGCTGAGCTCTGAATGAGAGGGCAGAGAGGACAGGCTGTCCCCTGGCTCTCCTGAGCCACACTGGGGTCTGGGGACAGCAGGGACCTGCTGAGCTCTGGGTGAGAGGGAATGAGGACAGGCTGTCCCCTGGCTCTCCTGAGCCACACTGGGGTCTGGGGACAGCAGGGATGTGCTGAGCTCTGGGTGAGAGGGAATGAGGGCAGGCTGTCCCCTGGCTCCTCCTGAGCCACACTGGGGTCTGTGAGGGCAGAGGGACCTGCTGAGCTCTGGGTGAGAGGGAATGAGGACAGGCTGTCCCCTGGCTCCCTGTCACCCAGCTGGGCTCAGGCAAGAGCTGAGCCATGGATGGATGGGAGATTGGGAATCAGGAATTGTTCCCTGGCAGGGTGGGCAGCCCTGGCACAGGTGCCAGAGCAGCTGGGGCTGCCCCTGGATCCCTGCAGTGCCCAAGGCCAGGCTGGGCACTGGGGCTGGCACACCCTGGCACAGGGGAAGGTGTCCCTGCCCTGGCAGGGTGGGATGAGCTGATCTTCCAGCCCAAACCATCCCGTGGTTCTGTGACTCTCGTGTCTTGGGGAGCTCATGCAGCCCCAGGTTCTCTGTGAGCTGTGGCCTGAATGAGTCCCCAGTGACTCCCTCATGTGCCTCCTTCCCCAGCACATCCCAGAACAAATGTTTTGCATGGAATAAGATACCTACATTCAATATTTAGTATATCTGAATTTCATCATACTTCATCCATGGTGGACACCATGAAGAATAAAATAATGTTATTTTCAGTTTCACTGTAAGTTGCTTGAAATAGTATACCAATAAATAAACAGGATTTATAATTAATACAGGTATATATTAAGATATTGTTAATTACAATATAATTGTCATTATACGGGCACACACATGCAGCTGCTTGGCTGTTCATACAAGTGAGTTCTATGATTATGTGTGCCTATAAATTTGTGACAGCTGCAAAATGCTGGTTTCAGGGTAGAAGAGCTGGAGTTTAAATGCTGGAGAAAAAATGCAAATGCCAGAGAAACAGGAAGAGGTCAAAGTGCTTTGCAGGCTGAAAACAGTTAAGAGCCCATGGTGCTTCTCTTGCCCAGCACACACAGGAGCCACCCAACCAGCTCTGCAGGAATTGCTAAGAGAAGCATCTCTTGTTTTGTTTTCAGTAGTGAACTAACAATCTGTGCATTTGCATATCTGAATTGTCTGGTGGTGCTGTAGCAGGAGTGTGGCTGCTGCCATGGAGGCTGGTGTGAATTGCTGAGGATCTGCCACATCGAATTACGCATTTTTGCTGTTGTTTTAGTGGATAAATTCCAGAGAATGCAATCAGTAATTAGCTGCAATATGGCACCCGGGGAGCAGTGGGAAGACACTAACTGGGTGTGAAGGGCTCATCTGCAGAACTTCCAGAAGCACAGCCCAGTCTCACATTGGCAGTGGTTCAGTGAGTTATTTGCCAAAAAGGTTCCTCTGGAAGGTAGAAATGAATTGGAAATGTGGGGATTCACTGTGATACACCTGCCACAGGTAGGTAGCCTTGGGTTTGAGTAGATGCAAGAAATCCCAAGCATGTGTTAAACTGCTCTCCACAGGAGCATATCTCTAATTTGATCAGCACGTTTCTAACAAACCTGGCAGCTTCTCCAGGTTTGACATCTTCATTTTGTTGCTTCCTAGGGGTGGAATGTCTGTCCTGGCTTGGAGGCCTCGTTCCAGGTGTGGGAGGAGGAGCCAGCCGGGATGGAGGATGCTGCAGGGAGCAGAGAGCAGCTGTACACAGGGACTGGCTGCCTGCTCGGGAGCAGCTCTGAGGTGTGTGCACTCCTGCAGGTCTGGGAACACAAACCTGCGTTTCCTGAAGCATTTCTGAGTGTGCCACCATTATCCCATCCCTCTGAACTAAAGCACACCTGTTGTTCCTGGGTAATGTGCTTTAAGTCTGGTTTTCAGAAAGCAAACTCTTCAAACTGTTCTGTGGGGTCTGTTCCTTGTCCTGAGAGGCGAGGGGTGAGCCCTGGTGGGGTGCAGGGCTGGCCCTGCTGCCCTGGCACACCAATGCCCCAGTGCTGGCACCTCCCCACCCTCCAGGGTGTTCCCGTGGGTTTCCCTCCTGATCCAGAGGCCATGGAGCAGACAGAGGCTGGTGTGAGGAAAGCAGGGAGTGCCCCTGGCTGAGCTTTGGGCCCGGAGCATTCCTGGCTGCTGGCAGCGCTGCTGGTCTGTGCCCAACATGCCAGGGCTGCAGCGGGCACCAGTGCTGTGCCAGGGCTGCAGCGGGCACCAGTGCCTGCCCGGGCCCAGCAGTGGTTTCCCATGAGGGCACAGCCTGCCCCCGGTGCCAGGGCTGCAGCCCAGGGCAGCGCTGCAGAGCTGCTGGGGGTGCAGCGCGGGCACTTCTGGGGTGGGAGCCCGTCCCTGGTGCCAGCAGCCTGCCCACGGTCCCTGCTGTGCCCCACGGCTCAGGAACTGGCTCAGGAGCTGCTGTGGGAATTATCCCAGGATGCAGGAGTGATTTTCCTCCCCGGCTCCTCCTGCCTCCATGACCCAGTTACCGGCTCAGCACATGCACGAAGCCACGGGAGAGAAGAACACATTTCTATTTGAATGAGAAGGGTTGATTACTATTTTAAGCCCCTTATCACGTAAAAGCATTTCGAGCTCAAACACCCCACTCATCTCTAGCTGTGAGGTAACCATGAAGGCTTCTCCCTCCTCATGCCGTGGTTTGACAGCCCCGGAGCTGCAGGCAATTAAATCCCTCTGCTGTCTCTGCTGTACCTGCTGCAGCCACCGTGCTCTCAGCCTCTGCTCACACCTGAAACAGCCACTTGCTCTGTGGGTTGTTTTACCCAACTGGTGCAAGGTGAGTGTTTCAGATGGATTAATTTAATTTATTCAGTGCCAGCTGATTCACTGCCTTGCTTTGGGACAGAGGCAAGGAAAGCCCCAGGGCCCGTAAATGGTGCAGATAAAATGCTGATTCTTTCCCCTGTCCTTTAGAAGGAAGCTGCAGCTTTTCCACTGAGTCCTGCTGGGAGGGCTCCAAATCTGCTGGAGATGCCAATCCTTGGCTCCAGAGGATCAGGACCTGCATCTCCGGGATGCTTGGGTGGGGCAGGTGTGGCACGGCTGTGGGGCCCAGGTGCTGCCCTGGGGGTGTGGGGGCTCTGCTGCCTCTCTGAGGATGGGCAGCAGCTCTCAGGCTGCCCTGAGGGGTGCAGGGAAGGAGCTGAGATGAGGGATGGGGTCCTTTGGGACAGAGGGACTCAACCTTTGCAGCCTTAGCTTAGGGAGAGCTCTTAGACCTGCCCCAGTTCCAGCCCTTCCCTGCAAGCTGCTCACATCAAGGTCAGGCTTCAATTAAAGGTGAGCACAAAGTTTTCTCCCCTGGGACTTCACACATGTGTAAAATATGAGCAATGCTTCAATTCTCAATTAAAGGAGATATATTTTATATTCAAGTACTCCCAAATAGCAGGGCCTTTACTGAGCTACCCAGGGCTCAGGCTGCAGGAAAAGCTTCAGAGCCAGGCTCAGCCTGAGCTCAGGGGTCACCTGTGGGGCCCACACTGGGCCAGCAGCTCTGGGGACCCTGAGCAGCCGTGGCACTGTCATGTCCCACAGTGGCAGGTCAGACCCAAAGGCAGGAACACACGCCATGGTTCAGGTGAGCTTTTACTGAGTGCTTCACGAGAGCCCCTCAGCACTGGCTGTGGCATGGCTGTGGTCACCTGGCTGTGGGCTGGTCCCCTCTGAGGGCAGGGAGGGTGAGACCCATCCCCACTCCAGCAGGGCTTGGCCCCGTGGGGCAGTGCTGACCCCAGAGCTGCCCCTTTGGGCAGTGCTCACCCCTGGGGCTGGGTGCTGCCCCTTTGGGCTGGGTGCTCACCCCTGGGGCTGGGTGCTGCCCCTTTGGGCTGGGTGCTCACCCCTGGGGCTGGGTGCTGCCCCTTTGGGCTGGGTGCTCACCCTTGGGGCTGGGTGCTGCCCTTTTGGGCTGGGTGCTGCCCCTTTGGGCTGGGTGCTGCCCCTTTGGGCTGGGTGCTGCCCCTTTGGGCTGGGTGCTGCCCCTTTGGGCTGGGTGCTGCCCCTTTGGGCTGGGTGCTGACCCCTGGGGCTGGGTGCTGCCCCTTTGGGCTGGGTGCTGCCCCTTTGGGCTGGGTGCTGACCAGCACAGCCAAGGCCCAGGCAGCCCTCACTGCTCTCAGGGGATGTCCCTGCCTGCAGGGACACAGCCGGGTGACACAGGGGTGCTGTCTCTGGCACAGGCAGCAGCTGGGGCACTTTAACAGAGGATCTGTGCAAAGGACACGGGGGAAAGGCCCCTCAGCCCCACAGCGCTGCTCCCATTGCCCTCCCATGTTCCCAGAGAAGCAAGGCAGTCTCCAGTCGCTCCTGCTGTCCCCAGGGTGCTGCTGGGGATGTTTCTGACTGAGTGAACGTGTTCTCCCCTGCAGCCTCCGTGTGTGTCTGCTCTCCCAGCAGCTGCACATCTGTTCTGTGGCAGCGTGGTGTGTGGAGCTGAGCAGCAGCGATGTCACTGTTACTGTGCCCCGTCACAGCAGAGAGGGAGAGAGGACCCTGCGCCTGGATGAGGTACATGGCATTTTTGGCACGGTGGCACTGACAGGAATGGCCTGGGAGCCAGAACACAGTCCACAAAACGTGCAGGGAATGAAACGTGTTTGTTCCTTTGCCAGGGCTCCCAGCCTTTAGTCAGGGTAGCACCTGTCCAGCCCCACTCCATGACCCCATTGTGGGGACCCCCTCACCCCTCTGCTCTCCTGGGGGAGCGGGGTAGGGCAGGAAGCTCAGCCTGGAGAGGAGGGAAGCTCTGTGCCAGCGTGTGGCACTCAGCATGTGACAGCAGGAACAGCCGGGGTGTGCTTGGTGTGCTTTGAAAGCTGTGCACAGATCCAAATCAGCCAAAGCAGCGGGCACAGGTGCACAGCACTAATTCTATATTGCAATTTCATTCAGATAAATTACTCCTGTGAGTTCCTAATAAAAGCACATGTTGGCTCGTGTCAGAATTAGTGAACAGCTCCGATAACAGGAGCAGCTATTTTTAGTTTGGTGTTATCCTAGTTCAGCCTCCCATCAAGTTGTATTAAATGTGGAAGATACAAATTGGATCCATGCTGGGTGCTCATTTCCTTCCAAGCCTTCCGAAGGCATCTCCTGTGCTTGGCAGGGTGGGTGGGATGAGGGGGTGGCTGGAGCAGGTTATTTGTCAGGCCTCAAGCAGCACTTGTCACTGTGCTGGAGCTGCTGTGGCAGCGTTAATTGGAGGAGGGAGCTGCACCAGGAGCGAGCACAGGGCTGGGGATGGGAGCGTCCCCCTGTGCCAGGGGCTGGCGGGGCACACGGGGCACACGGGGCACACAGGGCACACAGGGCACACGGGGCACACAGGGTAGGGCACACGGGGCACACAGGGCAGGGCTGGCAGGGCACACAGGGCACACAAGGCAGGAATTCCCTGGGTGCAGATCCCCTGGGACAGGCAGGGCACACGGGGCACACGGGGCACACAGGGCACACAGGGCACACAGGGCAGGGCTGGCAGGGCACACAGGGCACACAGGGCACACGGGGCACACAGGGCACACGGGGCACACGGGGCAGGGCTGGCGGGGCACACGGGGCACACGGGGCACACGGGGCACACAGGGCAGCCCACCCAGTGCCCCCTGCCATGGCAGGCACTGCTCCCACTGTCCCAGGTGCCCCCAGCCCCATCCAGCCTGGCCTGGGCACTGCCAGGGAGGTGGGCACACATCCCCCTTGTCCTCCCTGTGTGCTCAGTGTATATTTGGATTTATTCCATGCAATCCCAAGCCTTTCCAAGGGGACTTCTCTGGGGGTGGTGGGATTTGGGATGCTGGGTGGGAAGCACAGCTTATCCAATGAGGTCCTGATCTGTTCCAGACTACAGCAGCTTTTTGGAGACTTCCTTTAATAATCTCAATGGTTACCATTTGGAATTATATTATATAAAGTTTAATGTTCTCCCAAAGCAACTTAAGTGAGGGGAAATGCAATGCAAACACAGAAGAACCCATTCCCCCCTTAGTTTAGAGCACAGAGAATGAGCTTTATAATGATTCTTGAGTTCAATTTCACTCACTCCCCTTTCCAAAATTTTAGATTTTATTGACTAATAGTTGCTTTGACATTAGGGTGCTGCTGCAAAAAACTCAATCTATTTCTACCAATTTTTCTTTGTGGAAAAATTTTATTTCAGCACCTCATTATTTGAAAGTGATTTGCAGAAAAAGTGCTATTAGGAAAATGAGGCTGATGGCACTTGAGGTGAGTTGAACACGCTGTTAAGCAAATCAGAAATTAGTGTAAGTTTCTTTCACTTGGCTTCATTTGCTGTGGATTGAGTTTGATACTAATGATAAAAACCAGATCAAGCTTTTAAAAATATTGAGTAGTTTCTGTGCCATGAAACTGAAGTGGAGAAACAAAACTTTGGATACTTTATTTTTCTGATCTAAATTGGAATAATTTTAGTAATTCTATTGTCTAACCAATCCAAAGTTGGTGTTGCCTGAGAAGAGATGTCAGAAGCTGCTGCTGACTGGCACAATAGCAAGAAATGTATAATACAGAAGGAGGAGAGGGGAAATACAGAAGGAGGAGAGGGAAAATACAGAAGGAGGAGAGGGGAAAGCTTTGGCAGATGCTGGAGTGCCCAGGAATGTTCCTGAAACTGCTTGGACGCTCCTCAAAGGGGTTTGGCTGCAGCAGCAGCATCCAGGGGAGCACTTCTGCCTCAGAAGCCAGGGTGGTGTTCACAGGGCTGAGGATCATTTCACTCTCTCTCAAAAGCTGTGCAGGCAGGAGTGAGCCCTGAGAGGCGTTTGGAGCCCGTGCTGCCCCAGCTGCCCTCCCTTGTCACAAAGCCATGCAAGGGACAGCAGGGACACCAGGGCTGTCCCCGTGAGCCTGTCTGGAGTGCTCTGGGACATGCTGGAAGCTTCTGGGGCTGCTGAGGAGGCCCCTGGTGCCAGCAGGGCCGTGAGGGCTGGGGGCACACACAGGGATGGTGCCACAGCCCCAGCTCCTGCCTGCCAGGGAGCAGGGCAGGCTCAGGCAGGGCTGCGGGGAGCACAAGGGAGCACGGGGAGCACAGGGAGCACAGGGAGCACAGGGAGCAGGCACAGGGAGCACAGGGAGCACAGGGAGCACAGGGAGCAGGCACAGGGAGCACAGGGAGCACAGGGAGCACAGGGAGCACGGGGAGCACAGGGAGCACAGGGAGCAGGGCAGGCTCAGGCAGGGCTGCAGGGAGCACAGGGAGCACAGGGAGCACAGGGAGCACAGGGAGCACAAGGAGCACAGGGAGCAGTGGCTCAGACAGGGCTGCAGGGAGCACAGGGAGCACAGGGAGCACAGGGAGCACAGGGAGCACAGGGAGCAGTGGCTCAGACAGGGCTGCAGGGAGCACAGGGAGCAGGTACAGGGAGCAGGGCAGGGTCAGGCAGGGCTGCGGGGAGCACAGGGAGCACAGGGAGCACAGGGAGCAGGGCAGGCTCAAGCAGGGCTGCAGGGAGCACAGGACCAGGCTCATGCTCACACTCCTCACCCAGAACAGCCCAGTGCTGCGGGGCTGCTTTGCCTCGGTTTCCTTCCCACCCTTCTGTGGGATGTGGTGGGACAGGAATTCTTCCATCTCCTACCTCAGTGTAAAACAAAATGTACTTTGATTTGAGAATGGGATGTAATTTTAACCAGCATAGTGGAAAGCATGTCACTAGTGTAACAGCTGTAAAATTAGAAGGAAAGAAAACCCCAAAGAGAAAGGAAAATAGCTGCTATTAAAGTGATAGAATAATCTTACCCTGTGATGGTGTTCTGCAGCTTGAAGCAGCTCTCTTCAGCTGGTGTCTATCAAAGCCTATCAGGATGGAAGGTGACATTATGAAGTCTCTGGATGTGTTTTCATGTCATTTGGCTGATTTGCGTCATTTGATGAATTTCATGTTTGGAAAATCCATGTTCCTCACCGTGTGTCCTCTTGTGCTTTGCCAGCATGGAAGCTCTGCTGGAGGCAGCAGCAGAGGTTTGTGAGAGGTGGCCTGATGGGACCCTCCCTGCCCTGTGACAGCCCCTGCTCCCTGCCCAGCAGGCCTGGGATGAAAATCAGGGGGATCCACACAAGGTGAGCCTCCAGTTTTGTTTGCCAGCATCTGTGCTGTGCCTAGAGCACCTGGTGAGCAGGAGAATGAAGGGCTGGGAGGGCCCAGGTCCTGCTGTGCTGGTGGCTGCTGGTGCCAGGGGCAGAGCTCAGCCCAGGGCTGGCAGTGCCCGGGCAGGTCCCAGCCCTGTCCCCAGCCCTGTCCTTGCCCCCAGTGCTCCCCTCTCCCTCCTGGGCACGGGCCCTGGCTCCAGGGAATGCCTGGCACTGCAGGCTGCCCCACAGCTGCTGGTGCTCTGCCTGCACCAGGCACCCCAGAGCGCTGCCAGGGGGCATTGGCATTGGCAGATGAATGCCATCATTGGTCCTGGCAAGGCTTAAATAAGTTTGTACCAAAAGCTGACTTGGAGAGGAATTTTTAGGAGTTCTGTTTAGCTCCAGATGCAAAGTTCAATTGCTTCCCTGATGGTCCAACTTAATGCCTGACTTGTTTAGTTAAAAAAGCCCCATAGAAATGCCATTTAAAAGTGAATTCCTAAGTACTTGTATCAGGAATGGTGTTTGATCACAGATAGCATGTATTAAGTAATAATAGTGTGCAGCTCTGGGCTGGCTGATTTTCAACACACCAGTGGTGGGTGGAGGATTTTAACAGCATCGCTGGAGCTGTGCTTCACAGTCAGGACCACATCTACTGAAGAAAATGTGCTCCATTTAAATAGTCCAAATGAATAGATTTGGCCCCTTATTGTAATTTAACTGAAGTTTTGAAATGTGTCTTTGTTAGTCCAAAAAGGGAGAACGGTATCAATAACTCAGAAATGTGACATTGCATAATTAAGCGTATTTCTGGCAGTATCCATCTATCTAGCTGTCTGTCAAAGCCCTCAGCTTTCCTTCCCTGGAACAGCAGAAGGCTGCCAGTGCTTTCCACGCCAACGTGCTGGAAACCTTGGCTGGGCCCCTGCCATCCTCAGCTGCTGGGTGGGAGGGAAGGCACAACAAATTTGGTACCACGGCTTTGCTGCCAGGGAACTGGAGAAGATGAAGTTTGTCAGCCCACTTTGGGGGAAAATAACCAGCAGATATTTAGAAGAAGTGAATTAAAATTCATCCTCCTCTTGCAGGGAGGTGTTTCCCATCCCTCCGGCTGAGCTCCCCCATCAGCTGCTGGCCCTGGAGGGGGCAGAGAGGGGCAGGGAGGGGGCAGAGAGGGGCAGAGAGGGGCAGAGAGGGGCAGAGAGGGGCAGGGAGAGGCAGAGGTGCCTCGCTGCCCTCTCTGGAGCTGCAGCACCAAGGGTGTAAATCACATCCTGAAGGGGAGGGAGCCTCACGTGGGGAAACAGCCACTCCCAGAGAGGTTTTAGTGGCAGGTTAAACTCTGTTTCTGAGGCTGAGTGGGATGGAAGCACAGGCAGATTCTGGGGCACAGGTGCTGGGTGCAGAGCAGCTGCAGTGGGGTCTCCATGAGCATCCCTTGTCAGCCTCTGCTGGGCCCTGCTCTGGTTCTAGGAGCTGCTGGAATGGTTAGAGTGGGCTGGATTTATGAGGAAGTAGGAAAGGATGAATATGTTGCCTGGCTGAAGAAGGACTTAAGGGGCAGTATGACTCTTTCTGAGCATTTTGAGGCTACAGACACCAAGGAAGGTCCATGCAGCACTTTGCAGGCAGAATTGCTGACAGTAACATGAGGATACTTGAAAAAGGAAATTTCAAATGCTGCTGAGACCACTTGATCAGGGTTAGGTGTAAAGGAAAACCCAGCTCTAACAGCCTGGGGATGACAGGGATGTCTGAGAATGTGGAGACCCTTTTTTGATCCCCAGAATTTTGATTTCCCAAATCTTTGCATGGAGAGCTTCCACTCTCAGGAGGGTGGCCAGCTCTCCCTTCCCTGGTGGAATGGGAGCTCTGAGTTAGATCCACTGAAGGAAATGGAGATCAAGCTGAAAGGTTGTAGTGGATTTAGTCTGGGTTTTTTTTTCTGAAGCCAATGGGATTTTTCCATTGCATTCCAAGGCTCTGGAATTGGAGCCCTCCCTTAAACAGTTTGTATTTTCCCCTTCTTTTTCCTTAAATCTCTCCAGCCCCCAGCGAGCCTTGCTGCACTTTTCCCACGTGCCCTTCCCCATCTGCAGGCCCTCTGTGGTGCAGGGAGTGCCCCTTGGTGCCAGGGGTGTGGGCAGTGCCCAGCAGTGCCCTGGCTGCCAGCCCGTGTGCGCTGGGGCAGAAGGAGGTTTCTGCTGGAGGCAGCTCTGCACAGCTGACATTGGATGTGATTCTGCTGTCTTTAGAAAAGTGAAGCTCCCAGCAGCAATCGTGGCCCTGAACAGAACTGTCAGCAGCTCACTCTGGTTCGGGGCTTGGTGCCATTTGTCCTGAGCTGCCGATGAGATGAGCAGTGAATCTCCCTGTGCCCAGTCAAGGAGCTGAGACCCAAATCTGTCCTGGGAGCGGGGTCTGGGATGGGGGCAGAGCTGTGGGAAGGGGAGCCCGTGCTGGTGGAGCTCTGGATGCTGCACGGGCCCTGACCCCGCTCCACCCACCCTCATTGCCTCCTGTCAGATGTTCAATTGCTCTGACAGGGGCCCAAATTCCCAAAGATCTCTGTTCAGTCTTAGAAGATTAAAGGGTGGCAACTATTTTCAATATGATTATCATCATTATCTCTGGGAGATTTTATACTTCAGAAGTCAAAGTCATAATAGCCCAACTCACTGCAATTATTTGCAAATTGCCTTAATGTATTTTCCAGAAGCTCTTTTGGCACTTTGTAATTTATTTATTTGCTAAGCCAATAACACATTGAAATGCTGAAATGTCTCAGAAGCTCTTTGAAGGCCGTGTGGAGGGAGCTTGCATGGACACTGCCAGCAGCCCCTCTACCCTAGAGTGACCCCACTCTGTTTTTGTTAAAATACCTCTTGGTGCTCTCTGATAACACACCTCGAAGGACTCCTCCTTTTTTGGTTGAAATTTAAGGGAATTTGTCAATCCTGCAGCAATTCTCCATGCTGATGGAAATGCTTATGAAGACATAGACTTAAACCAACAGAAAAAATATTCAGACACAAAAAATTGCGCAGTTTCTTAGAAAATGCGATTTTTTTTCCTAGAGAGGAAAGAGGAATTCTAGATGTGCCAAGGGCTGGAATGCTGCAGTGCCAGGAGCAGTGATTGTTGGGATGCTGCAGTGCCAGCAGCAGTGAGGGCTGGGATGCTGCAGTGCCAGGAGCTCATTCCAGCTGTCTGACTGTGCTCTGTCCCCTGCAGAAGGCAGGAGTCCTGGAGAGCAGTGAGGGCTGGGATGCTGCAGTGCCAGGAGCAGTGATTGCTGGGATGCTGCAGTGCCAGGAGCAGTGAGGGCTGGGATGCTGCAGTGCCAGGAGCAGTGAGGGCTGGGATGCTGCAGTGCCAGCAGCAGTGAGGGCTGGGATGCTGCAGTGCCTGCAGTGATTGCTGGGATGCTGCAGTGCAGGAGCAGTGATTGCTGGAATGCTGCAGTGCCAGCAGTGATTGCTGGGATGCTGCAGTGCCAGCAGCAGTGAGGGCTGGGATGCTGCAGTGCCAGCAGTGATTGCTGGGATGCTGCAGTGCCAGGAGCAGTGAGGGCTGGGATGCTGCAGTGCCAGCAGCAGTGATTGCTGGGATGCTGCAGTGCAGGAGCAGTGATTGCTGGGATGCTGCAGTGCAGGAGCAGTGATTGCTGGGATGCTGCAGTGCAGGAGCAGTGAGGGCTGGGATGCTGCAGTGCAGGAGCAGTGATTGCTGGGATGCTGCAGTGCCAGGAGCAGTGAGGGCTGGGATGCTGCAGTGCCAGCAGTGATTGCTGGGATGCTGCAGTGCCAGCAGTGATTGCTGGGATGCTGCAGTGCAGGAGCAGTGATTGCTGGGATGCTGCAGTGCAGGAGCAGTGAGGGCTGGGATGCTGCAGTGCAGGAGCAGTGATTGCTGGGATGCTGCAGTGCCAGGAGCAGTGAGGGCTGGGATGCTGCAGTGCCAGCAGTGATTGCTGGGATGCTGCAGTGCCAGCAGTGATTGCTGGGACGCTGCAGTGCCAGCAGCAGTGATTGCTGGGATGCTGCAGTGCCAGGAGCAGTGAGGGCTGGGATGCTGCAGTGCCAGCAGTGATTGCTGGGATGCTGCAGTGCAGGAGCAGTGATTGCTGGGATGCTGCAGTGCCAGCAGTGATTGCTGGGATGCTGCAGTGCAGGAGCAGTGATTGCTGGGATGCTGCAGTGCCAGCAGTGATTGCTGGGATGCTGCAGTGCCAGGAGCAGTGAGGGCTGGGATGCTGCAGTGCCAGGAGCAGTGAGGGCTGGAATGCTGCAGTGCCAGGAGCAGTGAGGGCTGGAATGCTGCAGTGCCAGCAGTGATTGTTGGGATGCTGCAGTGCCAGCAGCAGTGAGGGCTGGGATGCTGCAGTGCAGGAGCAGTGATTGCTGGGATGCTGCAGTGCCAGCAGTGATTGCTGGGATGCTGCAGTGCCAGGAGCAGTGATTGCTGGGATGCTGCAGTGCCAGCAGTGAGGGCTGGGATGCTGCAGTGCCAGCAGCAGTGATTGCTGGGATGCTGCAGTGCCAGGAGCTCATTCCAGCTGTCTGACTGTGCCCTGTCCCCTGCAGCGGTCCCGGGCACAGCTGGGCACAGCTGGGGAACGAAGCCCATTGCATCCCAGCCCCATCTGATCCCTTTCTTCCTGTCCCTAATGGCAAGGGCCACAGCGCCCTGTGCAGCTCATTGAAACCAGCCCACAGAGCTTCTGGAGCACGCTCAGCCAATTGTTTCAGAGTAATTTACAGACCGAGAGTTAGGGAGCAATAATTGTGAGTAATGAGGAGCCACAGCAGAAAGGGTAAATAGCTTGCAGACATTTTGGGAACAGAAAATGAGGCTAAATTCATTGAATAAATTAATTGCTATGGATTATTCTCTTAGCTTTAATCTGCAGCCTGCTGAAGGAAGTCAGTGTAAATGGCAAAGCTGGTGTGCAGCTTTCATGTAGAAATGGGGCTGCTGAACAGAAGAGAGAAGAGGCTGGAGGGGAATTTGCTGGGTTATAAAAGTGTATCTCGCTTGTATTGCAGTGTTCACCTTCACAGTTTACTTGCCCTTTGGGAGGGGGCAGTTTTATAATCCCATTTTATTAGTGAGCAGCAGATGGAGGTCCTGCAGGGAGGAGAGGTGGTTTTTCCCAAGGCCACTTTGTCTCTGGCAGAATCCAAGTTGCAGCTTGGGATTTTGCAGTTCCTGGATGATGCTTGTGATATTTTTCTCTTTGAAGACTTCCCCTTTCTGCAAAAACATCTGTACTGGGGGCTGAACAAAACAACCCTGAGCAGATTTGAGACTTCACCAGGGAAAATGTGGAGAAAAAGAAGGAATGAGGAACCACATCCCCCAGCCTGTTTTAGAAGATCAGTTCTAGTAAAGAGGAATTATATTTTAAGAACCAGACAGATTGTCTGAGATTTACTATCTTAGAGGCCAGCAGTGAAGGTGAAGTATTTTTCTGTCAGGATTACAATTGCCTGACAGGGTCTTACCATTACCAGGAGAAATGACCCTGATTTGGAAAAGATCTGTTCATTTGCAAGCAGCTGTTGCTTTTTAATAGCACAGCTCTTTCTTACAGCTATTAGTAGTAATAAAAATAAAACTAAGGCCTGTATCTTTACTTGCCTGAAATTTGTGATTTAAAATGACGCTTAGAGAGCCTTGTAGATCAATCCTGGGATTTTATAAGCTGCTGTTGGTGATTTATGTGGGTGGAGACCACAAAACCCACCCAAGTTCTGTGCACAAGCCGTTTGTCAGGTTTTAGCTTCTGGCAGCTTTTTTTATTTTGTCCCTCCTGGTGCCTGCAGCAGCATCTTGGAGCCTGCAGGGTCTGGTGCCAGCTCAGGACGAGCTCAGTGCCACTCCGGGGCGCGGGGCAGTGTCCTGGCTCAGATCTGTGCCTGAGCAGCCCTGCAGGGAGGCTGCAGCTCTCCGAGAGCCCCAGCTCTGTTCTCTGCAGCCCAGCTCCAGGGGCTCTGCCTGTTTGCCCAGCCCCGGGCGAGCTGCAGAGGAGCAGGAGGAGCTGGGAGCTGCTGCTGGGGCTGCGCTGAGCGCGGCACTCTGACCCCATCTGGCTCGACCACATCCGCTCAGTTTATCCAAACGGATTTTTCCCCTCCATTTGAGGGAGTTTAATAGAGCAGAACAAACGTGCAGATGTTAACTCTGCCCAGGAGGGGGGCGGCAGGAGCTGCAGTCACCTGGGCACGGAGCACGGCAGCAGCCCCGGCTCGGGCTGCCCAGGCGACGCCAGGGTGCCATGGCTGTGCCAGGGGCACCTCCCAGCCCAGGGCAGCACAGGGACTGGGGCTGCTCTGACACTGAGGGACTGGGGTGGAGGATTGGGGTGAAGGATTGGGGGCTGCTCTGACACTGAGGGACTGGGGTGGAGGATTGGGGTGAAGGATTGGGGGCTGCTCTTATGGGGAACAGGTGAGGGACTGGGGGCTGCTCTGACACTGAGGGACTGGGGGCTGCTCTGACAGGGGACAGGGGAGGGATTGGGGTGGAGGATTGGGGGCTGCTCTTATGGGGAACAGGTGAGGGACTGGGGGCTGCTCTGACACTGAGGGATTGGGGGCTGCTCTTATGGGGGACAGGTGAGGGATTGGGGTCTGCTCTTACAGGGAATTCCTCATTCTCCTTCTCTGTTTCCAGTATTGACTGAGAATCAAACTTCCTGCCTTCCCTTGAAGCGACACCGACAGAGAAATCAAAATACGTGTCTTTTCAGGACGTGCCCCAAGCCATAAAAAGGGTTGGATGCAAAATCAGACCAGATAAATCAGAGTCCTTTTCTCCACGTTTGGGAAGGTTAAACCTCCAGCAGCAATGGCAGCAACACATCGTGCTCTGTTTTGCAGACATAATGTCAGTCTTTTATTTTAATATACAATGCAGTTCACCCTAAATTACATTTTCTTCTTTTAATTTATTTTCATGAAAACGATAGCATGGCATAAATCATCTTGTGGAGGTTGCTGGGTTATTTGCATTTCAGAGGTTGATTTTAACTTTGTATTATAAAGGAATTTGCCACTGAGAAGCTCTGGGAGGCATTAACTTGCAGTGATGGTGGCTCTCCAAAGGTGATGAATGACGTTCATTTGGCTTAGGACAAACAGCCTCCAGTTTGTGTCTTTCTGAAAAAACTTGTCAGAGAGTGAAGGCCAGTGAGCGATGCTTCCATCCCTGGAATGGATCCCTCCTGGAAAAGCAGAGTGTTTGGGGAAAAGCAGGGTGTTTGTTTGGGAAAGGCAGGGTGTTTGTTTGGGAAGGCAGGGTGTTGGGAAGGCAGGGTGTTTGTTTGGGAAGGCAGGGTGTTTGTTTGGGAAGGCAGGGTGTTTGTTTGGGAAGGCAGCTGCTCAGCACAGCTCCTGCCGTGAGCCTCTGCCTGTGCAGGGGTCACTGGCTCTGTGCCCCCCAAAAGGAGGGGCTGGAGGGGCTCATGAATGAGGGTCTGAGGGACTGGGGGGCTGGAGGGGGTCATGGACAGGGGCTGGGGGGCTGGAGGGGCTCGTGGACAGGGGCTGGGGGGCTGGAGGGGGTCATGGACAGGGGCTGGGGGGCTTGGGGGGCTGCTCCTGCTCCAGACAGGGGCTCCTCTGCCTGTGCTGCTCTTCCTTACAGCACTTGTTTAATGCCACCTGACAGAGGGCAACTGGAAGCCTGGAAGACTTTAATGAGTCTTCAGATGTCTATTTTCTGCTAAGAAACGTGGCAAGAAGCTCTGTCTTAAATTCAATATAGCATGGAATGCTCAGGGAATGAAAGAGCAGAGTAAAATGTATTTTATTAGCGATGAACTGGGGCTGCACATGAAAGAACCCTTTAAATATCTGACATGTTAAATGCATTATTTTCCCTTCAGGAGAGAAGGAGTCAAAGGGACGGGGCTGATGAACTGTGCTCATTAACCTGAGTGATGGGAATGGTATCGAGCTGGGGCTGTGCAGGCTTCGAACACAGCTCCTGCCCAGGAAGAGGGGAATTGTTCAGCCACTGATGCAGGCTCTGCAGGGAGAGCCAGGGGCCCAGCGGGTCAGAGCTGAGAGCAAAGCACTGGAACACCCCCAGAGAGGGGCTGGGAGTGTCAGAGCCAGCCCAGCCCTGCTGCAGGGACCTGCTGGGGGAACGAGTCCCTGTGCTCCTGCCGGGGACACATCCACAGCTCTCTAAAGCATGGGGAATTCACTTCCTGCTCCATTAGCACAAAATCCTGGAATGGCTTGGGTTGGGAGTGACCTTAAATCCCACCCCATCCCACCCCATCCCATCCCATCCCATCCCATCCCATCCCATCCCATCCCATCCCATCCCATCCCATCCCATCCCATCCCATCCCATCCCACCCCATCTGCATCCCATCCCATCCCATCCCATCCCATCCATCCCATCCCATCCCACCCCATCCCATCCCATCCCATCCCATCCCATCCCATCCCATCCCATCCCATCCCATCCCATCCCATCCCATCCCATCCCACCCCATCTGCATCCCATCCCATCCCACCCCATCCCATCCCATCCCATCCCATCCCATCCCACCCCATCTGCATCCCATCCCATCCCATCCCATCCCATCTCATCCCATCCCATCCCACCCCTGCCATGGCAGGGACACCTTCCACTGTCCCAGCTGCTCCCAGCCCCAGTGTCCAGCCTGGCCTTGGGCACTGCCAGGGATGCAGGGGCAGCCCCAGCTGCTCTGGGCACCTGTGCCCTGTCCCTGCCCTGTCCCTGCTGTCCCTGCTGTCCCTGCCCTGTCCCTGCTGTCCCTGCCCGGTCCCTGCTGTCCCTGCCCTGTCCCTGCCCAGTCCCTGCCCTGTCCCTGCCCTGTCCCTGCCCGGTCCCTGCTGTCCCTGCTGTCCCTGCCCTGTCCCTGCTGTCCCTGGCTGCTCCCGGGTGTGCAGGGCTGAGCCTGGGCTGGCTCAGGAGCTGGGCTGGGGCTGCTCCTGGTTCCTCATTCCCCCAGGGGATGCAGAGCCCCGGGAAGGGCAAATCCTGCTGTGACACCGAGTTAGAGTGGGCTGGGGGAGCAACAAATGTCTTCTCAGCCAAAGAGGCAACAAAGTGCTGAAACAAGAGCAGAAACCAGCCCCAAATGTTTATCAGGGCACGTGGCACAGCTTCTCTGAAGCCTCTGAAGTTTGTTTATTTTGATAGCAGAGCTGGAATGCTGCTTTTGTCTCTTTCCCCCTTCATCCCCTAACAGCTTCCCTAATTAGGGAAACAGAAGTTTCAAAGGGAAGATTGTTCCTTGCCAAGGCATTCTTCACACCTGGAGGATGGACATCCTTTCGGTAGAGCCCTATTTTTTTTGGAAAAATTGTGTTGCAGCTGCAATTCCTGCATAATCTCCAGAGGAGTGAGGGTAGAGTTTAAGAGGAAATCTCTGCAGTAACAGGGAGAAACACAACCTGATAACTGCTGACAGATTGATGGCTTCTTCCTTCACCTAAATCTTTATAGATTAGCACGTCCATTGCCTTTTCATGGATATGTTTGTTAGCACTGCATGATGTAGCCTAATCTGTGTGGGAAGTTATTTATCCAAGGGCTGTGGGGCATTTATACCATTCACTTGTCACCAAGAATAATGGAGAGGACAGGTAAGATAATTCCAGCTGTATTAAGGGCTGAGAGATGACTGTTTGTGTTTTGATAATGGGACACTCAGAGTGAAGGGTCTGAAATGGTTTTGTAACATATTTGCTGAAAACACCCATTCTGAATGTATTTCATTCCTTCTATTCCTCTGTTTCACAGGGGTGCCTGGGGTTGCTCTGGCAGAAGGAGACATCAATTGCCAATTGGGGGTGGCCAGGAGAGCAAAGATGTGAGTGCCTGGCAGTGCCCTGCTCGCTGTGCTGTGCTCCAAGCAGCCCCAAAGCGTGGGTGCCCAGTCCCTCTGCTGTGATGGGGACATGGCTTTGGGCAGGGGGGTGTCCCTGGGCAGGGGGGTGTCCCTGGGCAGGGGGGCATTGGGCAGGGGGTGTCCCTGGGCAGGGGGATGTCCTTGGGCAGGGTGGCATTGGGCAGGGGGACATTGGGCAGGGGGACATTGGGCAGAGGGACATTGGGCAGGGGGTGTCCCTGGGCAGGGTGGCATTGGGCAGGGGGACATTGGGCAGGGGGGCATTGGGCAGGGGGGCATTGGGCAGGGGGACATTGGGCAGGGGGGCATTGGGCAGGGGGTGTCCCTGGGCACGGGGGCATTGGGCAGGGGGACATTGGGCAGGGGGGCATTGGGCAGGGGGACATTGGGCAGGGGGACATTGGGCAGGGGGTGTCCCTGGGCAGGGGGGCATTGGGCAGGGGGACATTGGGCAGGGGGACATTGGGCAGGGGGTGTCCCTGGGCAGGGGGGTGTCCCTGGGCAGGGGGACATTGGGCAGGGGGGCATTGGGCAGGGGGACATTGGGCAGGGGGTGTCCCTGGGCACGGGGGCATTGGGCAGGGGGACATTGGGCAGGGGGGCATTGGGCAGGGGGACATTGGGCAGGGGGACATTGGGCAGGGGGTGTCCCTGGGCAGGGGGGCATTGGGCAGGGGGACATTGGGCAGGGGGACATTGGGCAAGGGGATGTCCCTGGGCAGGGGGGCATTGGGCAGGGGGTGTCCCTGGGCACGGGGGCATTGGGCAGAGGGACATTGGGCAGGGGGACATTGGGCAGGGGGGCATTGGGCAGGGGGTGTCCCTGGGCACGGGGACATTGGGCAGGGGGGTGTCCCTGGGCAGGGCCAGCACTGGGGGCTGTTCCCAGGGGCACAGATGGTGACAGCTGGGCAGGGGCTCATTCCCAGCCCTCAGAAGGGGCTGATCATCTCCAGAGTGGCTGATCTCCAGAGCCCTGCCCCGGTCCTTGTCCTGTGGCTGCTCCTTTGCTGGCCAGGCTCTGTTTCAGAGCTGCTGTTTCCTGTCAGGCACCAAAGGAGCCTTTCCTGCCATCCTGCTGCTTGGCCAGATGTTCTCCATTTGCTGCCTGTGCAGCGATTTCTCCTCTCTAGGCATCCTGTAAGTGCCTTCATCTCCCTGATTTCACAGCACTCCCACAGCATTGAGAGCACTTTGAATTCCGCTCCTGTCCTCCAGAGCTCTCACAATCACTGCCAGCCTCGTGTCACCCACAAATGCCATCAGCACCTCCTGTGCTGCAGCCCGGGGGGAGCAGGGGCTCCCTGAGCCCCCCTCAGCCTCTCCCCCTCGCAGGGGGTGCCCCTCCTTGGGCTGGGGGGTTCGAGGGGCTCCATTCCGACTCGGTGAGGTTTTATCCAGGCTGTGCTTTCTGGGTTTCCCCGGGAGAGTGTCTGAGGAGCAGCTGCTGCCCGTGACGCACCGTGTGTCACACAGCCTTGGTGACAGGCACTTACCCCTCAGGCCCTCCACGTCCCTGACCAAGCCCTCCTTAAGCTGCATTTTAGTTTTTATTATTTATTCTGAGGAAATTGATAAACTTCTGCTGGCTCTGTCTCCTGGGGCACCATCTAATCTTCCAGGTGATGACAACTTGATTAGTGAATAATAGAATCTAGGCTCTCCCCAGCTGCTGAATGGAGCTATAATTTCTAAATTCATCCTTGAAGAGGGAACAGAGCTTGTCCTTCTCCAGGGGTTGGTCTTTAATCAGCCCAGTTGTCTTTTCAGTATTGGAAACTTTTCATTGTAATATGCAAAAAGCCCCAAACCTGGAAATGAGCCATTTACCTTGTATTAGTGTGTAGATTAGTGTTTTGGGTGCTGCAGAAATCCTGTAAGTGACATTCTCTGCTCTTGAAAACGTTAATATTAAGCAGGCAAGGTAAGCAACTGAAAGGACTGAAAACAGACACCAGGGGATTGAATGAATTGCTGAGGCACAGATCAGTGTCACAATGGAGATTAAAAGTCAGTCTCTCTGAAACCCAGAACAAAACTTTGCTGTTGCTCTGATCCCTTTTCCTGATGGGCTGTGGAAAATACAGAAAAATGAAACTGGTCCCTTGAAAGCATTCCAAGTTGGAGAATAACATGAAATGTGATTTTTATGATTTCAAATATGGAGATTTTAAAAAATTCACTAAAATCCCAATAAGACATGGCCTGAGGACAGGGCTGGGATGGAGTGACCAGGGTTAGGGTTAGGGTTAGGGTTAGGGTTAGGGTTTGGTTTAGGGTTAGGGTTTGGGTTAGGGTTTGGTTTAGGGTTTGGTTTAGGGTTAGGGTTAGGTTTAGGGTTAGGGTTAGGGTTAGGGTTAGGTTTAGGGTTAGGGTTAGGGTTAGGGTTAGGGTTAGGGTTAGGGTTAGGGTTAGGGTTGGGGTTAGGGTTAGGGTTGGGGTTAGGCTTAGGCTTATGCTTAGGTTTAGGCTTAGGGTTGGGGTTACAGCGGGACAGGGCCTGAGGACAGGGCTGGGCTGGAGTTCCCAGGGGGACAGGGATGCATGGGACGGTCCGGCGTGAGGACAGGGCTGGGATGGGCTGCCCAGGATGCACTGTCCAGGAGGAGCAGCCCCAGCTCCATTTCTGCCTCTCTACCCCTCCTCTCAGGCTGCCATCCTCCAGCAGGGAAGGAAGTCCTTCCCTGCAGAAACCTTTTCTGTGGAAAAAGGGCAGTCACTTGACAAACCCATTTGCCAGTGAAAAAAAAAAAGTCCTGACCTTAAATAATTAATTAATCTTGTAGGTTTGCTGAAAGTTCTTCCCACGTCCTGCACTGGCTGAGTCCACTGGGAGCCTTCCTTTGACTTGAGCAGGAGTTCAAGCAAATCTTCTGTCACAAAAATAACTGGAATCAATACTCAGACTTCATCCTTGAGAATGGGAAGTGTGATCATGTGGTAACTGCAATTTTCACTCCTGATCTACTTTTTACATTGTCAGAACTGATGAAGCATTTTATGGGAGGAAAGAGAAAAACCAACAAATCAGGGAGTATTCCCCTAGGCTGATGAGTGCATGTGGTGTGATAAACTGCTGTTATTAATCTCAGTTGGGGGCAAATAATGGCTTCAGAGTAGAAAAAAGGCCACGAAAGCAACCCCCAACCTCTTGGAAAAATTTCTTGAACATAAAAGCAAAATAATGGCAGTTTTGTTCCATGAGGTTTTGTGTGTAATGGTCCCAGGCACCAAATGAGGGTTTGGGTGCAATTACTGCTGCATGTTAAAGGCAGCACTGGGCACCAAGCATCCCATGGCAATATCTCCAGTGGTGACAGGGTGCTCATGTGTGGGGCTGGGCTGGGGAGTGGCTCAGCCAGGCTGGCCAGGACGGGCCTTTGAGGGGCTCTGGCTGCACATGTAGAATTAATTTAATCTGAAATCAATTTACAGTATCAGTAATGAAGCACTTCTTAATGGGCCTTCGACTGGTGCAGTGTGAAGGCAGATTGTCAGCCTGGGGGAGAGGAGAGGAGGAGAGGAGCAGCTCCCTGCTTGGGCACGCTCCTTGTAGGCCATGAATAAACCATTGTCTCTGGCTGGCAGCTGCTTCACACTGCTCCAAGATTTCTGAAGTAACTCCTTCTAATTTAACTTGTGCCTGAACTTCCAAAGCAGCCTCAGCCTCTGAAGAAGAAGCACCTAATTTGTGTGCTGCTCTTAGCTTTTGTTAGGAGCAGAACAGTGGAGACATAGAATATGGAACTGTAGGATCCTTGGGGCTGGGAAGGACCTGCCAGAGGCTCCAGTGCAGTGCTGCCCACGGGGCCTGGGCACAGCCTGGCTGGGGCTGTGCTGCTGGGGCTGTGCTGCTGCTGAGGGCTCTCATTCACCTCCCAGCTCAGTTCCCATTGCATTTCAAGGCCACGGGAAAATGACTTTTGCTGCCCCCTGCATTTCATATTCATTCATCATTTCCATATGGTAACTACACAGAGTTGTGCCATGTGTTATTCAGCACAGCCACACAGAAAGCTGCTAAAGATAAAAATTGATTTTTTTCTCAGAACCAGAAACTAGGAGCTGTTTCTTGTCACGCTTCAGGAGAGTGAAAAGTAGCACTGGCTCAGACCTGTGGGCTGCAGTTTTCCCATTCCTCATATGTCCTTGAGACATCAGAAAGTTTTCTTGCTCTGCTGGATTGAAAGTGGGAGCTTTTGAAGATTTTCTTGGGAAAACAACAAAAAAAATGATGGTCGGTGTAGAGCCTGTGACTCAATGTAAGGTCACGAGCACGTTTTCTGCAAATTGATTCTGTTTTGGTGTAGTAGCACCAGCCTGGTGTCAGGAGCTGGGTGACACTGGGACCGTGTGGGGCAAGTCTGGGTGGGGTTGGCATTTCCCTGCTGCCAGCCCTGGGCTCCAGCAGGGAAAGGAACCTGGGGGCTGAGCTGGGGCTGAGCTGGGATGAGCTGGGATGAGCTGGGATGAGCTGGGGCTGGGGCTGAGCTGGAGCTGGGGCTGAGCTGGGATGAGCTGGGGCTGAGCTGGGATGAGCTGGGGCTGAGCTGGGGCTGAGCTGGGGCTGGGGATGAGCTGGGGCTGAGCTGGGATGAGCTGGGATGAGCTGGGGCTGAGCTGGGGCTGAGCTGGGATGAGCTGGTGCTGAGCTGGGGCTGAGCTGGGGCTGAGCTGGGGCTGGGGATGAGCTGGGGCTGTGCTGGGGATGAGCTGGGGCTGAGCTGGGGCTGTGCTGGGGCTGAGCTGGGGCTGAGCTGGGGCTGAGCTGGGGATGAGCTGGGCTGAGCTGGGGCTGAGCTGGGGCTGGGGCTGTGCTGGGCTGAGCTGGGGCTGAGCTGGGGCTGTGCTGGGCTGAGCTGGGGCTGGGGCTGTGCTGGGCTGAGCTGGGGCTGAGCTGGGGCTGAGCTGGGCTGAGCTGGGATGAGCTGGGATGAGCTGGGGCTGAGCTGGGGCTGAGCTGGGATGAGCTGGGGCTGAGGCTGAGCTGGGGCTGAGCTGGGGCTGGGGATGAGCTGGGGCTGTGCTGGGGATGAGCTGGGGCTGAGCTGGGGCTGTGCTGGGCTGAGCTGGGGCTGGGGCTGAGCTGGGGCTGAGCTGGGGCTGAGCTGGGGCTGGGGCTGAGCTGGGGCTGAGCTGGGGCTGAGCTGGGGCTGAGCTGGGGCTGTGCTGGGCTGAGCTGGGGCTGAGCTGGGGCTGAGCTGGGGCTGAGCTGCCTTCAGACACCTCTGACAGGTCTCTGCTGTCCTCACCTGTGAGCAGGTGGTGCTGGTGTCACCATCAGCCCCACAGCCTGGCCCTGGGCTCCTGCCAGGCAGGGGCTGGTCCAGAGCCAGGCTGGAGGGGAGCCCAGGGCTGGCTGCAGCAGGACCAGCTGCAGGGATGTGTTTTCCCATCTCAGGGTAGTCTGTGGGCTGGTCAGGAGTTTTAAAGGCCCTTTTTGTTTCTGGAGAAGAGGCAATGGGAATGAAGGTGGGGAGCGGTGACGACAGGAGGTGGGTGGTGAGTGCTGCTCATGGGTTTCCAGCACTGCCAGTTTCCCCTGCACCACCCCGCTCTGGGCTCCAACAGGAACAGCTGAGGCTGCTGCTGGGGAGGAGGATGAGGAGGGATGGGCTTGGCAGTGCTGTTCTCACGGTTGGATCCTTCATCCTAAAGGACCTTTGCAGTGCAAATGGTTCTGTGATCTCTGGCTGTGCATGGCCAGGGAGGGGCCTGGCAGCACCAGGCTCTCCCTCTCCAAACCAGGATTTCTGAGGCTGGGGGTGGGAGCTCAGCTCCCCCCGGGCTGCTCCCGGGGCGTTTTGGGACTGGCACCCTGTGAGAACAGCCTGCATCACACTCACACAGCAGAGCTGCCGTGGGGCCCAGCAGGGCGACAACTGCTCTGCAAAACACGGAGAAGCAACGACAGAAGATGTAGAGGAAAAAAGAACATTTACATTTTTTACTTGGAGGAGTAAAATAAACATGGGAACGTTTCCCAGGAGGAGAGCTTGTTGTGGTGTCGCTGCAAGGCTGCAGTTGCTGCCTGTGGGGTATTTGCAGACACATGTCAGTCTGCCCTGCTGTGCATTGCTGGGCACCCAGGCCCAGCTGTCCCAAACTGGCCAGGGCTTAACCTTTTTCTAACCTTTTAAGGTCAAGAAAGATCAAACAGGGAAAAACAGGTTTCAGTTCCTTGGTTATTCTTTTGCTGATGTCTCAACAAAAATATAACATCCTCGAGTCTACTGGAAAAGTCATATATGGTGTTTCAGTGCAGCAGCACTGCCAGCTCTGCTGTGCAGGATGGCTCTTTGTGCTGGCAAGGCACCATGGGCTGGGCACCATGGGCAGCTGCTCCATCCACGGGCTGGGCACCATGGGCAGCTGCTCCATCCACGGGCTGGGCACCATGGGCAGCTGCTCCATCCACAGGCTGGGCACACTGGGCAGCTGCTCCATCCATGCCAGGCTGGGCTCCATGGGCAGCTGCTCCATCCATGGGCTGGGCACCGTGGGCAGCTGCTCCATCCATGCCAGGCTGGGCTCCATGGGCAGCTGCTCCATCCACGGGCTGGGCACCATGGGCAGCTGCTCCATCCATGGGCTGGGCACCGTGGGCAGCTGCTCCATCCATGCCAGGCTGGGCACCATGGGCAGCTGCTCCATCCATGCCAGGCTGGGCACCCTGGGCAGCTGCTCCATCCATTGTGGGCTGGGCTCCATGGGCAGCTGCTCCATCCATGGGCTGGGCACCGTGGGCAGCTGCTCCATCCACGGGCTGGGCACCCTGGGCAGCTGCTCCATCCATGCCAGGCTGGGCTCCATGGGCAGCTGCTCCATCCATGGGCTGGGCACCGTGGGCAGCTGCTCCATCCATTGTGGGCTGGGCACCATGGGCAGCTGCTCCATCCATGGGCTGGGCACCGTGGGCAGCTGCTCCATCCATGCCAGGCTGGGCACCATGGGCAGCTGCTCCATCCATGCCAGAGTGGGCTCCATGGGCAGCTGCTCCATCCATTGTGGGCTGGGCACCATGGGCAGCTGCTCCATCCATGCCAGGCTGGGCACCGTGGGCAGCTGCTCCATCCATGCCAGGCTGGGCACCGTGGGCAGCTGCTCCATCCATGCCAGAGTGGGCACCCTGGGCAGCTGCTCCATCCATGCCAGGTGAGCTCCTGTGCTGAGGGCTCAGCACTCAGCCCTGCCTCGCTGTGTCCTATTTTATTTGTGGTGGCTGTAGTGCTTCATGCAGTTATTTAATACAGGTAATTATGGCAATAATAACTTGGGAAAGGTTGAACTTGGTGAACTGGGGGAGGACTGTGGCTTTTGGCACTGACCTGATGAGCGTGGTGCTGATACTCACTGGTAGGAAACTTGCAGATTCCGTACATTTGAATCCAAAGCACATTTCTGTCTCACAGCAGCTCTTTGATTAGTGCTGCTCACCTCGGGGTCAGAATGTGGAGAGAGAAAATCATCAGTGAGAGGCTGAGCTGTGGCACTGCTGGGGCTGGTGCTGGCAGGCAGGGAGGATGATGAGGGAGGAGGGGACCCAGGGCTGCCCTGGTGCCACCTCATTGCCAGGCAGTGAGGAGGAGCCCATGAAGTGCTGAGGGACCACAGGCTGCTGTTCTGTGGGGCACACACACCAAGGGGCTGCTGGAGGGGCTGATTTGCTCTGTTCTGTGGGGCACACACACCAAGGAGCTGCTGGAGGGGCTGATTTGCTCTGTTCTGTGGGGCACAGACACCAAGGAGCTGCTGGAGGGGCTGATTTGCTCTGTGCTGGTGGCACACACACCAAGGGGCTGCTGGGTTTGGCATCCTGTGGTGCCCACCTGGGCGATGGCACCGCAGCTGCTGGAGGCAGCTGGTGGGAAATGGAGCTCCCATGTGGGATGGGATGGGATGGGATGGGATGGGATGGGATGGGGTGGATGGGATGGATGGGAGGGATGGGATGGGATGGGATGGGATGGGATGGGATGGGATGGGGTGGATGGGATGGATGGGAGGGATGGGATGGGATGGGATGGGATGGGATGGGATGGGATGGGATGGGATGGGATGGGATGGGATGGGATGGGGTGGGATGGGATGGGGTGGATGGGATGGGATGGGAGGGATGGGATGGGATGGGATGGGATGGGATGGGATGGGATGGGATGGGGTGGGATGGATGGGGTGGGATGGGATGGGATGGGATGGGATGGGATGGGATGGGATGGGATGGGGTGGGATGGATGGGGTGGGATGGGATGGGATGGGATGGGATGGGATGGGATGGGAGGGATGGGATGGGATGGGATGGGATGGGATGGGATGGGATGGGATGGGATGGGATGGGATGGATGGGATGAGATGGGATGGGATGGGATGGGATGGGATGGGATGGGATGGGATGGGATGGGATGGGATGGGATGGGAGGGATGGGATGGGAGCAGCAGGAATTGTCCCAGGGAGGGGCTCTGCTCTCAGGCCCTGCTGGTCTCCAGGAGAGGTAGAAGGAGCTGTTAGCCTGAGAAGGGCTGATGCTGTCTGTGCATTCCTGATCTCTGTGGTCAGGCAGGCTCCACAGAGCAGCAGTTCCTGGGAACTGCTCCTGAGCACCCTGTGCCATCCCAGGCACCCCCTGAGTGTCCTGCACTGTCCCCAGTTAAACTCTGTACCCTGCTGGAGCTGGCCTCTAGAGGAATGAGGATCTTGTGATAAGAGGAAATGCCATCACTCCCTGGTCTGTTCTTGGCCAATTCCCCGTGGAATTGAGATTAGCTCTTTAAACTCTGATTTGAAGAGGTGGGACAATAATTTTGGCTTTAGGGGGATATTGTAAATTGTAATTTATTTTTATTTCCAAAGCATTTTTGCATTTTCAGAGGGCTCTGCCTTAAAATTACTCATTTTTATTGCATAAGCAATGCAGAGAATAATACAAAATATTATTTATTGATGCATTTTTTCCTACTCACCTTTACTCTGCTCTTCTTAATTTTACAAAGTTCATCAGTCCCTCCCCATTGTACACAGAAAATTATGATCTACAGCTCACGTGGCTTTAGCATGTGATAAGCCATTAAATGTTAAAAGAAGAAAACCATCCCCATAAGCTCTAGCATCAAACAATCCCCAGTTGAAAAATGCAGGAGATTTGCACTGACTCCAGCTATTTTGGCCAAACGGCTCAGCCTCGGGGCAGATTTACACCTGCAATTACAGAAATAGATCTCCCGAGCGCAGGGGGGTTGGGAAAACAAAGAGCAGCCCTCGATGTCCCCGGCAGCTGTGCCAGTGCCTGTGCCCAGGGCAGGGCTGGCAGCGCTGGTCCCGGGCATCCCCTGCCACAGCACGGGGGAAATGGGCAGCGCTAACCGTGATTAACAGGAAATAACTAATTGGGGGGGAAATGGGCAGCGCTAACCGTGGTTAACAGGAAATAACTAATTGGGGGGGGGGAAATGGGCAGCGCTAACCGTGATTAACAGGAAATAACTAATTGGGGGAGGGGGGGGGAAATGGGCAGCGCTAACCGTGGTTAACAGGAAATAACTAATTGGGGGGGAAATGGGCAGCGCTAACCGTGGTTAACATGAAATAACTAATTGGGGAGGAAATGCGCAGCGCTAACCGTGGTTAACAGGAAATAACTAATTGGGGGGGGGGAAATGGGCAGCGCTAACCGTGATTAACAGGAAATAACTAATTGGGGGGGAAAGGGGCAGCGCTAACCCGTGGTTAACAGGAAATAACTAATTGGGGGGGAAATGGGCAGCGCTAACCGTGGTTAACAGGAAATAACTAATTGGAGCAAAGCTCTGGGGAGAGAGGTAAGGACCGGAGATAAGAGAAGCGCAAAGCTTTGTGTTTGCTCTTTTGAAGTGGAGGACTCCTGGTGATGGAATCCCTCCCATTGGTATTCCAGGTGGGCACTTCCCTCTGTGTTCTTCACAGACATTTAAAGGGTGACCTTTCAAGGCACTTCGTGAATGTGCCACATACCTAAATATCAATTGTTTCTCCAATGAAACATTGTTCTGCTGTGTTCTGCCTTCTGGGAAGGGGATGTTAGAGGTGCTGGAGGCAGCCAGCTGTTCCTGCCATGAGCCCTGGGCAGCACAGCTGGGCTGGGGACACTGCAGGAACAGCACAGCACAGCTGGGGACACTGCAGCCTTTGGAACAGCACAGCTGGGCTGGGGACACTGCAGGAACAGCTGGGCTGGGGAACTGCAGCCTTTGGAAGCTGCTGCTTTCTGAGGAAAAGGGATAGACATGAAAGTGCTTTCTTTGACAATGGAGGTTCTGGACACCTGAGTGTGTGTTTGTTCAGAATAGATTCAGAGAGGGGGGGAAACTGCTTGGCTGCCTGCTGGAGACTGAGGTTGAACTGTTTTCCTTTGGTGCAAGCCCCAGGACTTGGCAGTGTTTGCAAAGGTGAGGAGGGACAGGCTGGTGAGGGTTTATTTCTTGGTGCAGAGGGTGCTTGAGCCCGTGGTGGGAGGGCTCTGCTCCTGTCCCTCGTGCCAGCTGGGCACAGTGCTGGGCTCTCCTCAGCTTGACCAGGACCCTCATCCAGCAGCGGGAACAAAAACTCCAGCTGAAGGTGCAGTTGAAAGAGCTGCATTCTCACAGGTGTTTCCACTATAATAAATCAGCCTTTTGGGGCAGGAATAAAGGATCTGCAGTGTCTCTTCTGGTGCTGCTCTGAGTTCCCAGAGCAGGGGCTGGTTTGTGCCCACAGCCCCCAGAGCCAGCTCTGGTCCCTGGCCTCCATCCCTTGGCCCCTGCCCAGGTGTCTGCAGGTGGCCCCAGCTCTGCTGGGGGACAAACCAATGAACCAACAAAACTATTTTTGTGTGATCTATCTGCATTTTTCCTATTTCTTTTTTTAAAATAACCATGATGGTGTAAGCTCCAGCTAGCAGCACACAGCACAGATGATGAGCAGCATTCCTCTTTGGAAGCTGGTATTTTGAAGTGCAATAAAAACAAGAACAAATTCAATGAAAATGCCCAGGTTCAGAGCATTCTGACCAATCTCCTGAGCAAGGGCAGCTGGTTGCTCCTAATTACAGATGAGAAGACAAACAGATTTTTCAGTCCCCTGGAGATTTGATAACCTTGGTGTTGGATTGCAGCAGTTGTGGAGGACTCTGGTCCAGCAGGTCCTGGCTCTCGGGGTGCAGAGGCAGCTCCAGTGCCCGCTCTGAGCCAGAGGAGCTGCAGGGCCCTGCCCTGGATGCAGCACTCCCATCCTTCCACCCCAGGGCTCTCCTGGCATGGGGCTGTTCCAGGCCATGAGCTCACCAGCCTGTGCAGTAAATGCAGGTCATTCATTCTCCACAGCCTGCAGCAAACGCAGTGTGACAGGAAAGGGAGGAGTGGCAGCGTCTGGGCTGTCCCACCTCGAGTTACAGCTTGAGCCAAATGAGAAAGGCAGACACGGCCTGATCCCCACTGGCAGTGCTGGTCACTCCCAGCTCCGGCTGTGAGGAATATCAGGGATTGCTGAGGCACTTCAGCCTCAGAGGATAAAGTATTTCAGCCTCCCTGACCACAGAGAACATCTCTAGTTACCAACCAGAGAAATACTCTTCAAACAAAACCATGTGTTTACTCCAAAGGTAAGAAGCTCAGGTGGTGGGAGAGTAAGAGCTATTTTTTACTTTTTTTCCCTGAAAAATGAAACAGTCCATTTGTACATTGATTTATCAAGCTTATCCCAACTGTCTTCCAGCCAGGATTCACAATCCCAGCTTTTTGTTTCTCTGCATGCTCCAGCACACAGATATGGCTTTCAGAGTGGAAATCAATTCATCTGCAGGACGCCTCTGGTGCTAGCAGAGTCCACAGCTTCTTTGATTAAGCTCTACTAAAGCATAATTATCTGGAACGCCCTGCCATTTCCTTGGCACTGCTCACACAGCTTTCCTACCAGGAAGCATTTTATCAGGGCACTGGAGCCCCACACTGCACCTGCTGCAGAGAGGAAATGGCCATCCTGGGGCCAGGAAACGCTCCTGGAACACCCAGCTCTGAGCTGAGGGGAGAGCAGAGCTGTGCCTGAGCCTGGCCCTGTTCGGGCACACCTGGGCTCCCCCTGGTTCCTCCTGAGCCCAGCACTCTGCGCTCTGCTGCTGCTGCTGGGCAGCCCAGGGTGATGCCAGGGGGCACCTGCACATGCCAGCCTCTGCTCAGGAGGGGATGGATCTGGGATGTGCAGGGGCAGCTGCCCTGGCCTTTGGGGGGACACCATGGGCCCGTCCTGGGCTCAGCACCCTCTGCCAGCCCTGCTGGTTCCCCAGTGCCAGGGGAGCTCCTGCCTGGCAGCCCAGGCCTGTCCTGCTCTGAGGCTGCCATTCACACCACATGGCACAGAAACAGAGAACTGCAGTGTGCCAGTGTGCCCTGGCATGGTCACAGAACTGCAGTGTGCCATTCTACCCTGGCATAGTCAGAGAGAACTGCAGTGTGCCAGTGTGCCCTGGCACGGTAACAGAACTGCAGTGTGCCAGTGTGCCCTGGCACAGGAACAGAACTGCAGTGTGCCAGTGTGCCCTGGCACAGTGACAGAACTGCAGTGTGCCAGTGTGCCCTGGCACGGTGACAGAACTGCAGTGTGCCAGTGTGCCCTGGCACAGTCACAGAGAACTGCAGTGTGCCATTCTACCCTGGCAGAGTCACAGAGAACTGCAGTGTGCCATTCTACCCTGGCATGGTCACAGAACTGCAGTGTGCCAGTGTGCCCTGGCACAGTGACAGAACTGCAGTGTGCCAGTGTCCCCTGGCAGCTCAGGCTTGCTCCAGCAGCAGCAGCAGCAGCAGAACTGCCACGTTACCATTTCAGCTGAGTCCAGCCTCCCCCTGTTCTCCTCTGCTCCAGGGCTGGGTGTAAAATCCCCCTCCTCTCCTGCACTGCCAGATGAAGCTGCTGCACAGGCTCCTGTGCTGTGCCAGCCCTGCTCCCCTCCATCTGTGCTGCACCTTCCTCACGTCCCTGCAGCTGCAGGGGCAGCCAGGGAGCTCAGGGTGCCCTGCACCACCCCTGCTCCTGCCCTGCAGCCCTGCCCGTGGCCCTGTTTGTTGTGTTTGCAGACATTTCCCAGGGTGGGTGCTTGGTTCTAAAGCTCCTCACTTGCTTGGGAAGCCCTTTCCTCTGTCCCAGGAGCTGGGTTTGTATGTGAATGCTGGGGCTGGACCCAGATGAGGCTCCCTGAGCCCCGTGCTGTGGAAATGCCCTGGCAGCAGCAGGCAGGGCTCTGTGCTGGGCACATCCTCCCGCTCAGCTGGGCTGGGGAGCGCCCTGCCCCTGCCCAGCTGCACATCATCATGAGAGCCCCACTCACCGGCCCTTCATCCCGGAGCAGAGACACCTTTAAATGGCCCGAGGCAAGGGAGCTTTGTTTGTTTGCTCCCCAGTGCTGGGGCAGCTCTGGGGCAGAGCTGGACAAGCAGCACTGGGGCTGCTCAGCTCAGCTGCTCTGAGCCCACCTTGCACATCTAGAGCAGCCAAAGAGAACCCCAGGAACCTGGGGATGATCTTCAGCAGCCCCTGGTGAAGGTATGTGCAGACAGACAGGAGAGAATTCCATAAGAAGTGCTGGTGGGAAGGGAGAATTTACTCTGGTGTGTGAGGCTGGAAGATACAAGGGCCCAGTTCAATGAACCCCAGCTCCTGTTGGGAGGATCTGTGTGTGCAGCTGGGGACAGCAGGGTCTGAGCAGGGGCTGCAGTGAATGAGCCCTGCAGGGCTGGTCCCAGCTAAGCTCAGGGAGCAGGTCCTGCTGTGTCCCCGTGGGTCACCAGGGGATGCTGGTGGCCCTGCCACAGCCTGGTCCTGCTGTTCCCTCAGGATCCCTCCTCCCCAGCACAGCCCAAGCCCCTGAAGCTGTTCCTGCCTTCTGAGTGTGCCTTTTAGAAGCTGTTCCTGTCTCTTCCCTTGACTGTAGCCCTCATCATTTTAGGGAACATCAGGTTGTGTTTGGGATATTCAGAGCTTTAGTAGTTTCCTTCTTGGCCTTTTCTCGACCCTTTTCTCTTGGGTGAGTGTTATGCAGGGAGAAATGCCATTTCCCTTTTCACAATTTCTCTAGCTGTAAACACAGTAAATGGCAACAAGCTCTGGTAATTCTGGTTAAAAGCCCTGGAGTCCTGAAGTGAGCCCCCAGACAAGAGATTGAAAAGGCAACAATTAGGGGGGGACAGAGAGGGACAAAAGGGATGCAAACAGGTCCCTGCTGCAGAAGCAGCCAGTGAAAGCCTCACAGGAGCATGGGTTCAAGAGGTTGGAGGTTTGTGGATGTTTTTGAAATATAAGCTTAATAAATATTAGAAATCATCTCTAGCCACATGCTAGGTTTCTCCACTCTGTTATTTTTTGACATTGGATCTTGGCCCAGATCCTTCATTCAAAGCAAGACAAACTCTGCTAATCCTTGTTTATAGCTTGGGAGAGACAGTACTTTGTGGTGGTTATATTTGTGAGGGATTATTGCTTTGGTCTGTGTGCTTTCAAATGCTGTTCTTTGCTCCTTTCAGGCAGCCAGGGACGATTACAGCAATGAGAATGCTCACAGCAGCTATTTCCAATGTCTTTCCATTTGCCAGTGGTTAACTTTCCCATGGCCAAGTAAAAATCTTTGAAGGAGAACCAAGAAGTGTTTTACAGTTCCATGCAACAGCAAAAGCTCTCGGTAGCTGAAGCTGAGGATGTTTTAGACAGAAACGCAGATTTTCTTAGAGCCCCTAGAGCAACTGCTGACACCTGTGGGTGCCCTGGGCCTGCTGGTGCTGCTGGGGGATCGTGGGGTGTCCCTGGGCAGCAGCTGCTCCTGGGGTCCTCATGCCCTGGGGCTTGGAGCCCTGTTTCAAACACTGCACCTCCTTCTGCGTCCCTGGGCAGCTCACACCCATGTACCAGTTCATGGCCATAGCCCATGATGCATTTTGGACAAAAACAGACCTGGGGAGCAAATGCAGGGAGTGACGTGGGCCCCACCTGGCTGAGCCACTCCTCCCCTCGGGGTCTGTAAAGCTCTGGTTGTGCCACAGAAGCTCAGCACACAGGAATTGCAAAATAATTCTGTGGGTCTGGAAGGAAACATAAACCATTCCTGCTCTTCGAGGCCCTTTTCTCTGGCAGGGTTTGGGTTCATGGGCTCTGACCACTGGGCCAGACCTGGACAAGGAAGGGACAGAGCCTGGTGTATTATGGGTAAAAATGTGTTATTTTTCAGAGGCAAAATTCTGTACTCCTGAGGGTCTCTGAAGTCTGTTTTTGCCACTTGTTTGGGAGAGGCTTTGAGCAGTTAAATGGCTCCTGAGGGCAGTTTTCCAGAGGGTAGGAAGCAGCAGTGCCACACAATGTCCTATGTGGTTCTGGGCACAGCTTTGCCCGCCCAGTGTTTCCTTGGGAGGCTTGAGGGACTGGGCATCCTGGTGGGCACCAGGCTGGACATGAGCCTGCAGAGCCAAGGCCTGGTTGGCCAGTTTGAGGTGTCATCCAGCTGGGGGAACAGGCAGAGCTGGGTCCGGTGGAAATCCTTTCATGCAAGGACTGTGCTTTTGTATTGATTTTGTAAAGCACCAGTTAATACAGGAATAATAGCTGGGTGTTTATTCTTAAAAGGGCCAGACTGTTCTGCCAGGAAAACTAGGATTCGCAACAGCCTTGAGATATTTTTCTCATTTTGTTCACAATATCAATGATATTTGAATTAATATTCATATTGGAATAAAATCTGAGGGGGGCTTGGTAGTAAACCAGTAAACAAAGCAAGGAAAAATGGCTTTTTGTGGTTGCATAAAGATGCAAAATGACAGGGAGATCGGGAGCTTGTTTTCTTCTGTCACATCTCCCGAGAAAGCAGAGCAAGTGTTGTGTGCCTGTGTTTTGTTTTGCCTTTGCCCAGGGACATTAATTATCCTCCTGCAGCGCAGGGGTGGCAGAGCTGCGTGTCCCCACGTGGAGCAGGGACACTGGCAGGGCCATGAGCCCGTGCAAGGCAGAGCCAGGCACGCCCTGACCCGGGCTGGCATCAGCTGTGGGGCTGGCAGAGCGTGGGCTGTGCTGCTGGGCAGGGTGGGATGGTGCCCTGGGCAGATTAATTCCAACAGAGCTCCTTAGTGCAGAGCAAACAGCTCTGAGGAGTCCTGTATTTGCTGTTGAAGCAAATCCTTACCAAGGAAGGCATTTCACAGCAATTAATGCAAGCTGAACAAGGATTGTTCTTCCAGCTGCTCAGTAGCTATCACAAACTACTGCAGCTTGTTGTTGTTGTTCTTATCTCACTTCCTTCAGGTAGAGTTCTGTGCACTCACAGACTCCCACATTGCTTTGGGCTTGGGAGTGACCTCAAATCCCACCCAGTGCCACCCCTACCCTGGGCAGGGCCACCTCCCACTGTCCCAGCTGCTCCCAGCCCTGTCCGGCCTGGCCTTGGCACTGCCAGGGATGCAGGGGCAGCCCCAGCTGCTCTGGCACCCTGTTAAATCTGTTACCCCTCTGCCCTGTGCCTCCTGGCTGCCTTCTGCATGTGCCCAAGGCCACCTGCTCCCTCTGCTTGCCCAGAGGAGAAATCAGCTTGTGAATTGCAGCATTACTGTTTGTGTTCCCAGCTTGTACCTGTGGGAGAAGGGAGGAGACACAAAAGTGATGGAGGAGGTTTGTTCTGAAGGATATTGTCCTGCTTGTCTTCTACACTTTTTGGGGTTAATGAAGATGATCATATGCAATTTTAGATTGGAAAAGGTGACCTGGAGGACTGGGAGGAATAGGCAATTCCCTGTTTCTCCATCTCTGTTTGTTCACCCTTAGGGGTCTCTTTATGAGGTGGAACTGGGCTAGGAACAAGAATCCAGGGTTATGCCATCTGTGCACACCTCTCATGGGATTCAGGTGCTTTTGCTCATTCACAAAGTTAAAAACACCCCAAACCCTGCCTTTTCTTGTTTCTGCATTGAGGTATTGCCCCAGTGCCTTGTTCTTTCTTCCGTGCACTTGGGAGCCAATTAACATACCCCCAGGAACAAAATGGAAATAAGAATTGCAGCCTAGATGAATCTACCCATAGAGCTAATAACAGGTCTGGTTGCTGCTTTTTAATCTGCTTTGAAGAAGAAGAAGGACACTGAAGGAGTTTGTCATGTGGCCACAGGAGAAACCTCCAGAGACCTTCGGGAGAGGAAGCAGCTGAAGATGCTGGTACAGGCACCCAGGCAAGGTGTGGGATGGAGCCAGTTGTGCTCCACACAAACCTGACAGGGGTTTCGTGGGTGCACTGACAGGCTCAGCCAAAAGCTCCACTTGCCATTAATTCCAGCTCATAAACTGCAGAGCTGCTGCAGACTGTGCTGTGGAGCAAAGCCGCTTCGGGGGCTTCAAGGAAAGTAGTGATGGCCAGAAAAGCAGAAAACAGTTGTAACTGCCAGGAAATGATAAAGCATCCACATCAAGATGCATCAGAGCACAGTCAGAGGGTGGTTAACAGCTGGAGAGTGCCCCCCAGCTGTCCCTGGCTGCGCTGGCACTGTGGGGGCCCTGCTGCACTGGCAGCTCTGGCTGCTGTGCCCTTGGGCTGGGGGCCAGGCTGGGACACCCTGGGGCTTGCCTGGGGCTGGGCAGGTGCCTCTCCTGTGGTGCTGCTGGGGAGCCCCAGTGCCTGAGCCCATCTGGGTTCTGCACTCATTTGGGTCTCAGCTGCACACAGACCGGGGGGACACTCCCCTCTGGCTTCCAGGCAGCACATCTGCGCTTCCAGGGCTCCTCAGGGCTATTCCTGACCCCTCTGCTGCAGTGTCCTGCTGGGGCAGTACCAGTGGGGCTGCCCCAGGTGCCTGAAGGGCCCTGCTGTGCTGGGACATTTCCATGACCTGGTTCTTGGGTCCAGACCAGGACTGGGAGCTCTGCACTTCAGGGGTGCTGCTGACAGACTTCTGCAGTACAGGAGCTTAAGCTTCCAACAAAACTGCGCCATAATGGACAGTGAGAGCTACCCCACAATCCCAAAGCCTTGTTCCTGCCTCTGAGGGTGTGCTCTCTGGGAGCTGGCTTTAGCAGTCATCCCTTTGCGTGGTTGTGGCAGAAAATTCTCCCCATCACTGAGGGCAGGGAGGCACCATCCCTTCCTGCTGCCCTTCAGCACTCAGTGCAAGGTTATTGCTGCTGAACAGGGTGAGGAAAGGCTTCCTTTGGCAGGCCCAGGGAAAGAATCCCTGGGGTCTGAGTGGGGGCAAGCAAAGCAAACATTTCCTTCGTGGCAGATGTTCATGTAACTGCTCTGAAATTTGCTTATTTTCATCTTGTGGGATTTCCAATTTCAGAATTAATTCCCCAGTGTGCAGTCTCGGCTGTCAGAAGCTGGGGTAGAAGAAAAACACAGGTAGGATTTCTCATAGGGGAAAAAAGCCCTACTGACTACTGAAAATCTGACTGCCAGTCCTGCCAGTGCTGTCTAGTGTGCTCAGAGTTAATATTTTTTCACCTTATTTCCTCAGAAATATGACTGTTATTTTTTCCCCTGGTTTCATGAAACCAATTTGCATCTGAGATGCATTTTCTGGGACCTCGGCAGTGATGGGACTGGCATTGCCTCTCTAAACAGAGCACCATATGCTTCCTTCTGTGTGTGTTTGTGCCTGCAGAACCCTCCCAGATAATCTCCCCGGCTGAGTACATGACAAAGTACCAGAAAGGCGTTAGCACACAAATGCTGACACTCCTACAAAAGGGGAGAAGTGATAAATGCTTTCCTGTGCAGAGGAAAAGATAAGGATGTATTTTTGGGAACCAAGCTGATGGTTGCAATACCTGTGAGTATTTTTAAATGGAGATTGGGAATGTAAGGGAAGGTAGATAGAGGCTATCATTAAATCTGCATTGGTTTATTTGAAAAACAAACACTGTATGTTTCTTTCAAAGCGTCTCTTATCAGAGATGCAAAGGAATTGCATTGGGGTTTTCAAATGCATCTGAAGATGAAGGGCCTTATTTCCTTTCACATGAACTTAGCACAAGTTACTCCCAGATCAAACCTGGGGCTTTTCCTCTTAGAAGTGGAAATTCTTGTTTTTCAGTCAGGCAAATAACAACACCAATTTCAGAGAATACACATTATTCAGCCATGCAGGAAAAACCCACCACACCTGAGGAATGGCTTAGTAAGAAAAGTGTTGTTTTTAGAAACCTGCCAGGCTGCGTTGATCCCAGTTCTGAGGTTTTAGGGCTGTCTGTCCTTTGGGGAGTGCTGTGTGGCTTTGGTGATGTTTGTCTGGCTCTCCTGCCTGCCAATGGCTGGAAATGAGATGTGAGCACACATTGTGATCAGCTTTGGTTTAACCCGAGCAGCTGCTGCAGGGACACTCTCGGTGCAGTCCCTGCCCAGGACGGGGACAGCTGCTGCTCCTGGCCCGCAGCCTCGGGCAGCTTCTCCCGGAGCCTGAGAAGAGTCTGTGGGGCCAGGAGCAGCGGTGAGAGCTGTCCTGGGGATCACCCTGCTCTGTCCATCCCGTCCTGGCCAGGAGCAGCGGTGAGAGCAGTCCTGGGGATCACCCTGCTCTGTCCATCCCCTCCTGGCCAGCAGTGAGAGCAGTCCTGGGGATCACCCTGCTCTGTCCATCCCCTCCTGGCCAGGACTGAGAGCTGTCCTTGGGGATGAGCCCTGCTCTGTCCATCCCCTCCTGGCCAGGACTGAGAGCTGTCCTGGGGATCACCCTGCTCTGTCCATCCCCTCCTGGCCAGGACTGAGAGCTGTCCTTGGGGATGGACCCTGCTCTGTCCATCCCCTCCTGGCCAGGACTGAGAGCTGTCCTTGGGGATGACCCTGCTCTGTCCATCCCCTCCCGACTGCCCACAGGGTGGGGCCGCTGAGCAGTGTGAACAAGTGATGCTGAATGCCCCTTGTGTCCCCACGGGAAGGTGCACAATGCTCATTGACCCTCAGTGAACGCTCTGCTTCCCGTGCAGGTTAATGGTCACGCTCCCGGGTCAGTCACGGCCAGGCTGTCAGCAGCAGCACGGGGGAAAGGCTCCTCACAGGAGGTGTTATTACTTTGTCAGATCTGCTAAAGGAAGAGACATCACCTGGGTGTTGGCAGACTACCACGAAGAGCAGGTCAGTGTTAATCTCCACGGGCAGCAGGTAGGGCTGTGCAGGTGCTGCTGCTGCTGCTCTTCTGGCCACTCAGTCCTTTGCTAATTATCCAAGCACAGAGCTTTCCCTCCCTCCTTCATTCTGCTCAGCTTCTCCCATCAGGATCGTTTATCTATCACAGAAACACTCCCGGTGCCTGTTAAGAGCAAGGGCCGCAGTTTTACATTTGTAATCTGTGTGCTCTCGGTCCCAATTTGCCTCCTGCCGCCACTCATTACCGCGGGCTGTGTTCATGGAGCGACCCAAGGTAGCGATGGGTCCTCCAGCTCTTCCTGGGAGCTTGCAGCCCATTCAACCAAACAGCCTGCTTCTGAGGGGTGCCCCAGCCCTGCTGCAGCCCATTCAACCAGCCTGCTTCTGAGGGGTGCCCCAGCCATCCTGCAGCCTCATTCAAACAGCCTGCTTCTGAGGGGTGCCCCAGCCCTGCTGCAGCCCATTCAACCAAACAGCCTGCTTCTGAGGGGTGCCCCAGCCCTGCTGCAGCCTCATTCAAACAGCCTGCTTCTGAGGGGTGCCCCAGCCCTGCTTCTGAGGGGTGCACCAGCCCTGCTGCACCCCATTCAACCAAACAGCCTGCTTCTGAGGGGTGCCCCAGCCATCCTGCAGCCCATTCAAACAAACAGCCTGCCTCTGAGGGGTGCCCCAGCCCTGCCTCTGAGGGGTGCCCCAGCCCTCCTCAGCTGCTGACGTGCTGGGGATCATCTGTGGGTGCAGGTGCTGTAGAACCATGGAATTGTTTAGGTGGGAATTCCCTCTAACACCTCTGAGTCCAGCTGTCCCCCAGCGCTGCCAAGGCCACCACTAATCCGTGTCCCCGGTGCCACATCCACAGGTCTGTCACACCCCTATAGGGAAGGGGCCTCCATCACTGCCCTGGGCAGCTGTGCCAGGGCTGGGCAGCCTTTCCACGAAGGAAATTCTCCCAATGCTGGAACTGTCCATCTGTGCACGCTCGGGGCACTGATGGGATCACCCTGGAAACCTGAACAGCTCAGCCCAGCACAGGCAGCTCCAGCTGCCAGGAAGGCAAATGTCTGAGCTGCACTGCCAGTTCTGGTGGGCAGAGCAAACAGCTGCTGTGTGAGAGCTGAAAGCAAAGTGGGAACGTGGTTTAGGAATGCTCCCATGGCTCCTGTTCCACCCCTGGCTCCTGCCAGCCCGTGTGGGCGCTGCTGCCCAGCTGCCAGCCCTGGGTCCCTGCAGGTGCCCTGGCAGCCACAGGGCCGTTCCTGGGGGCTGTTCCTGTGACAGGAACATCACAGCAGCGAGGAGAGAGCAGTCGTGTTCTCAGAAGTAGACAATTATGTGAGATGCTTCTGTTTCCATGAAAGACAGCAGCAGCTTAGCCAGGAGCTGTAAAACTTCTTGAGTTCAGAAGTTGCTTCATTAGTGAATAGCCCCAAAACCTCCCTGAGAAGGAAGTAATTTGGGCTTCAGACGAAGCATTCAAGTAATTTGAAATACTTTCATTTTGAAATTAATTTTATTGTAACTTTGGAAGGGTCAAGATGCACAGACTTACCCAAGTACAATTTTCTTCAAACTAAACACTCTGGAGAGTTTAAACAGGGGTTTTACAGTCACAGCAATCCCGTTGTCTGTAAGCACCAGGCATACTAATGAGGCAAAAATTCCCTGAAATAACAGCTGATCTAACTGCAAACTTGCGAATTCTGAGGGTGTGGGGCATAATCTGCCCTGAGTGCAGAGGCAGCAGGTAAGTGGGCTCTGCTGTGCAGTGCCAGGGTGGGGAGCAGGGCTCTGGGGATTTCTCATAGGGGAAATTCTCATGGGTGTGTCCCCTGCTCGGAGCCCTGTGCAGCTTCCCTGGGGCTGGAAGAGCTTTCAGAGCTTTCCCTCTTCCTTGGGAGGGAACTGCCTGCAAAGCCTCAGGCCAGAGCTGCCTGCAGAGCTTTGGGGTGCAGGTCTCTGCTTCTGCCCCCAGGACACGTGAGCCTCCAGAAGCTGGGAGGGAACAAGGGTGTTCCTGCTGCCTCAAACTCTGCCAGGCTTTTCCTCTTCTGTGCTGCACAGTGATGGTGAGTCAACAGCCCTGCAAAGGTGCAAGTGCTGTGTGAGGCACAGGCTGCCCAAATGGATCCGTCCCTTCCCTGTGGGGAACTGCCCGGTGCCTGGCAGTGCCATGGGTTCCTTCTCCGGGCTGGTGGCCCTGGCTGCCCAAATGGATCCGTCCCTTCCCTGTGGGGAACTGCCCAGTGCCTGTGGGTTCCTTCTCCGGGCTGGTGGCCCTGGCTGCCCAAATGGATCTGTCCCTTCCCTGTGGGGAACTGCCCAGTGCCTGTGGGTTCCTTCTCCGGGCTGGTGGCCCTGGCTCTGCCCTCGTGGGGACAGCTCTGTGAGCCCAGCCCGTGGATCCAGCCCAGAGGCTCAGCCAGGGCAGAGCAGGCCCACTGCTGGTGCTGGGCTGTGGCAGGATGATGCCCTGTGTGTCGCTGCTGCCGAGGGGCAGCTGGAGCACCGGCACTCCCTGCCCTGTCCCAGGTGAGGGCCATTCCTCAGGGAGCAGAGCTGTCCTGGTAACTACAGCCTCTCCATGAGGAGCTGCTGGCAAGCACTGACGTGGGGGACAATGAGGACCAACTGGTGGCATTTTCTCTCCTAATTTTGGGTTTCTGACAGCTGCTTTCAAGCTCAACTCCTCCTTAAAGCTGACCTTTCTACTCCAGACTCCTCCATCCGTTTTTCTGATGGTGCTTGTCTGATTGAGCTGCTGCTGACAAATGTCAGTGGGAAAAAAAGAAAACTACCAGAGCTCTTCCATGTCTTGCCTGCTTGAAGCTCCTGGAAACCCCACTCAGTGCATTTGTTGTGTTATGATGTTACATCAAGGGTTTGTTTTTTAGGGAAAAAAACCCCTTGGTGTCCTCAATGTCACTGTTTTGGTCACTGGGTCACTGTGCTGCTGTTGGGATGCTGCTGGAAGCACAGGGAGGCATCTTTGGGAGCTTGCAGGGCTGCACAGGGATGTGCTTGGGGATGGGGTGTGTTAAATCTGCCCCTTGGCACAGCCTGCACAGGGCTGCAGCCCCTCAGTCCTTGGAGCATTTATCCAAGGACAGACATGAGTCACGGTCGCTTCCTCTCGGCACAAGGACATTTAGGAAGATAATAGGTGGGAAAAATAACAGTTGATCCTGAGGCTGAAACTGGAAGCTGTTTCTGAATATAAATTAGAATGTGACCTCAAACTGTCCTGGTTCCTGTCTGCTTGGCAGTGTCTCTCCTTGCCCGAGTCCAGCCTTTGTTTTTCCTTTGTCCCTCTGTCACTTCCGTATTGGAACCCTGTTATTTGTCCTGTGAGTGGCACAAAGCTGTGCTTGCACAAACCTGTGCTTACACGTGCAGGACTGTGCAGCCTGTGTGGGTACAGGTGCTGTCCCTCCTGCTCTGTGTGACAGGAAAATCCCCTGTTAATGCTGCGGGGTTGGCACTGGCCTTCCCTCTGTTTGCCATGGGCATGGCCGGTCTGTGTCTGTCATGGAGTCCCTGAAACCTCTCCCGAGGCAGAAAAACAGAACTTTCCATGGATAGGAGGTGTTGCAGCCTCTGCCAGCTCCCTGCTGGTGCAGCCGTTCCCTGGCGCTGCCCGAGGAGGCCATGGGGCCAGGGCAGGGTGGGCACGGGGCCTGGCAGTGCCAGTGTCCTTCACCTGCACACAGCAGGAGGGGTTTGCTCTGTGTGCACAACCCCTGGGCTGGCCCGGGAACGGAGGGGAAGGCAGGGCTGGTGAGGCCTGGCCCTGCTCTGCTTGCTGAGGCTGTGGAGGGCGGCAGTGCCATGGAGGGCCTGGGCTGGCCTTGGCACTCCTGGTGCCATGGAGGGTCTGGGCTGGCCTTGGCACTCCTGGTGCCATGGAGGGCCTGGGCTGGCCTTGGCAATCCTGGTGCCATGGAGGGTCTGGGCTGGCCTTGGCACTCCTGGTGCCATGGAGGGCCTGGGGAAGGTCTGGGCTGGTCTTGGCACTCCTGGTGCCATGGAGGGCCTGGGCTGGCCTTGGCAATCCTGGTGCCATGGAGGGCCTGGGGAAGGTCTGGGCTGGCCTTGGCACTCCTGGTGCCATGGAGGGCCTGGGGAAGGTCTGGGCTGGCCTTGGCACTCCTGGTGCCATGGACGGCCTGGGGAAGGTCTGGGCTGGCCTTGGCACTCCTGGTGCCATGGACGGCCTGGGCTGGCCTTGTCTCGTGTCACTGAGTGTTTGGGGAGGTTTGGGCTGGCCTTGCCCATCCTTGTGTCACCGAGTGTCTGGGCTGGGTCTGGGCTGGCCTTGGCAATCCTCTTGTCACCGAGTGTTTGGGAGCACAGCCCGGCTCCCCCCGCTCCTGTCACTGGGCATCAGCAGGGATTTCCATGAGCTCCTTGTGCTGCTGCAGTACAAGCAGAGTGTCAGTGCAATCAAACAGTCACCACAGCCCTGCTTAATCAGAGTGTACAGTTTATTTTCCTACATAGTAAATTTGCTATGATCTAGGTCAGTGCTTGCGACACCAAATTCCCCTTCCAGAGTTGTTTGTAATGCTTTAAAACCCCCACAAAATCCCAACTTACAAGGGCTTGCAGACTTCCAGGTTGTAGAGTGGCCCTTGCTGGGTTTTGGCACTGGGCTCTCCAGGGGAAGAGTCTGGATTTCTTTTTCTGGCTTACACTGACTGTCCTTTGTTTTGCCAAGCTCAGGGTACCAAATTTGCTTTTCCCCCCACAATTTCATTAATCATGACCTAGCTCTTGTTTCAAATAAGAGAGATGCGAGGAGAGCAGTGGTCAATAAGCACAGGCCAAAGGAGTAACTAGGAATATTGATTGGGATGGAGGCCTGAGGTAATAAACTGCTGTCTGGAAGGAAGGCTAAATGCACACGGAGGGCCTGGGTTGCTCTTCCCACAGGCTGTTAGAACTGAGTAAGAATTTTTTTTTTAATTTTTTTTTTAATTTTTTTTTTAATTGAATCACTTTGTGGTAAGGAGTTACCAAATTTTCTGTCAATGATATACTCATTCTCCAAAAGTAGGACTTGGCATTTTTTTCCTCCCTGAGGCTTGGTTCAGAGCAGTAGCCTGGTGTGCTCATGTGCTGCCATTTGTCCTCACCCACTTTCATCCTAATGTGATGTGTCACCATAAAAATGGGGTGACTGAGCAGCTTCAGCTCTTGGCAACCTGGATTTAATGGAGTTGGTGAGGAAAGCAAGCAGTAAAATTTGTTTCCTTCAGCAAGACTTGGCGTGGCCCCTGGTTTGTCAGCTTGGATTCCTCAGTGCCGTGTCACATCAGGGGACACTGAGCTGTGGGACACTGGGGCAGGGCTGGGCTGTGCCTGCGGGACACTGGGGCAGGGCTGGGCTGTGGGACACTGGGGCAGGGCTGGGCTGTGGGACACTGGGGCAGGGCTGGGCTGTGGCTGTGGGACACTGGGGCAGGGCTGGGCTGTGCCTGCAGGACACTGGGGCTGGGCTGTGCCTGCAGGACACTGGGGCAGGGCAGGGCTGTGGCTGTGGGACACTGGGGCAGGGCTGGGCTGTGGCTGCGGGACACTGGGGCTGGGCTGTGGCTGTGGGACACTGGGGCTGGGCTGTGGCTGTGGGACACTGGGGCAGGGCTGGGCTGTGGCTGTGGGACACTGGGGCAGGGCTGGGCTGTGGCTGTGGGACACTGGGGCAGGGCTGGGCTGTGCCTGCAGGACACTGGGGCAGGGCTGGGCTGTGCCTGCAGGACACTGGAGCTGCAGAGCCCCAGGTGCTGCTGCCTGAACTCCCAGTGTGGTGAGTGCCTCTGCTCACAGGGCTGCACTTGCTGGTGGCTGGAAATGCTCCTGTGGGCTCCTCTGCCCCGGGCTCAGCTCTCTGCAAGGACCCCCCTTCTGAGGAGACTGAGAGGGATCCCATCAATCCATACAAACGTCTCCAAGGGCTGGCAGAGGAGATGCCAGACCCTGCTCAGTGGTGCCAGTGACAGGACAAGGAGCAGCAAACTCAAACACAATGAGTTCCACCTCAACAGGAAGAAGAACTTCCTTCCATGGAGGGTGGCAGGCACTGGAAGGGCTGCCCAGGAGGGGCTGGAGCTGTCCCGTGGTGCAGGACCAGGTCCTGCACTCAGCAGGGCTGTCTCACACCCGCACCCCTGGTCCAGCCCGTGGCCAGGACCCATGGGACAATTGCTTACTGGTATTATTATTCTATTTTCTATTTGAGTAATTTTTCCAAAAAGGTGTTGTGGCAGTGAGGTACCATCTCAAATTCCAGTGGCTTCTCTATTTTTCTGCAAAATCATACAGCACCTTTTTGCTAATGAGTGTTATGAATAATTAAAACTAAATTGCAGCTCTCAAAAGAGGCAAGCAGAGCAGAGGGAGCGAGCATCTCTCCTTGCTTCCCTGGCATGGAAGTGCCAGAGCTTCACTGTCCATCTCACTGCTCTTCTACAGAAAAAGATTTTAAAGGCTCATGAGCAGAGTTTCAGGAGCCATCAGAGTCAGGGCACTGAGGGCCTCCATTACTGTTGTGTTCTCAGGGCTGATCTATTAAAGCCTCTTGCACTTTGTGCAAACCAATTAAAATGAAGAAGTGTACTCTGATCTAATATCCAAGTCACTTTTTGGCACACAATCATTCATCATAAATGCACATAAAACTAGAATTCAATTAATCAGCTCATACAAAGAGCCTGTCTCTTGCTATTTTTTCCTAATACATTTTTTTTTCTTTGAATAAAAATGTAATTGTCAGTGCAAAATATCAAACCAGAGCCACATAACAAATAACTATGGATTTGTAATTAAGCCCAATAAAGCCTAAGATGGAATATAAAAGGCAGAGAGCTAAAATCCAATTAAAACTTATTATGAGAAATACAATGCCAGGATTTTTTTCAGGCAGAGAGCAGCATACTCTGGTCTGTAAGAGAGCCCTGGTATTGGTTTGATAATGAAACCTGAGCTCCGGTTCCGTGAGCGTGCAGCAAACCACAAATGGCAAGAGGAGCCAGGGCAGAGGAGGGAGCCTGGAAGGGCCCTCACAGTTATCGGCTCTGTAATCAGAGCAGACCCTGCCTGTGTCCCCCTCCAGGGCTGCACTGGGCTCAGGGAGCAGAAATTAATGCTGGTTACCCAGGCTGGAGCTGGTCTCACTGAGCTCTGTGAGGAGGAGGAGGAGCAGGCTCATTCTCCAGGAGTGTGACCATCATTAATGCTGGTTATCCAGGCTGGAGCTGGTCTCACTGAGCTCTGTGAGGAGGAGGAGGAGGCTCATTCTCCAGGAGTGTGACCATCATTAATGCTGGTTACCCGGGCTGGAGCTGGTCCCACTGGTGTCTGTGCTCAGGTGAGGAGGAGGCAGGTGTGTGACCATCATTAATGCTGGTTACCCGGGCTGGAGCTGGTCCCACTGAGCTCTGTGCTCAGGTGAGGAGCAGGCTCATTCTCCAGGAGTGTGACCATCATTAATGCTGGTTATCCAGGCTGGAGCTGGTCTCACTGGTGTCTGTGCTCAGGTGAGGAGCAGGCTCATTCTCCAGGAGTGTGACCATCATTAATGCTGGTTATCCAGGCTGGAGCTGGTCCCACTGAGCTCTGTGCTCAGGTGAGGAGGAGGCAGGTGTGTGACCATCATTAATGCTGGTTACCCGGGCTGGAGCTGGTCTCCCTGGTGCCTGTGCTCAGGTGAGGAGCAGGCTCATTCTCCAGGAGTGTGACCATCATTAATGCTGGTTATCCAGGCTGGAGCTGGTCTCACTGGTGTCTGTGCTCAGGTGAGGAGCAGGCTCATTCTCCAGGAGTGTGACCATCATTAATGCTGGTTATCCAGGCTGGAGCTGGTCCCACTGAGCTCTGTGCTCAGGTGAGGAGGAGGCAGGTGTGTGACCATCATTAATGCTGGTTACCCGGGCTGGAGCTGGTCTCCCTGGTGCCTGTGCTCAGGTGAGGAGCAGGCTCATTCTCCAGGAGTGTGGCTTTAGTGCAGCACACCCAGACAGGGACACGAGGGCAGGGACACTGGCAGGGACAAGGACAAGGTGGCAGCTCCTCGTGAGGAGGAGTTTGGTCCCCCAGCCCTCGCTGCCAGCCTTCATCCCTCATCCTCCTGCTGTGCCTGGCCCAGGCACTGGGCTGGGAAGGGATTGGCACCATGGCTGCTGCCTCTGGGAAAGGAGGAAAATAAAAACCCTTCAGCCTTGTCTGTGACTGACTTCACACACTGGCCTGACTAATCCTTATTTCTCAAACAGAAATGGTTACAAATACAAATTGGTTGGTGAGGTCGTTTTTCTTTCACTTTTTTCCCAGTCAGAAAGCCTCTTAGACATGGAAAATAAATGTGTGAAGTTAGCCTAGTCTGAAAGCAACTGGAATTTGTGCTTAAAATGAAGAAAAAATAGATTAGATTTCTCTTCCCAGAATTCTCATTGTTCCAAAATAACTGTAATTATTCCCTTTTTTATTATTGAGTTCTTCCATTGTGTAACACGTAATTCTCTTAACTAGCAAAATATTCCTGGTCTTGCATTTTATTCTGACCCTACCCTTTTTTAAAATTATGATTATAGGTACAGCTCCCATGTGCCTATTTAATGTCTTTGTAGCATTAATGGTCTGTTGAATAATACCCAACTGCATTGTTTATCCCTTTCATTTTTGTTAACGGCTGTCACTGCTTTTGCAGCTCGGTGCTTCTTCCTCTCTGGGGCTCTGCTGTGGATCAGCCTGGGCAAGGCTGAGCATGGAGAACGAGACAGAGCTGGGAGCCAACCCCTTTCCTCCCTATGGTTAATGCTTGTCCTGCCACTCCCACAGCTGGGCATCCTGCATTTCCATGGCTTTGTGTTCCAACTCCCATGATGACCAAGGTCCCAGCCCCAGGAGCCTCCAGGACCAGGCACAGCTGCTCCACCAGCACGAGGGAGCCCCCAGGACACGGTGGGTGCAATCTGCCCCTTGCTTTGCTCCAAGGGTGGAAACCCAAAGCGGGGTGGAGTGTTCCCCAGCACAGCTGCACCCCCAAAATGTCTGTTGTGAAGCCTGGGGAAAGCTGGGCTGTTTCACAGGAAAAAGGTCCCTCTTCTTTCCAGTAAACTGACTGTCGGAAGTGTCCAGGACATCGTGACCAGACCTTGCCAGGTGCACAGGCTGGAGCCCAGAAGGTGCCATTCCTGTTGCCCGTGCTGTGAGCAGCTGGGGCTCGGGCACAGGGCTGGCACAGAACGGGCAAACCTGACCCTTCAGCTGGGCTCCTGCAGCCTCAGCCCCAGGGTGCTGCTCCCAGCCTGGCTCCGGGTGGACTGAACAGGACGTGCAGCTGCCCTGGCCTCACCCACTGTCCTGCATGTCCTGAGCATCCAACCCCCTGTGCCTCACCCCTCACTGCTCGGCTCCACGGAGAGAAACCCTCGACTTGGGCACTGCATGGGGGCAGCTGTGTAAGGCAAAAGGCTTTCGTGGGTTAAATACTGAAATCTTCTGCAGCCACAATTGGAGACATTTTTTCAAAACAGCTCTTCCGTGCCTCTGAGTGCCTGAAGTGGTTCTGAGATCCTGGGGAAGTGCAGCCACTCCTGGGGTGAGCCTGGAGCAAACAGGGAAGAGTGAACAGGCACGGACACACAGACTGCTCCTGCTGGCCCCAGCTGTGAGCAGCTCCTAGGAGAGCCTCCACTGGAATTCAGTTATGGCATAATCTCTCTTTCTTTTGCAGCTTTTATTAACAACATCTGTAGCAAAGCAAAAGGGGAATGAGGTGACTCTTCTCACCAGATGACAACTAAGAGACAAAAGGTACCTGAAATCAGAGAGGGAACAAGATCCCAGTGGTGTGGCTGAATTCGAGATGGGAAGAAGACACCCTCTTTGAGTAACTTGGTATTTTTTGTATTGAAACAAAATACTGAGCAGTCAGCCTAGGAACTGTCAAACATAGTTATTTAACAGAAGAGGTAGATAACAAATATTAAAGTTGTCTGCTGGAGGCAGCAGCAAGCAGTAACTCTTGAATAGAGACTGAATCCCAGCGCTCAGCTATTTGTGCCTGACAGCCACATCCACCCCAAAATGTCTTCTGCCATCTATTAATGCACTTGCCACACTCTCCTGTCTCGAATGGTGACCCTCATTTAGCAGCTCTAACCTCAGCCCGTTGCCCTGGTAGTTAATAACATCCCTGTGCAGGTGCTGCTGACGCGTGATCCATCCTGGCTCGGCGGGCTCTTCGTTAACAATTAACAGCATTAACAACACTCTCAGATGGTGTCAGCAGCTCGCTCGTCACCGTGGGGCTGCGAGGGGCTGTAATTGGAGCCATCTGTTTGAAGGTTTCTGTTCCCTCCTGCTTGCTGGTGGAGCTGTCGTCTCCTGCTCTTGCTCAAGCAGAGCTCATGCAGAAGAATTCCATCCCAATGTCCCATCTGACCGTGCCCTCAGTGGGGGCACTCATTCCCTGTGTCCTAGCCCCCCGGCCCTTGTTCCCAGCCCCTCTTCATCTCTTTTGGGGACCCTTTGCACACTGGAAGGGGCTCTGAGCTCTGTCTGGAGCCGTCTCTTCCCATGGGAGCAGCCCCAGCTCCCAGCCTGGCTCTGGGATGAGCGTTGGGTGTTCAGCAGTGACCCCGTCGGGCTGGATCCTGGTGACCCCCGTGCTGGAAGGGAGGATTGTCCCAGCCAGGCCGAGGAGGTGGCAGGCAGGTGCCTGTCTGAGGGCTTCTCGTGGCCATGGAGACAATCCTTCCTGCAGCTGCTTCAGCACGGGAACCAAAAAGCTGCCTGAGAGGGAATCCTGCTCTCAGGTCTCTCTGGGTGGAGAGAAGAGCTCTCCCCCTCCTCACAGGTACCAAAGGCTTTGGCAGGGGAGTGCAGAGCTGCTCAAGGATTGCCCACGGTGGGAAATGGCTGCTGGGAGTGTTGGTGGCCTTGGGCAGGACACCTGGGGATGCTCTGCTCTCCCTTGGGAGAATCCCTGAGCCTCCAGCCCCAGGCAGCCCCATCCCCTGAACCCTGAGCAATTATGCATGCGAGCTGCTGCTGAAATTAGCTGCACATGTTTATATTAACATGCAAATAAAGCAGCTTCAAATAAACCAAAATATGAAAATGTCTCTTCATTAGGTTCGGGTTTATGGTATAATTGATTTGGGGGGTGCAAGGCTCTGATTACCTTCCTGACGCTGAAGGGATCCACAACAATCCCACTGATAACAAACCATTAAACACATTCTATTAAATTACTGGTAATTCTGAAAAAGCTCAATATTGCACATGGGTTCATTTAATTTTTATGTAAATTTTATCCCTGATTTTGCAAAGTCTTAATAGTTTAACAGCAGATTAGGCTAAATTATTTTAATTGAATTTTATGTGCATTTTTTCCTTCTGCCTTTAAGGAACCCATTCATAAAGGTTTTTCTTTCAGACATTGTGCACAGAGAGAACTGGATGCTGGTGCCAGCTCTTCCAGCTTCACTGTGGGCCACCATACCCACTTGGATTTGAAATCAAGTAAATCCAACTGTTGCTCATTTCACATGGGATGTTCAAGAAGAAAATACTGAGTTTGGAAATAGAGCTAGAGGAGAGCAGAAGGAGCATCAGATTTGGGAACACTTTTTCCAGAGGGTCAGTACCCTGAGGGGTTTTTTTTAATCTTCATTTTTTATCTTCATCAGGTAGATTCTCTCACTGTTGAGACTGAGAATTCCGTGGGTATTGTTCAGGTGATGTGCTGGATTTGGTGTTTCTCACTGACCACTCGCTTGGAAACAGCACCTCAGCTGCTCCTCAGGGCTGGCACTGCCAGGATCCCCACCCAGGGGCTCCATGGGGTGCCATGGGGCTCCTGGCAGTCCTGGAGCGGGAGCAGAGCCCAGAGCTGGGCCTCAGGAGGCAGCACTGGCAGGGCAGCCCCTGCTGTGCCTGTGCAGCCACGGGACAGGCACGGGGACATCCAGGATGGGAGTTACCCTCTTTGGTTCTCTTTGAGCTTTCTGCTTGTTTTTGTCTCTCTTTTTCTGTAGTTATTCTGTTAGTGCAATATTTTAAATGTCTTCACCAAAATAATGTCAGAGGATTTCTCCTTGGGTAAGCGTGCCAACAGTAACTACACCTGGGACAGGTGGAATAAATGCTGCTGGTGCTCCCTCGCTGGTACTGGAGCCATTTCTGCAGTTATTTCAGCTGCTGCTTGGCTGTGGTGCTGGGTCCGGGGATCCAGGCACACAGGTGGAGGATGCCCAGCTGTTCTGCCCCATGGCCACCGTGCTGTCCTTCAGAGCCGGGAGCAGCGGGGACCTCTGGGGTCGTTCTAGGAGAGGAGCTCCCGTAGGGGGAATCACACCTGGAGGCACCTGCGCCCCTGCTGAGGGCCCTCCCTCCCTTTGTGCCTCTGTGAGAGGGAATCTGTGCTCAGCTCCTGTCCCAAGGGCAGCTGGGCGGGTTTGGAACGGTGATCTTAAATATTCTCTCTCATCAACCGTGGAATCCGACATTCGGGTAGGGCTGCACCTCTAACAGGGCTTGGGCCACAGCTATGACTGAGTTTTATCAATGCCTCTGAATTATTCAGTGTAAAAAGGCCCCTAATTACCTTAATTGCCGAATGAGTCAGTGCATTGCAGGCACCTGGCACCGGGAGTGACCCGGGGAGAGCCGGGCCCTGCCGGGAAGGGGAGGAGAGGACGCTCCAAAGCCCTGGCCCGAGGGAAGCTTTGCTGGCTGAGGTTTGTTTCTTTTCAGCGCCTCTATTTCGGAGAGCTGTTTGGATAGCAGGGGACGGTTATTTTTAGAGCCATTTAGAGCGTGGTTTTGTGCCGCTCCTGTTTGCCGGGTCCATTAAGGAGCTCGCCGGGGAAGCCTCCGGGTCCCAGCGCTCCCGAGGATGCTCCTGCGAGCCGGGGATGCAGAATTGGGAGTGCAGAGATGGGGATGCAGAGATGGGGATGCAGAGATGGGGATGCAGGGCCGGGGATGCAGGGCCGGGGATGCAGGGCCGGGGATGCTCTCAGGAGCTGCGATCCAGGACAGAGCCCTGCAACCCTCGGGGGATGCAGCTGGGAGCTTCGGGCAGTCCCGCCTACCGAATCCTGGGGATTTCTGCTTTGCTTGGCTGGTTCCAAGGAACCTGGCTGAGGAAAAATCCATTTGAGGCACATGGAGATAATATTTTGAATGTGACATGTGTCCCAACACAATTCTTGTTTTAGGAAGAAAAAATATGACTTTTGAATGAAGTCACAATGAGCAGAATATTTTCAAATGTTCAAGCCAATTCCGGCTAGAATTTGGTTATTTTTCCTCAGGGAGGTAAATTCAATTTTAGATGAATTCAGTTAGTTGTGTGCTTTTCAACCACAAAGGCCCCTGCAGACACGGGAGGAGCCCGGCTGGGCTCTGGGCAGGTAAAGGCGTTTCACACCTGCACAGGGCAGGGGGCAGACCCAGGAGACGTGAAACCTGAGCAAACACAGCTGCTCCAGGAGGAATTCTTGGCAGATACATTTTTCAAATTAAATGTGAAAATATATAAACTAACTTGGCAAAACACAACAAGCTGTGAAGATTATCAGACGGACAGGAGGAAAACTGACTTTTTCCAGCAATGATTAAAAAGTAAAATGTGAACACCAAAAGAACCAGGGACTTGGGAATGTGATGAATGTGGAAATTAATGGGGTTTGGGCCGTGTTTTGCCTTTTCCTGCCCGAAAAGCATCAGTATGGAGAGCTGTGAGTCTGGAAGCCTGTGCTGAATGCTAAGTCCTGGTGCCCAGGGGGATTGGCAGGGCTGGATGTTCCCCAGAACGAGGAGGGGTCACAGAGGGTGTCAGGAGGGAGTTCAGCTCTGCTGGTTGGAGTGTGACATTTGGCTGGCTCTTGCATTTGCTGGGCTTTTTGTTGCGAGCTTCTTTTGTTGGTTTTTTCCTTTGGCTTTTCAGTAATTTTTTAAAGTGCTAATTAGAGAATTAGGAACACTCACCTCCCACACATCAATTTGTCATGTTCTGCTTTGCCACAGTAATTCCAATAAAGGATTTTGTAATCTCCCTGCGATGCAGAATCAGTTTAACACAGACACACCTAAAGCAGAAACGTGTTATTTCATTACAAAGACACAACTGGAAAGGTGAAAACACAACAAAGTCGCGCACGAGAGCTTGTTTACAAACGGAAACACCTTCCTGCAGCTGTGATGGAAGGGGCATTTTCCTGGGGAAGGGTTCATTTCTGTACCTGTGGGCGGGACGAGCAGAGGGGAGCACTGTCCCCATGCCCAGGCTGTGCTGTCTCGGGGTCAGAGCTTTTCTGGCTGCTAAATCTGCGTCCATTAACGTGGGAGGCAATTCCAGCAGCTGAGTGTGGAGGCATCTTCCCTGGCAGCTGCCTGTGAGTGGCACCCAGATACCAGAGTGGGCTCCCAGGGAGGGGGAGAGAGGCACGAATGGGCTTCACCATTTGCTCACTCTTCATGTTCTGTGTCAGACTTTTCATATAATTTAATTTTGCCGTTGCTTTCTGAAACCTGTCGTGTCTGAGATCCCACATATTGAGAAGGCCTGTTTAATGATGATATATCCAATCTCCCTGTTTCTCCCGTTGTGATATTAATTCTTGAGAATGAAAATTAAAAAGAAGCAATGAATGTTATTTCAGTAAATTTACTGGAAGCAATTAAACTACAAACACTTTTTTTATGACTGCAGAGTGTAGCCAGTATTAGGAAACATAATTTTTTCCCTCTGCTGACTATATTTTCCCCTTCAAGCAGAAGTTGAATCTATCTATAGAAATGATGGTCTTTTTCAGAATTTTTTCCTCATCTAATTGAGTGTTGCTTTTGTACTTGTATCTTGAGCAATGTTAAATCCCATCCTCTGAGCCAGAAAATCTTCTCTAGGTGTGAAGGTCATTAATTTTAATTCAATAGAACTTTTTGACACTTGCTAGAAAATGAGGATAAGTCTCAGTGAGTTTCATTAAATAAACAGAGCAAATTAAAATTCATAATTCAGCCCAGAGCAGATGAGAATCATCCCAGGGAATGGCAGTTAATGGGCAAGCAGGGCCAGCCTGGGTGGGATGGAGGGAGGGGTGCTCAGTGCAGAGCTGCAGAAACCTCTTGGTGACAGAGCAGCACCTGGGGAGGGACCTGGAGCTGCTGGAGCCCCTCTGGAGCCGGGCTGGCAGAGCTGGGGGTGCTCCCCTGGAGAGGAGAAGCTCCAGAGAGAGCTCAGAGCCCCTGGCAGGGCCTGAAGGGGCTCCAGGAGAGTGGAGAGGGACTGGGGACAGGGATGGAGGGACAGGACACAGGGAATGGCTCCCAGTGCCAGAGGGCAGGCATGGGTGGGAGATGGGGAATTGTTCCCTGGCAGGATGGGCAGGCCCTGGCACTGGGTGCCCAGAGCAGCTGCAAAGCTCCAGCACAGATTTAGTAGTGAGATTTGAAGTGGTTCCCTTCAGAGCAGCAGACGCTGATTTCTTTCCAGGCTGGGCTGTGCTTTATGGGTCAGCGACTCCTTCCCAGTGCTGAGGGAGAGGCTGAGGGGCTGGGGGAGGCTCAGGAGGGAAGTTAGGGGGTGACACTGAGGGGTGACGCCGGGGGATGATGCTGGGGGACACTCAGCTGCCCCCTGGTCCCTCTGCCCAGCTGGAAGCTGCTGGCTTTTCCCGATAAACCACAGGGTCCTTCCTGCCACTGCTGGTTCCTGGTTCGCTTCCCTCACTGCCCCAAGGCTGATTGCCCTGCCTGATGGACCCTGTTACACCTCCTGTGTCCAAGGCTGGTTCCTGTGCCTGATGGATCCTGTTACACCTCCTGTGTCCAAGGCTTGTTCCTGTGCCTGATGGACCCTGTTACACCTCCTGTGTCCAAGGCTGGTTCCTGTGCCTGATGGACCCTGTTACACCTCCTGTGTCCAAGGCTGGTTCCTCTGCCTGGTGGATCCTCTTGCAGCTCCTCTGTCCAAGGCTGGTTCCTGTGCCTGGTGGATCCTCCTGCACCTCCTCTGTCCAAGGCTGGTTCCTGTGCTTGATGGACCCTGTTACACCTCCTGTATCCAAGGCTGGTTCCTGTGCCTGATGGACCCTGTTACACCTCCTCTGTCCAAGGCTGGTTCCTGTGCTTGATGGACCCTCCTGCACCTCCTGTGTCCAAGGCTGGTTCCTGTGCCTGATGGACCCTGTTACACCTCCTCTGTCCAAGGCTGGTTCCTCTGCCTGGTGGATCCTCCTGCACCTCCTCTGTCCAAGGCTGGTTCCTGTGCCTGGTGGATCCTCTTGCAGCTCCTCTGTCCGCTGGGGGGTTGGTGGCTGTGAAAATCAGAGCAGTTAAATATCCGGGAATGGATTAGCACTGCAGGGGCTGCCTTCCAGTAAAGTCTGGTCTCCTTTGCCAGCGATCCTTTCACTCCACACTGGCAGGAGCAGCTCCTCTAAGTGGTTCCTCTGCGCTTTGGCATCTCTGGTTTATTGGATTAATAATGCACTAGGCTGCATGCAGCTTCTTGCCCCTGGGAATTCTTACATATCCTTCATGTGGAAAGTTCTTCCAGCCCAGCGTTTTGGAAGCAGTCTCTCCTGCTGCTCAGCATGGGGACAGGCAGAAAACACTGCACCAAAATGAAAAGATAAAGTCTGGGGGTCGCTTGACTGCAGCCTCTTTGGGTTTGAAAAATGTGGTTCAGTGTTTCCGGGTGAAGTTTGATATTCTCTGCAAGAGAAACGAGCTGCTACAACAGCTCAATGTCATCATGGAATTTTTTAGTAATGACGTTGCTATTCCTGGAAAATAAATGGAGCCCTCAGCACCTTTGCTGTGGGTGACATCGGAGCAACATCTGTAATTCTGCACCTCCTCTGGCGTCGCTGGGAACTGCTGAAGCAGCTCCCGGCAAAAGCAGCCTTGGATCAGCAGCTTGATATTTATATCTTGGCTGGGAGTTGTGTTTGCTGGGATCATTTGTCTCTGCAGAACAATAGCTGTAGTACATGAAAATACATTTTCTACCCTTCTCCTTGGCCTCTGGTGCTGATGCCACCTGAGCTGCCCGTCCTGCTGCCACCTCCCTTTGCAGGGCACTGCCTATTGCTGCAATTTAATTGTCTTTTTTTGGGTTTTGGTTACAATGGAGGAAAAAAACATAATTGTGTGGTTTCAGCTGAGCCAAAGGCTCGCCAGTCTGTTGCAGCCTGGGTTCCTCCAGGTGGGGGGATGAGCTTGAGGGGCAGGGGCATGAGGGGCACGAGGGGCAGGGGGCACTGCCCACCCTGGGGCAGGAGGAGGGGCAGGGGCACGAGGGGCAGGGGGCACTGCCCACCCTGCTCTGATCTTTAACTGCTCTGGGCAGGAAGAGGGGCAGGGGCACGAGGGGCACAAGGAGCAGGGGGCACTGCCCACCCCGGGGCAGGAGGAGAGGGGTGGGAAATGCCCACAAACCAAGCCCTGCCCACGGAGCCTGGGCCCCCTGTGCCAGGGGACACCTGGCAGGAGGCCACAGCATCCCTGAGGCTGGAAAAGGCTCCAAGGTCGGGCCCAGCCTTTGACCCCTCCCCACCTTGTCAGCTCCACCAGACCCCAACCCTTGGCCTTTGTCTGGCTTCAAAGAGTCTGGATTCACTTTTTCAGTACAATGAAATTTAAACATAATTAAACTGTAAGCTGGGTGAATCAAAACTATCATCTGAAAATGCCAAAGCAAACTGCTATGAGTTTGTGAAAGATTTTTCCTGTTAATTTACTAAATATTTTGATCAACTTGAATTTGATTTGATTTGTTGGTTCTGTTTTTTGGGTTTTTTGGACACAGAAAGGGATAAAAAGTTTTAGCTCAGTTGTTCACTGAGTTCCAGTTAGGCTTTAACAATTTAATGCTAGAAATCTAAAAGCGTGTCCAAACATTTCACTTGCAACAAGTAAATTTTAGAATTTGTTCTCATAAAATAGTTGGTTGCCTGGAATCCAATTATGTTGGCTTGGTTTATTTTTTGTCTGGCACTTTGTCAGGTTTTAAATGACCCACTGAGCCATTGATTTGCTGTGTGAAGTCTCTTTGTCTGACAGGAGAACAGCATTTGCTCCACAGCTGGACTCGACTGTCAATAATCAATAATTACAGAATTTTAGAAATGCAGATTTGTTTCTCTACAACTGAAATGATTTTAACAAAAGTCTCTTGAAATACAGGAGAAAGGAAAATTCCCAGCCTGCTGGGGCCCTGGGGCAGCCTGAGCCCCAGCAGTGCCAGCTCCTGGGCACCACAGCAGGGCACAGGGCACAGGGGGGTTGCACTGGCACACCTGGGAAGGTTTTTCCCCCCAGGGTTTTGTGGTTTGGGGTTTTTGTGCTGGTGTTTGGGTGAGCAGCGCCTGCCAAGGGGGTGCCTTCCCTGGAGGGCGGCTCTCACTGCACAGAGCTGTTGAGTGGCTTTGGAAATGGTGGGAAGGTGAAGTGGTTTTGGAAAGGGATCACCAGAAGGGTTTAACAGTTGGTGCTGTGCAAAATGAGATCTTGGTGTGAGGGTTGCCTGGTGTGCAGAGGAAAGAGCTCCTGCCCAGCCTCCCCTGGGGAAGGGGCTCCTCTCTGGGATGGGCTGGCCAGGGCCTGGTGTCCCTGGAGCTGTGGGTGAGCAGCAGGTGAGACCTGGAGAAGTGCAGGAAAGAAAGATTTTCTGCTGGAATTCCGTGGGCAGGTGGGGAGCAGACACCTCTGAGCTGAGGCTGTGGACTCCCCATCCCTGGAACCCCTCCCAAGGCCAGGCTGGTCAGGGCTTGGAGCACCCTGGGCTGTGGAAAGGGTCCCTGCCCATGGCAGGGGGTGGAACGAGATGGACTTTAAGGTTTCTTCCAATCCATTCCCCTTAATTTTGAGTTAATTAAGTCATTAATTTCCTTTAAGTATTTGGGTATGCAGGGTGGAATGCAGAAACCTGGGTGCAGCCTTTCCAATATTGTTTGAAGATGGATTACAGGTTTTTGGCCTCTTAAAAATGCTTCTGTAGATTTGAGCAGATTCATTCTTGGCATGACTCTATTAACTTACAAGTGTTATTATCAAGAGCACCAAAATGCCAGCAAGCTGTGGGTGACAATGAGCCAGGGACGTACAACAGAAGTGATTAAGGAGCTTGAGGAACTCAGAGGGAAAGATTAAAAGAACAAAATGTTTAAATTGGATAAACAGCAACAGTGGCTGTGATAATCAGCTGCTGGTGTGTGAGGGGTGCAAGTGCCAAGAGCATAATTTTAAAAGGGATTTAGCTACAAGTGGCGTGAACTTAGGATGAGGATGAGACTTTGTTGTGTTATTATTCCAAGCTGTTGGAGCCAGGGCCAGCTGGGAGCCCTGCAGGAAGGTGGGGCAGGGTGGGCTGCCCCAGTGTTCCACCCTCCTGCAGTGCCCTGGGGCCTTTCCCAGCGCAGCCTCGGGGCTGCAGCTCTGCACAGACACCTGAGGAGGTGAATGGGGCCTGCAGCTGCTCTTGGTGCTCTAATGTTACTGCACAAAACCCCCCCCGTGCCAAAACAGCTCTGTGGCACTCACGGGAGGGGGGTGGTTCACTGGAGATTGCCAAGGTGCAGTACAATATCCATTTCTGCTGATCTGATGTCCAGAGACCAGCTGTGAGGAGGGCAGGGCATAGCCCTGGGCATGGCAGTGGGGTGGCACCTTCTGCCACCTCTGCCACCCAGGGTCTGGGTCCGGGCCAGCCCGGGGCTCTCCCTCTGCTCCTGGTGAGATTTGAGTGCCAGCAGTGCCCCGAGCTGGGCCTGGGCCTGAGCCTGAGCCTGAGCCTGAGCCAGAGCCAGAGCCTGAGCCTGAGCCGGAGCCTGGGCCTGACACGGGGGCTCAGCCAGGCAGTGATGCTCCCACTCATGGACCCCAGCCCAGCCCGGTGTCACCTGCAGGGTGGGCTCAGGGTGGGCTCAGGGCACACACAGGGGGGCTCAGGGCAGGCAGGGGGGGCTCAGGACACACAGAGGGGCTCAGGGCACACAGGGGGCTCAGGGCACACAGAGGGGGCTCAGGGCACACAGGGGGCTCAGGACACACAGGGGGGCTCAGGGCACACAGGGGGGGTTCAGGGCACACAGGGGGCTCAGGGCACACAGGGTGGGCTCACGGTGGGCTCAGGGCACACAGGGGGGGCTCAGGGCACACAGAGGGGGCTCAGGGCACACAGGGGGCTCAGGACACACAGGGGGGCTCAGGGCACACAGGGGGCTCAGGGCACACAGGGGGGGTTCAGGGCACACAGGGGGCTCAGGGCACACAGGGTGGGCTCACGGTGGGCTCAGGGCACACAGGGGGGCTCAGGACATGCAGGGGGGTTCAGGGCACACACAGGGGGCTCAGGGCACACACAGGGGGCTCAGGGCACACAGAGGGGGCTCAGGGCACACAGGGGGCTCAGGGCACACAGGGTGGGCTCACGGTGGGCTCAGGGCACACAGGGGGGCTCAGAACCACCCTGTGCCCCTGTCCCCAGCCCAGCCCGCTGTGACATGCAGGGCTCTTTCCTGCTCGGGGCTGCCCGGCTCGGCAGTGAGCAGATAAGCATCTTTAACGCGAATGGTAATCGGCATTCTGAGCAGGGCGAGATGAGAATTAGCTGCCGTCTAGTGCTTCTCTGTTTATCTCCAAATGTCAGCACTCGGCGCTGCACGTTGTGATAGGGAGGATCTGCTGAGGGAGAGCAGGGATTGAATCCGGCTGCAGGGACAGCAGCTCCCGAAAATGCTGCCCCAGGTCCGGGGGGACAGCGGGGTGAGGCCAGAGGGAGGGAAAATCCTGTCCTGACAAACCCCAGGGACAGGCTGGACATGGGGCTGGACACAGGGACGGGGCTGGACACGGGGCTGGACATGGGGCCGGACATGGGGATGGACACAGGGACGGGGCTGGACACAGGGACGGGGCTGGACACAGGGATGGGGATGGACATGGGGCTGGACACGGGGCTGGACATGGGGATGGACACGGGGATGGGGCTGGACATGGGGCTGGACATGGGGCTGGACATGGGGCTGGACACGGGGCTGGACACGGGGCTGGACATGGGGATGGACACAGGAACTCTGCACCCGAACTCGGGGCAGGGAAGGCTGCTGGGGCTGAGAGCTTTGAGCTCAGATGCTCCTTCTGGCCCTGAGCTCAAAGCTGCCTTCTGCAATGTCAGCACAGGTGCCTGCTGGAGCAGGAGCTGGGGGGTTCTGTCCCTCACCGATTTTCCTGTGGCCTTTGCCATGCCTTACACTGGCAATGACAGATTTGCACAGCTTCTGGGGGAGGCTTGAGGGGATTTCAGCAGCCTCACAGGCTCCCAAGGATGTGAAATCACAATTTCACAAGGTCCCTCTGTTACTCTGGGGAAAGTTTTGGTTCAGTGTGTTTGCGTTCCCCTGGCAGGAGCAGGGTTGGATCTCTGGTCGTTTAACCCAGAGCCAGGAGCTGGTGTTGGATGAAGTGCTGCAGCCTCTGGGTGTGCTGGGAGCTGTGAGTGTCCCCTTACAGTCCCCTGGCCCTATGGGGACCTGTCCCCTTTCAGTCCCCTGGCCCTATGGGGACCTGTCCCCTTACAGTCCCCATGGCCCTATGGGGACCTGTCCCCTTTCAGTCCCCATGGCCCTATGGGGACCTGTCCCCTTACAGTCCCCATGGCCCTATGGGGACCTGTCCCCTTACAGTCCCCTGGCCCTATGGGGACCTGTCCCCTTACAGTCCCATGGCCCTATGGGGACCTGCCCCCTTACAGTCCCCATGGCCCTATGGGGACCTGTCCCCTTTCAGTCCCCTGGCCCTATGGGGACCTGTCCCCTTTCAGTCCCCACAGCCCCGTGGGCTCTGGGCCCTGGCTGTGCCAGCATGAGCAGCCCCAGACCTGCTCCCCCGGGGCTTTTCACAGCATTTGCTTGCTGTTCTCACACACACAAACCTCACTCCTCTCCCTGTGGTTTTCAATCCCCACTCCCAGTGGGCTGATTTATTTTTAATGCCTGTACAAGGCTGGAACTTTCTCCCAGGCTCTGCCATCCCTGGTACCAGCCCAGTGGTGCTATTTTTACCAGGAGCTGAGAAATGCCAGCACAGCACTGAAAATTTTATCATGCCAACTGTGCAGCTGTATCTCCTCAGATCTTTGTTGCGTCACTGAGCTTCAGCTCGGGCCCTTCCTCGCTGGCTCTGTGTTTCATTATTTACAACACACATCTCCTGACCCAAAATCAGCCTCTCAGCTCTCCCAGGTCACCCAGCTGCTCTGAGCCCCTCTGGAGGGGGGCAGGTGATGCTCGGACTGGGAGATGTGTCCTGTCCCAGTGCTGGTGGAGCCTGCAGAGAGAGGGGCACTGAGGGCTCTGTTCCATTCTGAGCAGCCCCTGTGAGGCAGGATCAGCTGCAGCACAGCTCAGGAACCCCTCTGGTGTCACCTGCCCGTCCCCCTGTGCCCTGGGGCACCTGTGCCCAGCCCTGGGGCCCTGGGCTGTGCCTGCTGCTGGCTGTCCCTGTCCTGCCCCCACCAGCTGCTGCACAATGATCTGTTCTCTCCTTGTGCTCCCATTGCTCATGCTGTGTGTGCAGTGCTGTGATCAGCACTCCCTGGGGACTGCTCCTGCTCCTTCCACCTTCCTCTCACCTTCTGTAGTCCCAGCATTTCCATCTTGGCAGCAAAAAATAGAAAGACCAAACAGAAAGCAACTTTTTCCTGTGAAATCTCTCCAGCAGCCCCTGGCATGAGCTGAAGACGTAAGAGGAAGGGGTTTGTGATCCTGTGGTGTGGGATGGGAGCAGAGGAGGCTGTGCTGGGGCTGCTCAGGTCAAAGCTGAGGGTCCCACTGCCAATTCACAGAATAACAGAGTGCTTTGGGTTGAAAAGGGCCTCAGGCACTCCTTGAAGTCTAAATGAAGGGGAAATATTAGGCCTTCCTCCCACAGCTGGGTTTGTAAGGTAATGATGATATCATGAAGATTCAGTTTAGAAAGCAGGTGCCCTTCAAGTCAGTAGGAAGCTGTTCTGCTGCCAGGGCAGCCACTGTTGTGTCTGCAAGCTCAGTCTGTTGGAATGTTAAGGGCAGTGAAGGGGGCACTGTGCGCTTTTGATGTTATTGCTTCCCTTATCCATCTCTCCTGTTCCTCAAGCCCATCTCGAGGCAGAGCTGCCCTGGGCAGCCTCCCAGGCTCCTGGATGGGGCCATGGCTCTGCTGGGGCTGGGCACTCCCCCTGGACCTTCCAGAGTGCTGAGCTCCGGAGGCTGGGAGGGGACAGGGGAGTTGTTTAATCGGGTGATGGAATGCAAATGATGAAGGAGTCGGTGAGGAATTGAGTTCTGTGTGCATGTGCAACCTGCGGAACGTTCCTGTCACGAGGCTGATTTATTACAGAGCTCTCACAGAGAAGAGGAGCCACAAACAGCAGGGATGAGGGGCTGCTGGGCTCTCCTGGGGTGTATCAGACCAGGATCCATGTCCAACAACCAATTAATGTCAGGGAAAACTGCACGAGAGGAGAGCGGAAGGAAAGAGTTCGAGGAGGTTTTCTTTAAGAAATAAAAGTAAAAGCAGTCTTTGCCAGGATTAAGGGGAGTAAATTAAAAGGTCAGGATTAAAAGCTGTGTTTTGGAAATGTTTATAGCAGGATTCTCTCACCCAGGGGTAAGAAAATTCCAGCAAAACAAGCTCTGTGGTGTTCTCATTTCTGTGCCGTGGTGGGGAGCCCTGGTCCCGTCCAGCCCGGGGGCAGAGCAGTGCAGGCTCCCCTGTCCCCTGTTGCTGCTGCCTGGAAAAGCTCTCGGGCTGGCCTGGGAGGGCTGCCTGGGGCTGTCCCTGCCCGGGGTGGGTGTGGATCACCACTGCCCGGGGCAGCTGTGCTGGCCCTGCTGGCCCTGGGCTGCTCAGCTGGGGCTGCATTGCTGGGCTGGGTAACGGGGCTGAGCTGGGGCTGCTGCAGCTGGGCCTGCATTGCCAGGCTGGGTAACGGGGCTGAGCTGGGGCTGATGCAGCCCTGGGGTGATGCAGCCCTGTGATGCTGCTGCAGCTGGACCCAGTCGCTGCAGGGCCTGCATCGCCCGGGCTGGGAAATGGGGTTGGGAAATGGGGCTGGGCAATGGGGTTACATCATCCAGGCCGGGTAATGGGGCCAGGCAATGGGGCTGGGAAACGAGGCTGGGCTGGTTAATGGGGCCAGGTAATGGGGCTGAGTAACAGGGCTGGACTGGGTAATGGGGCTGAGCTGGATAATGGGGCTGGCTAACGGGGCTGTGTACCCTGGGCTGGGTAACAGGGCTGGGTAACGGGGCTGTGTCACCCTGGGCTGTGTCACCCTGGGCTGGGTAACGGGGCTGTGTCACCCTGGGCTGTGTCACCCTGGGCTGTGTCACCCTGGGCTGGCTAATGGGGCTGGGTAACGGGGCTGTGTCACCCTGGGCTGTGTCACCCTGGGCTGTGTCACCCTGGGCTGGCTAATGGGGCTGGGTAACGGGGCTGTGTCACCCTGGGCTGTGTCACCCTGGGCTGGGTAACAGGGCTGTGTCACCCTGGGCTGGGTAACCCTGGGCTGGCTAATGGGGCTGGGTAACAGGGCTGTGTCACCCTGGGCTGTGTCACCCTGGGCTGTGTCACCCGGATGCATCCCGCTCACTGGGGCCTGGCCCCCCTTGGCCCCCCCATCTGGGTGGGACACAGGCTGGGCAGAGCTCCCTGCAGCTCTCTGGGGGCTGTGGGCAGTGCCAGCAATGGGGGAGCAGCAGCTCCACGAGCTCACATCCTTTCCCTTTCCCCGTGGTAGCAGCAGGAAAGGAGGGAGAACAGGAGAAACCCGAGTGCTGATCTCCTCCCCTTGCCTTCAGGTACATGTTTCAGAAATTATTTGCTTCTGTACAAACCCTGGGTTTTATAGCTTTTTATTAAACAAAACCTGCAAATAAGTTTCAGCTGCTTTCCTGCCTTGCCTAATCCCAGTGTTTTGGTACAGATAAATCCTGGATAATTAGCTGCAGCTCGGGCAGCCTGATGGGAATGGAATGAGAGCTCTCCCCAGCAGCAGTGGGCCTGGGGCTGGGCTCTGGCCCCCTTAGCCTGGGTTAATTTGGGTTTGGGGGGCAGAACAGGGACAGCTGGGCAGGGCCTGACCTGTGAAATACATTTTGAACAGATTTGTGATTGAACTCTGTGGTTATTCATCTTCTGTGTCGTATTATCTCCTTTTTCTTTTAAATCATTTGTGCTTAAATTGATATTTTATCTGTAAACTGAGTATTTAGCACAGAGTTTATGGGTTTTCATTGCAAATCACAGCAGTAAGACGTCAATCATTTGCTATCATAGTTACACATTTTTGCTATCATATTTACACATTTACAGGGACTTTGCTGGTGCAGCAAGGGCCTGGCCTCCAGCCCCAGCCCTGGGCATGGCTGAGCTGTCCCAGCACCTGCATGGGATGGGCACAGGCCTGTGAGTGTCTGTTCTGCCGGCCTGGACATCCTCCCACCCTTCCCAGGGATGGGGCGCTGGGTACCAGCAAGCACAAGAAGAGAGAAATGGCAGCCCTGGTGCAAACGGCAGGGCTGCCCTGATCCAGGCACACATCAAAGCCTGCAGGCAGCAAACCAGCCTGGGCCAGGGTTCATCGCTGCATTTCCACTTCAAACTAAGCAAGCTTAATCTTGTCCAAGGAAACTCTGTCTCATCTAGATGTACACACACGTATGAGAGAAAAGAGGGAAGAAGGACTTGAGAATCAAATGTGTCATTTCTTGTTTGTGGAGCAGGAAGGGTCATTTGCTCTTCACTGGGGCAGGTTTCTGTAACCCCAAACTCTCTGTAAGGAACATCTCCTGCCTCTCCACAGCTCCTGCCTGAGTCCCCAGCCACCCCTGAGTTCTGCATTAATGCTGCCCATGAGTACCATGGATTTTACTTACTCTCTACCCAAGAAGGGTTAAAACATTCTGTGCCTTCGTTTCAGCTCTGATTGAGTTGAAAATGAGAAGTTCCAGAAAAAATTAATTTCCTGGTAAGGAAAGGGATTGTGTGAGTGACCCCTCTGGGCTCAGGTGGTTTAATTCCCCCGTGCAGACTCTCTGGGTGGGAGAGCTCAGGCTCAAAGGAAAAAGGGAATTCTGTTATAATAAGAACATGGCAGAGCAGCTGATAACATTATCAAAGAGATGAAACTTTTGCAAATGCTGTTTTGCCCTTGCCTTCCTTTTCCCAAAGTGAAAATGAATCATGAGGGAGGACAAAGCCTGCACCCTCTGGCAGCCTTTCCTTCAGGTTTGCTTTGGTTTCTCTGCCATGATGTCCATGAATTCTGCCTGCCTGAGAGCTCAGGGAATAAATCCAGCAGTACCCTGAGCAGGAGTGGAAGCCAGGTTATTTCACCTGTGTGTGGCTCTGAGGTTCAGGGGCTGGGTAATCACTCCCTGCTCCACCCTCTCCTTTTGTGCAGCCCCTTTGCACCTGCACGCTTCCAGAGGTCTGCACAGGCACTTGTAAAAGAAGAGAGCTTGAAGAAGTGATGTGGATAATTTGGGTTGTTCAGCTGGAGCAGAGGAGTGAGAGGCCAGAGCTCACCTGGGGCTGCAGCTCCCATCTCTGGGGCAGGGCCAGGGTGGATTTTGGGAAAGGTTCTTCCCCAGAGGGTGCTGGCACTGCCCAAGAGGGCTTGGACAGCGCTCCAGGGATGCCCAGGGTGGGATTTTGGGGTTGGGCAGGGACAGGAGCTGGGCTGGATGATCCTGGGGGTCCCTCCAGCTCAGGAAATTCTGTGTGAACAATTCTGAGTGTGGTGGTGGTGCTGGATTAACAGCTGGACTCTTGATAGTCTAGGAGGTCTTTTCCAGCTTGGTTCTCTGTTGATTGTGTTGAGGAATGTGGGATTTTCTTGTGTAGCCTCTGTAAGCACATGGCTTTTGTGTCCTCAGGTGTTTGCAGGATTCCTGGGGGCTCAGAGGAGAATGGTACCATTTTCCTTTCCCAATGTGCTCCCAGTGATGGCTCTGCCACAGCGTTGTCTCGGCAATCCAGGAACAGCAGTGGGGAGGAGGGGATGCTAAATCTTCAAAACGAAGCTGAACAAAAAGTGAATGCATTCCAGCAATAATTGCTTTCTGTACGCAGAGATAAGCTGCCAAAATAACAAGACTGTCATTTGAAATGCTGCTTTCCCTCCTACGAGGAGCTCTGGGCTGATCCTCAGCTGGAGTAAGAAATAATGGGATTCCTTGGGAGCAGCAGGGCTGGGGCACTTCCCATCAGCTGCACATGGGGCAAGTCCTGCTCAGGGTGTGACCAAACCTGGGGCAGGTGTCTGAGTGCCCAGAGCCTGGGATTGGAACAAATCCTGGAAAGCTCCTCTATGAGACACGGTCCTTGTGCCAGCCCCACAGTGGGAGCTGGCTGATGTCTCCAAAAGGAGGAGAGAGAAGGCAGTGCCAGCAGGGTCTGGGTCTGCCCAGCGGGGAGGGAACTGGCTGAGCACAGATTGTGATGGGGGCAAAGCAGGGATGCAGTGAGCTGTGAGCATGCAGGGTGCAGGGACATGCAGGGTGCAGCGATGCAGTAAACTGGAAGCATGCAGTGCCCCCAGGGATGCAATCAGTGTGAGCATGCAGTGTGCAGGGATGCAATCAGTGTGAGCATGCAGAGTGCAGGGATGCAATGAGCTGTGAGTGTGCAGAGTGCAGGAATGCAATCAGCTGTGAGTGTGCAGAGTGCAGGGATGCAATCAGTGTGAGCATGCAGAGTGCAGGGATGCAATGAGCTGTGAGTGTGCAGAGTGCAGGGATGTAATCAGTGTGAGTGTGCAGAGTGCAGGGATGCAATCAGTGTGAGCATGCAGAGTGCAGGGATGCAATGAGCTGTGAGTGTGCAGAGTGCAGGGATGTAATCAGTGTGAGAGTGCAGGGATGCAATGAGCTGTGAGTGTGCAGAGTGCAGGGATGTAATCAGTGTGAGTGTGCAGAGTGCAGGGATGCAATCAGTGTGAGCATGCAGAGTGCAGGGATGCAATGAGCTGTGAGTGTGCAGAGTGCAGGAATGCAATCAGCTGTGAGTGTGCAGGGATGCAATGAGCTGTGAGTGTGCAGAGTGCAGGGATGTAATCAGTGTGAGAGTGCAGGGATGCAATCAGTGTGAGCATGCAGTGTGCAGGGATGTAATCAGCTGTGAGCAGGAATGCAATGAGCTGTGAGTGTGCAGGGATGCAATGAGCTGTGAGTGTGTAGAATGCAGGAATGCAATCAGCTGTGTGCATGCAGTGTGCAGGGATGCAATGAGCTGTGAGTGTGCAGGGATGCAATCAGCTGTGAGTGTGCAGTGTGCAGGGATGCAATGAGCTGTGAGTGTGCAGGGATGCAATCAGCTGTGAGCAGGGATGCAATGAGCTGTGAGAAGAGCACAGCCTCCATCCTCTCTCCCAGGCACAGCTTTTCCCTCGGGAAGGGGCTCCCCTGTGGCTGAACTCAGACACGCTCCGTGCCTGGCTTCCACGTGGTCCCAAAATCCTGGCACTCTAAAGGAGGGCTGGGATGTTTTCCTAATCCTTCAGCTGCTCCTGTATCAGGCACCAAACTCCCAGGATCCTCACTCGTGCAAGTTACTCTCCTGTGTTTTGAACCACAGGAGAATGCTGCATTCCTGAGAATGGAGCATCCCTGGGCAGGCCACCCCCAGGAACAGATGTCCAGAGCTCAGGCTGGCATTGCCCAGGTTGTTAGAGACACAAAAATGCCAGTGTAATTGAAATGATTTTAAAACATGCTCAGTGTAATGCACAGGATGGGGGCGAGCAGGGCTTTTTCCTAACGCACAAATCCTCTGCATAAAAATGAGTTGGAAATACCAGCGATGCGTGGAGCAGAAATCAAAAGAACTTGTGTTTGGCTGCCCTGCTTCAATCCATCTCCCTCAGTAATTGAATGTATCATCCCCAGAGGAGAGGGGAGCAGCTCACCTGCTGCAGCTCCTGCATTAATTGGCACAAATATTGAGAGTGTCTTGGGAAAAGACATTTGGGGTGGGGCTGGTTCTGGTCAGAAATAAATGAGTGAGGAATTGCAAATACCCGGTGCTGAAAGGTCTGAAGCTGGAGGCAGAGGCTGTGCCTGGCACAGGACAGGGACAGTCAGGATTTACCTGGTGCTGATTTCTGTGCGTGGGGGCCCTGCTCCCCCTGGCAGGGGTGGGAGAAGGCACAGAGGGGTTTGCAGCCCCTGGGGCTGCTACTGCTCCATCCTCTCCTCTTTCCTGCTGAGCCCCCTGGCTTTGCCATGCAGCCTCTCAGATCCTCTGAACGTTCCCACTTGAAGGAAAGCAGAATTTCCCAGTGTTCTCACAATGCAAAGGCTTCTCTGGTCTGTTCTTTTGATGTGGCTTTTGCTGGTGGAAATCTCTGACCTTGCTTTATAGCCAGGGGAGCCCAATGAACCCAGAAGCTGTCGGTGAATTTGTCTGGGATGGGAACTGCATTTGAATTGGGAGCGGTGGCTCACAAGTTTACTGAGAGGAAACGGCCCCAGGCTGCATCAGGATCAGGGCAGGCTCAGGGTGGGCATCAGCAGGAATTTCCCCATGGAAAGGGGGCTCAGGGTGGGCATCAGCAGGAATTTCCCCAGGGAAAGGGTGCTCAGGGTGGGCATCAGCAGGAATTTCCCCATGGAAAGGGTGCTCAGGGTGGGCACAGCAGGAATTTCCCCAGGGAAAGGGGGCTCAGGGTGGGCATCAGCAGGAATTTCCCCAGGGAAAGGGGGCTCAGGCACTGGGGCTGCCCAGGGAGGTTGGGAGTGCTCTGGGGACAAGGTGGGCACAGCTGGCACTCCATGGGCTGGGAGGGCACAGCTGGGTGTCCGTGGGCTGGGAGGGCACAGCTGGCACTGGATGGGCTGGGAGGGCACAGCTGGGTGTCCATGGGCTGGGAGGGCACAGCTGGCACTGGTTGGGCTGGGAGGGCACAGCTGGCACTCCATGGGCTGGGAGGGCACAGCTGGCACTGGATGGGCTGGGAGGGCACAGCTGGCACTCCATGGGCTGGGAGGGCTCTTCCAGCCCTGAATCCCCTGTGGTTCTGGCCTTTCTCCCAGCAGGATGCAGGAGCTGGGGGTCGCAGCCGGGGGCTCTGGAGGTGGCAGAGCCCTGGGCAGGGTCCTGGGCAGGGATTTTCTGGGCTGGGGCTGGAATTTCACCCCTTTGCTGGGGCAGCCCTGCTCTCCCCTGGGCTCTGTGCCTGCCTGGGGGGATTTGGCACTGCCAGAGCTGCTCTGCTCTGCTCCAGGGCTGCTCCCTGTAACCTATTAGTGTTCCTTATCAACATGCTGTTAATATTAATTGGTTCAGAAATTCTAACTCCAGGAGGGCAATGAAAATGCAATTATGGAGCTCGCAGATCCGGATTCCCCAGCCCGGAATCTCATTTCTGTGGTGGATTGCAGCCATGGAGCTGTGATTATGGTGAGAGAATAGAAAATAAATCCCATCCAGGATGTGCAACTGCAGCTCCTGGAAGGGCTGCTGAGGAATTTCAGTGGATTGCTCTGCAAAACCCTGTGGTGGCTTCTGGCAGCTCTTGTTTTGCTGGTTGGTGTGAGGGTGGAACAGGAGGTGCTCAGGAGAGCTTCAGCCACATGTGCAGGGGTGATTCCAGGAGTATTTGTGATCTTTGTATCAGTAAAACACTGAATTGAAAATCACTGAAAATCTGGTGTTTTCTTTATGCAAACATTGTAATCACCTAATCCTGCAAACTGGGCTTGATTCAAAACTGGTCTAATGTGCAGAATTTTGGATGATGCTTAATTATTAATTGGTAAAATGTTTTTTAGTTTAATTTCATTAATGTTTATAGAATATCTGCATATAGTGTGCTACAACAGAAAGTAGATTCTTGCACTGCATAAAAAATGCAGAAAATATTTTGGTTAATTTTATGACCTTTACAAAACCCCACAGTTTGACCCCTGGCAGCTGGGGGTCTGGAATATGATCTTTAACAACTGGATTTATGACTTCCTCAGTGTTTAGACCTTTCTTGTAGCTGTGCTTCAGCAGTTCTTGGTGGTGTAATCAATAGAAGAGATAAACTCAGTGCAGACAAATGCAGCTTGGATTTTGTGATAGACTTTGTTTTTCCTGTCCCACGAGGATGGTTCTGCTCGTGGGTGAGCAGGTCAGGGTCGTGCTGGGAGCGTTGGTTCCCCTGGAATGTTCTGGTTAACAGGAGGGGGAAGCTCTGTCAGTGTAAAACCTGCCTTTCCTGGCATTTCAACCTGAGGAGGCTCTTGTGGGGCTCCAGGGAACCTCAGGGACCCCAGGCTGTTCCCAGGACCCCTGGGGGAGGTGAGGGCTCACATTGAACCCCAGGGGCAGCCCCAGGGGCTCGTTTCACACCAGCAGCCAGAACCACCTTTTTAGTCCTGCTTGGGGGAAAATAAAAATGATTTTGTACTGAACTGGCACAAAACCAAATCTCCAAGTATTAAAAAGTTGCTTAAATCAGAGGCTAAGAGATGTTTTATTGGTTTGTTCATAGTCCAAGCCTATAAAGGAGGCTGGAGGCAAACGGAGCAGAATTCAGTCACTGAGCTGCCTGGCAGCAGCAGCTGGACAAGAAGACACCACTTTTGTAGAGTTTTAAATACCAGGAGGTGGAGTTTGTTACCTTTGAGGGTGAGCTCCTCTCCCTGGGGAGCAGCACTGGGCTGGGCACCTGCCTGCAGGCATTTTGGGGGTGCTACCCCATCCCTGTGCCCCGGGAGGAGGAGCAGGCACAGCCAAGGCCCCAGGGGCTCTGGGCTCACCCTGCCATGGGCAGGGCTGTGCCAGCACCTCCTGCCATCCCCAGGGCTCCTGGGACAGCCTGGGGCAGCCTCAGCTCGCCCGGCCTCTCTCTGAGTACGAGGTTTTGCTAATTATGGATGTTCACAGTATGCTGAGGGGCTGTCACTTATTTGCTGGTTTAAAGATGCGTTTTGGAGACCCTGAGAGAAATCTGAGGGCTCTGAGTAGCTGGGGCCCCACACTCAGTAATAGGATTTGGAAGTGATCCATCTCCTCATGAGCAGAGTGTGCCAGTGGCTCCTTCCTCTGCTCCAGCTCCCTGCACGTGCCATCAGCATGAATAAGTGATGGCCAAGAGATTGAACATGCCTTTGATGAGGCTGGGGACAGCAGCCCTGTGCTGAGCGTGTCGGTCTGAGCCTGCTCTCGTGCTTCCTGCACTGAATGAGGCGCTGTTTCCTGGGTGTCTTTGATTTTAATAATGCTCAGTCAAATATTCAGTAGACTGTTAACTGGGGAATAGCAAAACGAGTTTAATCTTGTCAGATCAGCTCTGGAGAGAGCTCAGTATTTGTGGACTTCGTGGTTCTCACATAATTTATTATAAAGTCATATTTTATACATCTGTCTTACATGGGTTCATCTCCAGTAGAACCCACTGTAGGAGGGAGGGAGGGAGGGATGGATGGATGGATGGATGGATGGATGGATGGATGGATGGATGGATGGATGGATGGATGGGGGATGGATGGATGGGGGATGGATGATGGATGGATGGATGGATGGATGGATGGATGGATGGATGGATGGATGGATGGATGGATGGATGGATGGATGGGGGATGGATGGATGGATGGATGGGGGATGGATGATGGATGGATGGATGGATGATGGATGGATGATGGATGGATGGATGGATGGATGGATGGATGGATGATGGATGGATGGATGGATGGATGGATGGATGGATGGATGGATGGATGATGGATGGATGGATGATGGATGATGGATGGATGGATGGATCATGGATGATGGTGGATCATGGATGATGGATGGATGGATGGATGGATGGATGGATGGATGGATGGATGGATGGATGGATGGATGGATGATGGATGGATGGATGGATGGATGATGGATGGATGATGGATGGATGGATGATGGATGATGGATGGATGGATGGATCATGGATGATGGTGGATCATGGATGATGGATGGATGGATGGATGGATGGATGGATGGATGGATGGATGGATGGGGGATGGATGATGGATGGATGGATGGATGGATGGATGGATGGATGGATGGATGGATGGATGATGGATGGATCATGGATGGATGGATGGATGGATCATGGATGGATGGATGGATGGATGGATGGATGGATGGATGGATGATGGATGGATGGATGGATGGATGATGGATGGATGGATGGATGGATGGATGGATGGATGGATGGATGATGGATGGATGGATGGATGGATTACCTGGCCAGGGGAGCTGCTGCTTCTCTTGAGGTGCCAAAGCCTCTCCCTGGTATTGCAGAGAGATGTGATCCCTGCTCATCCTGCAGGACCTTCCCCCCTCTCCCTCCCTGCTCCAGCAGCCACATCCACCTGCTGGGTATGGTCATAGTCCTTGTGCTTGACAGACCTTGGTGTGTCACAGATCTTCCAGTCTGACTTACATGGGCTTGGATTAGAGGCCAGTAGGCAGAAGTTGTCTGCTCCCTGTGGTTCCAGGTAGGCAAACCTGTCTCCTCGTGTTTCTCTGGATTTTAAATACCAGCAAATTGGAGAAATGTAACAAAATCCAATCAACTTAATCAGGGTCATCAAAGGCTGTGATTGGAAATCATAACCCAAATTTGCAGAAAGCAGAGGAGCCACAGCTGCTCTGAAAACCATGTCACAGTGGTTTCAGACCTTTCAAGCCAACATCCTTTCTCCTCATGAAATGTCATTATTGCTGAAGTGACACTCCAGTTCCTAAGGGCTGTGTTAGTGCTGGCACAGGCACTGACAGAGGGGGCACACCCCAGTGACAACCCCTGGCAGCCCCATAGGGAGGGCTCCTCTCCACTGTCCCCTCCCTCAGGGGCTGCTCTCCTCCTGCCTGGAGAGACGCCAGGGAGGGGCTGGGGGTCCCTGGCCATGGCCTTGGCAGGGGACAGGGGCAGTGGGGACAATCTGTGCCCAGGGAGCAAGCTGAGTACACATGTCCCTGCCTGGCACAAATGGTCAGCAATGGGTACCCGATTAAATCCTCAGGGAAACTTCTGTGTGACCCAGGAACCCCAGCTTGGAAGACCCACAGACAGCGAGGCCATTGTCCATGCCCTGCTGCTTTAACACTGCCCAGCTCAGACAAGAGGAGGAGAAGCTGCCCCTTCCCCTGGCTCAGATCTGATCCTCCACACTGGAGTTTGTGCCCTGCCGTGTGTTCCTCCAGCCTGGGCTCTGACCCCTCATCCTGCATCATTGGCACATGGTAGAGGGGTTGTTTTATAAAACAAACCAAAAAATGCATTTTTTCCTGCATTTTATAAAAAAGCATAGTTTAGAGTGAGGTCTGTCAGTCACCAAAGAAATATTTCTGTTGGCCTAAAGTCCTGCTGCTACTTCTATTGCATTCTGATCAGGAAGAGCTGGAGCCTCTGCAGGGAGAGCAATCTTTAATCCATCCATCCTGCCTGCCAGCCTTGATCTGAAGGGGCCACTGCCAGTTTGGCTTTGTTTTCCCAAAACATGGGACCACGTGCAAATTCTGCCAAATTAAACTTGTCTGAAATGTCACCAGCATCCCAATTCCATATATGTTCTTTTAATGGGATCTTGCTGGAGGCATTTCCATTCCCTGCATTTGCAAAGCCCCTTCCTTGATGCTTCCAAGGCAGCTGTGCCTGGGGCAGAGCAGGGAGGGGTTTCCATGGCGAGAGGTCTCTGAGGATGCGAGCTCTCCTGGGAGGTACCTGCAGGACACTGTGGAAAGCACGGACCTGGCTGGGGAGAGGCTGCAAAAACGACCCTGGTTTGAGCAGGGGGAGCTCAGGGCTCCAGCCTGAGGGCGGCTGTTCCTTGGCAGAGCCAGAGGAGAGCTGGGGCACAAGCCCTGCCCTCAGGGCTGGAAAGGGAACGCAGTGCACTAAAGCATCCCTCAGCTGCTGCGTGTGCCCTGAAGGTGTTCAGTGCCTCTGTGAGTGATCTCAGCTCTAATGACCCGCGATTAGGGCAGTACCTGAGCAGGAATTCCTGCTGCTGACGGGCGATTGCTCTCCAGCTGCAGCAGTTCCTGCCTCATCCCTGTTTGTGTCAGAGCAGGCACGTATTTCCCCTCTTCCCAGGCAGCAGCGCATCTGCTTAATTATTCTGCTGCTGTAGGGATAATAAAGGGATGGAGCCAGGCAGGTACCTCGAAATCTGGGCACTAATGAGATTTTCTGCATGGGCAGCTTTGGGCCAGTTGTGTTTCTGTGCTCAGTTTCAGAAGGCGCTGGCATCAGGCAAAGCTTTTCCTGAGGTTCCACGAGAGCTGGCTGAACAGCTGATGCTGGAGGCTTTTCAAGGAAATGTAAATGTACAGCAACACGACTCTTCACCAAGGGCGTCTTCAGGCCGGGTCAGAGCTCAGGGGTGCAGATGCCCAGGCATGGAGCTGCTTTTCTCCACCAGAGCTGCCCCTGAGGAGCTCCTGGGCAGTGACCGCAGCTGGTGAAACCCTGCCCCCCATTCTGGAGACTGAACAGACCCTTTAGATAGAAACCATGAGATGTCCTCGGGAATGGGCTGGAATAAGGAGGGAGGGCCTTCTTCTGTCAATCTGTGTCCCTCTCTCCAAGCTGGGAGGGAGCAGGAGGAGCTGTGGATTGCACAGGGTTGGCCAGCAGGGATGAGGGCACACTCCCCTCAGGTCCTGAGTGGCATTGCCCGTGTGGCATTGCCCCTGTGACACTCCCTGTGTGACATTCCCTGTGTGACATCCCCTGTGTGACATCCCCCGTGTGGCATTGCCCCTGTGACATCCCCCGTGTGACATTCCCTGTGTGACATTCCCAGTGTGACATTCCCCGTGTGGCATTGCCCCTGTGACATCCCCCGTGTGACATTCCCTGTGTGACATCCCCCGTGTGGCATTGCCCCTGTGACATTCCCTGTGTGACATTCCCTGTGTGACATCCCCCGTGTGACATCCCCCGTGTGGCATTGCCCCGTGTTACACCCCCTGTGTGATGTGTGATATTCCCAGTGTGACATCCCCCGTGTGACATCCCCCGTGTGGCATTTCCTGCCCTCCATCTCCCCCGGGGCTGTCCCTGGCAGGCCCAGCCATGGTGGCTCCGCTGCCAGGAGCAGCTCCAGCCCCACCTGTCCCAGCAGCAGAGCCCTCTCTGGTGGCTCTGGGGACAGCCAGGGACGCTGCTGGGTGTTGTTCTCTCCCGTCCCGTGCCCATCCCAGTTTCTCTGTGGCTCCCACTGAGCATTTCCCCTCTGCCCCCCCGGGCTGTGCTCCCCAGCCCAGCTCTGAGCCTGCCTGCTCTGGCCATCCCCCCTTTGTTGGCTCCTTCTGTTGCAGAAGGACTTGGTTCTGTATTTTGGCTGAATGTTGGTGGTTCTCAGCAATTTCTCTTTTTTTGTCTTTCTGTAGGATTTTTTCCTGCTCTTTCCAATAGCTCTCCATCAAATATGATTAATCTGGACTTGATTCTTTGGCTGCTTTCCCCACTCATTCCATGATGGGATTGAAACACGTTTATTGCAGTATTGGGGTGGGAGGAACTCTTGTTATTGTTGATGCTTTACCTGTTCTTTGGAGAAAACACTTTCATCTCCAGCACCACCAGACTTTTATAAACATTAACTGTGTTAATGAGAGTGAGAAAAGAAATTGCATTTGTACCAACAGTGGGAACAAAATGTGTAATTTCTCCATTAGTCGATCAGGTTTGCTCATGTAAACAACATGATTAAATTTGTCTGCGTGCATCGTGCTATATGAATAATAATGATCATTAAAAAGCCATGCAAGGCCCGAAGATAACGAGGCTGTGCTCGGGCAGAGCTCGGAGGGGGTTCAGTGCTGCAGCAAACAGAGCCAGGCTGGATTTGTCAGTGCCAGAGCCAGCCTGGCCATCGGGGCCGTGGGGCCATCGGGGCTGCCGGGATCCCCAAGGCTGAATGTGCCCAGCCCAGCTCTGAGACAGGACTTAGGGCTGGAGAAAGGGACAAAACCTGGCTCTGCAGGGACGCTTCTCGTGTGGAAAGAGTTTGACACAAGCGGAAGGCTTTGAAGTGGAAACCTGCTTCTTGTTCAACACAGGGCACAGCCCAGGGGACAGCCCAGGGGACAGGACAGGGGACAGCACTGGGATAACCCAGGGACAGCCCAGGGGACAGCCCGGGGACAGGATGGGGATAGCCCAGGGCTCAGCTAAGCCCAGCAAAGCTGCCCTGTGTGTTTGGGCTGGATCTGAGCTCCCTGGCCCCAGGGATCTCGAGGCTGGGGGTGTTTCCCAACCCCTCTCTGGCCACTCCAGCTCACACTGAGCACTGTGTGCTCTGAGCCCTTGTCTGAAAGAGCCTTAAATAAAAGAGAGGAGGGCATGAAGTGATGGCTGGAGGGCATTGGAACGTTACAGAAATTGGGGATATTTGCAATGGCAGCACTCAGCTGGAGTTTGATGTGATAATATCTGTGTTTCCATCATGGAAAACAGGAACACAACTTGGGGCTGCTTTATCCTTTTTTATCCCCCGAGACTCCCAGCCTGTAAAAGCTGAGATGCAGATGTGGCTGTGCATGATCTGGGGGCCAGGGGCCGTGGGCAGGGGCGTCCCCAGGGCTGCCAGAGCGTCTGAGGCTGCCCCAGCCCTGCAGTGCTCCCTGGGTGACAGTCCCTGTGTCCCTGTGTCCCTGTGTCACTCGTGGGCACCCCTGAGTCCAGCAGCCCTGCCAGGACCTGCCCAACACACAGAGCCTGGGAGGAAGGTCTGTAATGCCTCCAGGAAGGAAATACCCACACGGACGGTCCCTAGTGGATTCCCTTCCTTTAGGATGTTTGTGTAAATAAAATTATTTGTTTAGGAATCCAAGAACTCCAGGGATGCCTATGGGCTTGCTGCAACTGCTGGGAATTGAGATTTTGACCAGAATTCTTCTCAAACTCTGTAACAAAGGACAGGGAAGGTGCCACTGGGGCTCTGGGGCTGTGCAGCTTTGGGGTTCCCCTGACAGGAGAAGGGCTCAGAACTCCCTGCACTGCCCTGGGGGCACCTCCTGTTCGGGGCTGCAAACCCAAACCTTCAGAGGCAGTGAGGGCCCTGTTGGGCCAGCATGAAACAGCAAAGGCTGGAGCTCACTCAGGGCTCAGTTGTGACTGTGAGCAGGTTGTTGTGTGAGATGAGCAGGAATTGATGTCCCCAGCAGCACAGCCCAGCCCAGCCCAGCCCATCCCTCCTGCCTGGGGCCCCTCTCGGGGGCTCTGAGGGGGGACAGGGCCCCTGTGGCACTGCCAGCCCCTGCCAGGGCTGCCCAGGCTGCTGGGGCACTGTGCCCACGGGGCTCTGGCCTTCTCCTGGGCGGGCTCAGCTCTGGCCCTGCTGCCCAACCCCACATTTCTGCCATCTGTCACCTTGTCCTGCTTTGAGTGCATCTCCCATGGGATAATTACAGCAGCCGAGCAATCCCAGCCCTCCAGGGGATGCCAGCCCAGCCCTGGGCCTGGGGCAGCACCTCCCGCATCCCTGGCAGTGCCAAGGCCAGGCTGGGCAGGGCTGGGAGCACCTGGGGCAGTGGGAGGTGCCCCTGCCCTGGCACTGGGGGGATTTGGGGTCCCCGAAGCCGCTCTGGGGTTCAGGGGCTGGCAGGAGGGTGAGCCCAGGTGGGGCTGTGTGTGCTGCCATTGGGGTTTGCACCCTCTGGAGCAGCCTGGGGGGCAGCTCGGAGCTCCAGAGCAGCCCCATGTGCACCATGGAACTGTGAATTGTCTCCTCTGGAAGGGGTTCATTAGGAAGATTAATGAGGTGTTATTTTCCCCTCCCTCACTGTCGTGCTGCACAGGGGCCACAGTAATTTTCCCAGCTGTGCACAGCAGCCATTGCTCCTCCCCAGGGCTCCAGCAGCGCTGCCTTGTCATCAGTTCAACTGCTCCATCCCAGCAAGTGCTATTTGTCAGCTTAATTAGCCCTAAAGGAAGCACTCCTTCTAAAACGAGACAACAGTTTTGTTTTTCCCTGAGAAAGACATAATGTTCTTAGCAGAGGCAACTTGTTTAAATGAAGGAGCTTTTCAGCTGAGTTTTGTGTCATTTTCAGGTTGCTCCCCAGCTTGCTGTGCCCTGTCCCCAGGAGCCAGCAGGGCCACACCAGTGCTGGGGCTGGCCAGGCACTGTCACCTGCACGAGAGGCCAAACCCTCCCTGAGAGCCTGCCCAGGCTGGGCTCTGTCCCTGAGAGCCTGCCCAGGCTGGGCTCTGCCCCTGAGAGCCTGCCCAGGCTGGGCTCTGTCCCTGAGAGCCTGCCCAGGCTGGGCTCTGTCCCTGAGAGCCTGCCCAGGCTGGGCTCTATCCCTGGGCTCTGTCCCTGGACACCCTGGGCTCTGTCCCTGGGCTCTGTCCCTGGGCTCTGTCCCTGCCCAGGCTGGGCTCTGTCCCTGGACACCCTGCCCAGGCTGGGCTCTGTCCCTGGGCTCTGTCCCTGGGCTCTGTCCCTGGGCTCTGTCCCTGCCCAGGCTGGGCTCTGTCCTCCTGGCCAGGGCTCAGCTCCCCAGGATCCCTGAGGTGGGAAAGGACCCCCAACGCCAGCGAGTCCCAGCTGTGCCCCATGCCCACCCTGTCCCCATCCCCGAGCCCCAGGTGGCTCCTCCAGCCCTTCCTTGGGGCGTTCCTTCCTGCAGCTGGGCTCTTTCTGTCTCTGGTTTATTGCAGAAGAGTTCAGAATTGCTCATTTTGCTGTCACTCCAGGGTAGAACCTTCAGAAGGAAGCCTGGAGAAGCCACAGGAATCCTGACTGGGAGTTGGATGTTTGCCCCTGACGCGTGTGACCACCAGAATCACTTCAGCTAAAACCAGCTGGTGAGTGAGGTTTTAGATAAAATTAAACTGTGTGGGAGCTGTGGGAGGGGTGGAACTTGATATCATAAATAATATAACCAGTCAATAACCAATAGATCTGTGCCCCTATCGCTCCAATAGACTTCCTTCTTCAGAAAATGACGTGATCTTTTAAAAAACCCCAACAACTCCCCAAAAACTGTCCTTAAAAAACCCAGTTCTACCTGAACATTCTATTTCAGTCAGGAAAATGTCTCCTCAGTTGCAGGAGCTGGGCTGTAATTAGGATCACAGCTCTGCATCTTTCTCTTATTTACGATTATTCACACTGGATGTAACAATTGACTTCCGTTCAGGGGTTTTTATGGTGTGCTTAAAAATCCCAGGTTTTCAGCTGAGGTGGCTGCTCTGTGTTTTCTGTCCTCAGCAATTATGGGCCAAGTTAGAGCTGCTGTAATGAATGTGCACGAGGGCAGGAGAGGGGCAGGAGCTGCGTCTGGGTGCCCGCCAGAGGGGAATCAGCAGCAGGGGAACCCAGTCCTGAGTTCTGGGGTGCTGGGAGCATCACTGCTTGTTCTGGGTGTTGGAGGAGGGATGGGAGCTGGGAGTGCTGGTCCTCACTGTGCTCTGGAGCGAGCCAGGCTCTGCCTGCAGGCATCAGGAAAAGCCAAAATCCCTTGGCCAAGAGGCCTCTGAGCCCACCTGGAAGCGCTGATTTGCCCGGCTCTGGCCCCTGGCTGAGCTCTGCCCCTTTGACTGGGGGCTCTGGCCCTTCGGGGCTGGGGTTCTGCTCCTCCTCTTCTCTTTTGCTCCTTTCCCCTCCTCTCTTTATCTCCTTCTCTCCTCGTTGGATGTCCCGGGCAGCCCCAGCCCAGCTGTGCCCCCCTGGGAGCCCCGGGGGTGCCTCTGGGTCAGTTCCCCTCAGCACCGTGCTGTTAATTGCTTTAATGATGCGCTGGAAACGCGATGCCAGCGCAATTTCATTTAAGGGATCAATACCTCGTTAGCACATCACAGCTACACCTCCATTTACACCAGGCTACTCTCCCGTGCTGCAGCAGCTCCTGGCTCCAGCCTGGCAGCAGGAGCTGTGCTGGGAGCAGCTGTGGCCAGGGTAACCATGGCACAGCATCAGCCCTTTCCTGTGCGCCCCTTCCCCTGGGGCAGGGCTGAGGAGCGCCCTGGGCACCTCCGGGCTTTGTTCTCCCTCAGAGTCAGCCCCACTGGGGCTGTGCAGCCTCCAGCCCTGCCCGGTCCCTGCGGAGCAGCGGGCACCAGCCCTCAGCGGGCACCAAACCCTGCACCAGGCTCCGGGGCCAGCCCAGCAGCAGCCCTGGTGACAGGGACGGGCTGTGCCCACAGCCAGCACTGCTCTGGGCTCACTGTCTGTGTGTCTGTGTCCGTCTGCGTGTCCGTCTGTGTCTGTGTGCGCACAGAGCAGCGTTTGGCGTGGCTCAGGGGGACAGATGGGAGCAGGAGCAGCAGGGACAGCTGGAAACCTCCCAAGCACTTCCAAGAGAGCTGAGCTGCAGCAAGGGCCTGGCTGGGAATGCCTTCATTCCTTGGTGGGTACAACACTCTCCTTGCTGCTGCTTCCCATGCAGGTGCAGCCTTTCATTGAATTATCCCTGGGGATGCAAGCAGAGCCCTGCTGGGCAGCCTGGGCAGGCTGAGGGAGCAGGGCTGAGCCCTGCACGGGGTCACTGCCCAGACACCTGCAGCACAGGGGGCTCAGGGCTGGCACTGTGGGCTGGGCAGTGTCCCTGTGCCACCCTGTGCCACACTGTCCCCTGTGACACAGGGGGCTCAGGGCTGTGCTGGCACTGCTGGGCTGGGCAGTGTCACCCTGTGCCACCCTGTGCCACACTGTGCCACCCTGTCCCCTGTGACACAGGGGGCTCAGGGCTGGTGCTGTGGGCTGGGCAGTGTCCCCAGTGCCACCCTGTCCCTTGTGTCACTCTGTTCCACCCAGTGCCACCCTGTCCCCTGTGACACAGGGGGCTCAGGGCTGGCACTGTGGACTGGGCAGTGTCCCCGGTGCTACCCTGTCCCTTGTGTCACCCTGTGCCACCCAGTGCCACCCTGTCCCCTGTGACACAGAGGGCTCAGGGCTGTGCTGGCGCTGTGGGCTGGGCAGTGTCCCTGTGCCACCCTGTCCCCTGTGACACAGAGAATTCAGGGCTGTGCTGGCACTGCTGGGCTGGGCAGTGTCCCTGTGCCACCCTGTGCCACACTGTGCCACCCTGTCCCCTGTGACACAGGGGGCTCAGGGCTGTGCTGGCGCTGTGGGCTGGGCAGTGTCCCCGGTGCCACCCTGTCCCTTGTGTCACCCTGTGCCACACTGTGCCACCCTGTCCCCTGTGACACAGGGGGCTCAGGGCTGTGCTGGCACTGCTGGGCTGGGCAGTGTCCCTGTGCCACCCTGTCCCTTGTGTCACCCTGTGCCACCCAGTGCCACCCTGTCCCCTGTGACACAGAGGGTTCAAGGCTGTGCTGGCACTGCTGGGCTGGGCAGTGTTCCTGTGCCACCCTGTCCCCTGTGACACAGGGGGTTCAGGGCTGTGCTGGCGCTGTGGGCTGGGCAGTGTCCCTGTGTCACCTGCAGTCCCCTCTGCAGGGCCAGCATGGCACAAGGAACATGCCCAGGTACCGTGGGCTCAAGAAGAGCTTTATTCCAATTATTATAATGTTTCTTTTAGGAGTGCCCAGTTCAGGAAATGCCCCAGGGAAAGCACATCCATGTGTGCTCCAGTTAAAGCTGCTTTGCCTCCCCTGCCCCGTTCTCCCCATTCCCCACGCAGCTGCCCAGGCTCCAGGTGCTCAGGAGGTCCCTGGGGTGCCCCCATGCAGATCAGCGTGCCAGGGGTGCACCCCAGGCTCCCAGCCCCGTCCCCAGGTTCTTTATTAATAACCTGCCCCCACCAGCCCTGCGCTCCCCACTGCCATGGAGCTCTGCCTGCATTAACCAATACATCTCCACAGAACCCAGAGAGTGGGAAGTGCTGTTATTCTTCTTTTATGGATGGCAAAATTAGATGCAGAGAGGTTAATAGCAAGTCTAATTGGACAATAATTACCCACTTACCACACTGAAAATTAAGAAATAATCCTCCCATTGTCGTTACATCAGCAGAACAAGGCGAGAGCAGCGCTCACGTCCTCCCCATCCCACCACTCAGCCAAACAGCTGACATGCAAATGAAAGCAAAGGGAGCACAAGAACAGATAAATAAATTGTTCTTTCCTTGTTTAACATCTATTTTGCACCCCTGAGTCACTCAGGATAGAAGAAACTTATTAAATTTCCTCTGGAATCTATTAGGACATGACAAAACAAAGGCAAGCTCCATTTGTAGAGCACATCTGTTGGAAAAGAAATGGAAGAAATAGGATTTAATTACTGCTATGGACTGGTTTCACTTCATTTTTCTGGGGAGGGAAAAAATGTAGGATAAAAATTTCTGCCTTAAAAAAGAGCAGTGCTCTGATAATTCTGTCTCTCCTTCTGTTTTGTCTTTCCTCTACCAAGTAATAAGAGCATTGTACCAATGGCACCCCCTGTATTGATTTAATACTCTGAATATTGGGTCTTCACTGACTCAGTTTACAAAGGGAGATTTTCTTCCAAGTCAGCACTCAGAAGCTGCTTCGATAAGCACTGAAACTCCAATTTCAGTGTTATGAATGCAAAGAAATCATAAGACACACTGAAGAAAATGTTTTAGTTTATTTTGGGTTAGCATTTGAATTTAAGTCTTCCTTTCCTTTCCTTTTTTTAAATGAAAATATCTGTTTGGAAGATGACAGTTAAAAACCCATTTGTGATGAAATGGACTGACTTCAGATTGCCATGGGAAATGAGGAATTCAGCTGGAATTTTGATTTCAGGGGCTGAGGGGCCTCAGCACACACCAGATGTGAGCCAGGCCCTGGCTGTGCATGGGAGTTCCAGTAAATCCTTCAATGATTTCCTCGGGTGAGTGCAGGAAATCCCTCATGGCGCAGCCTGGAGCCTGCTCTGGGCCAGCCTGGGAGGGGCTGCAGTGAGTGGGGAACTTCAGCATCCCTTGGTGCCACCCTGCCATGGCAGGACACCTCCCCCTGTCCCAGGGGCTCCCATTCTGTCCAGCCTGGCCTTGGCACTGCCAGGGATGCAGGGCAGCCCCAGCTGCTCTGGGCACCTGTGCCAGGGCTCCACCCTACAGGGGACAGTTCCTAATTCCCAATATCCCATCCAGCCCTGCCCTCTGGCATTGGGAACCATTCCCTGTGTCCTTCATGTAAGAGTTAATCACCAGTGGCTCTAAAAATCAGGCACTCAAGCATGGTAGAGTTTTAAAAACTTTCTCTCTGAATTAATTTGAAAACGTGGGTGAAGTCCTAGAGCCTCCTGTGAAAGGCTGAGTGCTTTCAGAAGTGTTCCCTGCAGGAATGGCTCAGCCAGGGCCCTGCAGTGAGCTGGGATCCCGTGCAGCTGCTGGGGTGAAGCTCCAGGGTGATGCTGCTTGAACAGAGCTGTTTGTGGGCTGGGATCGGCACCGCTGAATTCATTGGGGAGGAAACTTAGGAAATTCAAAAGAAACAGAAAAACGCTTTTCAGGTTTTTGCCAAAGTCTGTACCAGCCAGTAGAAAATCATCATCTCTGTCTGGTTGTGAATTGTTTAGCACAGATGTGGCTTCAGATTAAATCCCATAAAAGCAATCGATAAATCTGCAGAAATCCAGTACCTGCAATTAAATTCTCCAGAGCTGCTCTCTAAGTACACAAATTGGGAGCTCAGAAAGGACCTCTCCCTCTTGATGCATCATTTTTTTTTTTTGCTGTGAATGCTCCTCCTAATGAAAAATGATGGCAAACAAAAATAGATTTTCTGTCATGGGGGTAATTGTTCTTTTTCTTAGTGCACTCCAAATATTTCTGTAAAGCATCATCTGCTCTTTAAACACATATTGTAGAACATCAATGGAAGTCAATACCTTTCGTCAATGAGTAAAATATTAAAAGTAATGAGCTGACCTGTTTCTTATTTAGCTATTGATCCTGCCTCTCTCAGGCTGCTTTGCCTGAAATGTGCAATGCTGGGGATTTGCCTGCAGAGTCAGAGCAGCAGGGCTGGGGCACTGAGCCTCTGCTCTGAGTGAGGGGTTTGTTCCATGGCCATTCCCATGCTGATGGGGGAATTAAATGTTTCTTGAATTGTCTTGAGTAAAACAATCAATGAGGTGCTGAAAGGTAGGGGCTCCTACTGATTTTATTTACACTGATGTTGCTGTTAGTGGGGAAATGGTGCTTTGGGTGTATAGATTTTAATTAAGGCTGTGAACGACCTCCCCGAGATACAACTAAGATTGGAGGGAAAAATTAATTTTTGTGAGTCTGAGCTGCCTGTTTTAGTAACTGTGAGGATTAAAAATGGAACTGGGGATGGAAGATGCAGCTTAAATAAACAGTAGAGTATCTGAAATTACATACAGTGCTGCTGGAGGTGAATTGGGTGAGTGGCTGGCCCAGGAGGGGAAGGGAGGGAAGCAATGGTTGCCCCTTTGGTCACACTTGTGAGGCCTGACGTGTGCAATTCACCCTTAAAGGGGTCGGTGTGATGTGGAAATGTTCCTGTGCTCCAGGGGCCCCTGTGCTCACCAGAACGTTATCAGCCATTCTTCTTTTTTGGTTTATTTTACCTAAACTTTTATGCTTTTATATACCAGGATTGTTTTCATACCGCACAAGAATTAGAGATATTTTTAGTGGATTTTCATTATTATTTGGGTCAAGACTTCCAGTGGTGAAGGCCAGGGTGTGATTTTGGGTTAACCCTTTTCCTGCCAGCACAGACGGTGCCTCATCCACAGCAGCTGCCATCCCTTGTCTTGGCCAGCCTGGACCTGCTCCAGGAGTGTGGACACCAGCTCAGGCAGACGCTGCTGCCAGCCAGTCCAGAAATATCCCAGGGACAGAAGGGATCAGGACAAGGTTGCTGTCTGGGGGTTTGGACTCCCTCCCATCTGCTGTCAAGGTAAAGTCTCTCCTAATGTTGCAGAAACTTTCAAATCCCCAGCAGAAACCGTGTGTGAAGAGGGGGAGTTATTGGCAGTTTAGCAGTGATAGAGCAGGAGAGAGAGTAAATGTTAAATGCACTTTACTATACAACAAATTTTCAGTTTATGGCATCCCAATACATCAAGAAATGTAGCTCGCTTCTGGCCAGGAAAATGCCATTCATTTTGCTATTCATGTTGCTTGGAAAAGAAGTGCTGTGCTCATGGTTATTTACAGTGTCCCAGCTCTGGGAGAGGCTGCTGTGCCCCCCTTCCCTCTGCTGGCCACAGAACTCCTGCCCTTTCCCAGCCCTGCTGCGAGGCCAGCACGGGCTCCTTCCCCCAGGGCCCTGTGTGTCCGTTCCCCTGCTCCAGCCAGGTGGATCGGGACAACATGGCCAATTCTCGAGTGTGTTTGGCTCTTGGGGCAGATCAGGGCTGAGGGCTGTCACAAACACAACGAACAAAGCACAGTCCCTCCCGGGAGCCCTCTGCAGACGGGTCTGTGTGCCCCATGGGATGAGGACAGCAGTGAGTGCCGTGGCTGGGGCAGGATGCTCATCCTGGGGGGACCCCTCTGGAGCCAGGGCAGGATTCACTGCTTGGGAGCGTTGCTGGCAGTTACTGGAGTGAGAGAAAAGTGTTGCAGGCAGGGAGGAGCAGGAAGGAGCAAGCAGCCCCTCCGAGCGTGCAGAGGAGTATCTGGGTTTTACAGCTGCACACAGCATCCATCAAAATGCCACCTGCACACCCTGGCTGCTACCTGGAGCTGCACACATCCCCTGAGCCCACAGCATGCATAAAATACACACTTAATGCAGCAGGCTCTGCCTGTGCAGCCAGGAGGCTTAAAAAGTGAAGTACAGGGGGTGTGTGTGCAATGCCTGCTCACAACACAGGAAAAGGGGTTCATTTCATCAGAGCCAGCAGCTTTCATTTTTACAGCTTAGCAGGTGTCATTCTAAAGTGCTCAGACCGAGTTCAGGCGCTCTCAGGAGTCCTTTGGGGCACGGGCAGGTCCTTGCAGGGTGTTCAGTTCAGGGCAGGCTGAGTGAGGGCCCATGCTGGGGGTTTGAAGGGGTCTGTGCACAATCAGGAAGGGCCTCAGAGCTCCCCCTGCTCCCCGTGCCCTGGGCAGGGACAGCCCCCAGCAGAGCAGGCTGCCCCAGCCCTGTCCAGCCTGGTGTCCCTCTGCAGAGACCAGCCCTGAGCTCTCGTCTGTCTGTCCGTCCGTTCCTCACAGCCCCCGGGCTGAGGTGGGCAAACGGCAGCAAAGAACAGGCTATTTTTATTTCTGTGTGCATCAAATCCTGGTTTTATAACTTATTAATGATGAATTGATCTCAGGAGATATTAACTCTGTATTTACAGAGTGTTTAGACATGCTGGGGGCTGTTTTAAATGTACCAGCTGCTCGCTGCTGATTTAAGTACACAGATGTTCTTATTAGCATAACATTCCAATTCGATGCCCTCCTTATCTGCATCCTGCCAAAGCACAAAACCAGCAGCTCCACAGCCTGGGAGCTCCAGGCAGGAACAGCCTTTCCTCTCCAGGACCTCATCAGCTCCTCGTGCCATGCCGTGCCATGCCATGCTGTGCCATGCCATGCCATCCCATCCCATGCCATGCCATGCCATGCCATGCCATGCCATGCCATGCCATGCCATGCCATCCCATCCCATCCCATCCCATCCCATCCCATCCCATCCCATCCCATCCCATCCCAGGCCCCCAGCAGGTGCTGGGGATGGGCAGAGGGGGATTCTTGGGGTGATTTAGTGGAGCCACCTGTTTGCAGGTGTTTGCAGCTGTTTGTTTGCATTTTTTTTTTGGTAGGTGTTTGTTTGCAGCTGTTTGCAGCTGTTTGTTTACAGGTGTTTGTTTACAGCTGTTTATTTGCAGGTGTTTATTTGCAGCTGTTTGCAGCTGTTTATTTGCAGCTGTTTGTTTACAGCTGTTTGTTTACAGGTGTTTATTTGCAGGTGTTTATTTGCAGCTGTTTGTTTAAGGTGTTTATTTGCAGGTGTTTATTTGCAGGTGTTTGTTTGCAGCTGTTTGCAGCTGTTTATTTGCAGCTGTTTGTAGGTGTTTGCAGCTGTTTATTTGCAGGTGTTCTTCTTTATTTCACCCTACCCACAAACAGGAATGGTACGAAATGTCACCAGGAAATCTCCACTCATTCTAGCTTGGCCTTCCAGAATGTGGGAACAACCACCTGGACTGATGAATATTTGAGGCCAGTACCCAGTTTTAACCTAATTTTTTTAAAACCTTTTTTTTTAATTGGCCTTCCAGCATGCTTTATGACTGCTAAAGGCCTTTGGTCCTCAGCCCTTGTCTCACTGGGACATTTTATATTTATGTATATATTGATGAATGTATATAGATGTATATATATATTTATATATATATATATATATAAATGTGTGTGTGTATATGTTTATATGTATGTATACCTGTGTACAAATATATACACACATATATGTATTTATATATACATATATTTTTATATATTTATTTATATATACGTACATACATATATATTTTTATGTATTTGTACATATATTTATTTATGTGTGTGTGTGTGTGTCTGTATCCCAAAATTATATATTTTTGCTCTCAGTTCTGGCTCGCGGGAGCTTTGGGCCGGCCCTCGTGGCTCTGCCTCTCCCTGCCCCGTGTCCCCGCCTGTCCCCGCCTGTCCCCGCTCCAGGGACCGAGCACAAAGGGAGCCCTGGCTGGCTCAGCCCCCGCCGGGGCACTCAGGGCTGATGGGGACACGGGAGCAGCCAGGGCTGCACATCAGAGGATCCCCGGAGCAAACTGCACCCAGGAGCCACAGCTCAAAGCACCCCCCTCTGCTCGGCAATGAGGAAAAGCATCGTAAACAGCAGAGAGAAAATTTTTGCCTGGTGACTGCAAATAAGCACCCAGCAGAGCTGTTAAAAGTTGCTTGCTGAAGAGAAAAATATGATTCTTCCAGTTTTATGGGCCGTGTTCAGATAGCTCTTACTCCTGCGCCATAAATCCAATTTTCACATAGATTAAATGGAAAGGCAGCAGAGGCTCTGCTGAATAATGCACGGCTCGGGTCCTGGTGGGTCTGTGAGGGGCAGGGACCGATCCTGCTGCTGCTCCTCACCCCTGCTCACAAACACCCTGGGCTGTGGTGGGCACCCTGGGGCTGTGATGGGCACCCTGGGGCTGTGGTGGGCACCCTGGGGCTGTGATGGGCACCTTGGGGCTGTGACTGGGCACCCTGGGGCTGTGATGGGCACTCTGAGGCTGTGGTGGGCACCCTGGGCTGTGATGGGCACTCTGAGGCTGTGATGGGCACTCTGAGGCTGTGATGGGCACCCTGGGCTGTGATGGGCACTCTGAGGCTGTGATGGGCACCCCTGGGGCTGTGATGGGCACTCTGAGGCTGTGATGGGCACCTTGGGGCTGTGATGGGCACTCTGGGGCTGTGATGGGCACCTTGGGGCTGTGATGGGCACTCTGAGGCTGTGATGGGCACCCCTGGGGCTGTGGTGGGCACCCTGGGGCTGTGATGGGCACCTTGGGGCTGTGATGGGCACTCTGAGGCTGTGATGGGCACCCCTGGGGCTGTGATGGGCACTCTGAGGCTGTGATGGGCACCCCTGGGGCTGTGATGGGCACTCTGAGGCTGTGATGGGCACCTTGGGGCTGTGATGGGCACTCTGGGGCTGTGATGGGCACCCTGGGGCTGTGATGGGCACTCTGGGGCTGTGATGGGCACTCTGGGGCTGTGATGGGCACCCTGGGGCTGTGATGGGCACTCTGGGGCTGTGATGGGCACCCTGGGGCTGTGATGGGCACCTTGGGGCTGTGATGGGCACCCTGGGGCTGTGATGGGCACTCTGAGGCTGTGATGGGCACCTTGGGGCTGTGATGGGCACCTTGGGGCTGTGATGGGCACTCTGGGGCTGTGATGGGCACCCTGGGGCTGTGATGGGCACCCTGGGGCTGTGATGGGCACTCTGGGGCTGTGATGGGCACCCTGGGGCTGTGATGGGCACTCTGGGGCTGTGATGGGCACCCTGGGGCTGTGATGGGCACCCTGGGGCTGTGATGGGCACCCTGGGGCTGTGACTGGGCACTGCCCCCTCCTGCTCCCTCCCCGGCCCTGCCCATCCCTTCCCAAAGCCCGAACGTTCCCCAGGGCTGGGGCAGGGCTGGAGCTGGGCAGGGGCCCTGGGCAGGGCTGGCTCCCATCCTGGGACGATGCTCCGGGAAGGGCCGCTCAGGCACCGCCGGCAGGGACGCAGGGATGTCCCCGGGGCCGGGGCCATTCCCAAGCTGTCACCTGCCCCTGCTGGCAGCAGCTCGGCTCTGCTGGGGAGGCACCAGCGTCCCTGCAGGGTTGGAGGCACAGAGCGCTCGAGGCTTCGTGGTGGGGTCCAGCGGGGGTCAGAGTCCCTGGTCCGGGGTTTTGCTTTGGCTGGAAATGAATGCTGGGATTAATTAATTAATTCATTAATTAATGGAAATGGAGTTAAATCCTGGCATAGCTTTAGCTTTGGTGAGGGCGTGTTGTCTCTCTGGAAATGCACTCAGTGCCGGTTTAACCCAGCAGTGATGGGGGCTGCATGGAGGAGCTTCTCCCAAAGAAAAAGGTCCCCTCGTGCACGTGGCAGGACATTTGAGCTGGCTGACACCCGATGGGATCACACAGCCAGGCTTTGGAGGGAGTGCTGCAGCCCCTGCTCTCTGAGAGGCAGAGAAAGCAGCACTGGAGCACAGGAATAATTCATCTTTGTAGTTCTCTGGGAGCCCTTCATCTCTTTGCCACTAAACATGCCCCAGGCAGGGAGCTCATGGTTTTCTCTGTGAGTGGAAGGCTCTGCCCGTCTCCTCCCAGCCTGCCCCAGCCCCTCCTGGAGCCCCTTGGCCCAGCTGGGGAGGTGGCTCTGTCCCCTGGTCCCAGAGTGCTATCCCTGCTCTGTTTGGGGAGGTGGCTCTGTCCCCTTGTCCCAGAGTGCCAGCCCTGCCCTGTTTGGGGAGGTGGCTCTGTCCCCTGGTCCCAGAGTGCCAGCCCTGCCCTGTTTGGGGAGGTGGCTCTGTCCCCTGGTCCCAGAGTGCCAGCCCTGCCCTGTTTGGGGAGGTGGCTCTGTCCCCTTGTCCCCAGAGTGCTTTGGGGAGGTGGCTCTGTCCCCTGGTCCCAGAGTGCCAGCCCTGCTCTGTTTGCTGTTTGTCACTGTGCCAGCAGCCCCCTGCCCTCTGCTGTCCCTGTGCAGGACAGACCCCCTGGCCCCAGCGCCCTGCCCGTGGCTGCTCTGCTGAAAGGGTTAATTTATTTAACCCAGCTCTTCCCCTGCTCTGGGCTGGCTCCTGGCAGCAGAGAGAGAATGCTCTGATTCCCCAGGCTGAGCGTGGCAGATGTGTGAGTGGGAGGGCTGTGAGGGAAGGGGCTGTTGTTGTTTGTAAGGTGACCAAAATCTGCTCCACCAGATTGAATCTAACCCAGTTCCAGCCCGGGGGTGGTGACAGCTGACACGGCCCTGCTGTCACTGGGGTGACAGAGCACGGGGTCCCCTGGCCCTGGGGCCGGGCTGGGGGCAGGGGCTGGGGCAGAGGGGCAGGGATGGTGCAGGAACAGCCCCTGGGGCAGGTTTGGTGTGGAACAGCCCCTGGGGCAGGTTTGGTGCAGGAGCAGCCCCTGGGGCAGGTTTGGTGTGGAACAGCTCCAGGGCAGGGATGGTGTGGAACAGCTCCAGGGCAGGGATGGTGCAGGAGCAGCCCCTGGGGCAGGTTTGGTGTGGAACAGCTCCAGGGCAGGGATGGTGTGGAACAGCTCCAGGGCAGGGATGGAGTGGGAGCAGCTCCAGGGCAGGGATGGTGTGGAACAGCCCCTGGGGCAGGTTTGGTGTGGAACAGCTCCAGGGCAGGTTTGGTGTGGAACAGCTCCAGGGCAGGGATGGTGTGGAACAGCTCCAGGGCAGGTTTGGTGTGGAACAGCTCCAGGGCAGGTTTGGTGTGGAACAGCCCCAGGGCAGGTTTGGTGTGGAACAGCTCCAGGGCAGGTTTGGTGTGGAACAGCTCCAGGGCAGGGATGGTGCAGGAACAGCCCCTGGGGCAGGTTTGGTGTGGAACAGCTCCAGGGCAGGTTTGGTGTGGAACAGCTCCAGGGCAGGTTTGGTGTGGAACAGCCCCAGGGCAGGTTTGGTGCAGGAGCAGGTCCAGGGCAGGTTTGGTGTGGAACAGCTCCAGGGCAGGTTTGGTGTGGAACAGCCCTTCACACCATCCCTGGTCAGATGGATCAGCTCTCATCCCCAGCCCAGAGCTGCCTCGTGCTCTGCCTGGCACAGACTCTCCCTGTGCCTCCTGCCTTGTGCTCCCCTGGGCTGGGGGGATTTGCAGGGATTTGCCTGGAAATGTGTTCTCGCTTTAAGGTTCAGTCACGTGCAGTTAAGGCCAGAGCCTTGCCTTGGGCTGGGCCTAACAGGTAAAAAGCTGTGCTAAAATACCCAGGTTTAAAAAGCTTTTCCACTTCCCTCAGTCAGTGCAGGGGACACTTGGCTGGTGCCTGGGCAGGAGCTGGAGGAAAGCTGGATTTTCTCTCTCATCCTTTTCCTTCTGTTCTCCTTTTAGAATAATCTGTTATTAATAGATAATTTAACAGACAATAGTGATAGATAATAATCCTATTAGAAGAATTAGAATTATTCTGCACAAACCAATCTTTACAAACATCATCTTTCTTTACTCTCCACAATGAGTCTCTGCCTTGGAGTTGCTGGTGAGGGAACATGGAGCAGTGTTTGTGACTGACAGGGTTTTTCTGCCATGAACAAATGCAAGTTCCTCACCTTTGGGAGTCCCCTCTCAGCTCTCTGTGGGCTCGGGAGGTGGCTCTGGGTCTGTTTGCTGTTCTTTAAACCAGCACAGGAGCTGCTCTTGTACCATGGCTGTGTCCAAAACTGCCAGTCAGGGGTGTCAGGAGGTTGTTTTTAGAGGTTGGTTTTGTTCTGTCCCTTTTAACCTTCTCTGGTTTTGCAAATTAAAAGAATCTTTCCCATCAGATTCAATTTCTATTTTAAATAAGTAGTGTTTAGGCTGGGGAAAAAACTCTACAACTGCTCAGGAACTGAGCAGTGAATCAACAGCAGAACCAGTTAGTGATGCTGAGAGAATCAGGGGTTTATTGGAAGGGTTTTGGGAAGATGCACAAGAGCAGCTGATCCTTCCTGGATCCTTCTGGATCCTTCCAGACAATGGTGGGGTCTCCCCAAGAAGGCAGCAGGACCTCGTGCCTCAGACTCCCCAGTTCTTTAAGGTTCTTTAAGGTTCTTTAAGGTTCTTTAAGGCCCTGCAGATTTTCAGCACCAGATAAAACCCCTGGCCAGCTGGTCCCCACAGGAAACACCCATTACCAGGCAGGGTTGGGGACCTGCCTGGCTCAGGGGGTGCAAAGCCCTCCTGGTGCCTTTTCACGGGTAGTGGATGTCCCCAGCATTTGGTTTCTCATTCATTGCCTCTGCTCATCCCCTGCTCCCCCTGCAGCTCCTCTGGGGGCTCACAGCCTCCGTAGGGCAGAGCAGGTGGAGATGTTCCCATCCATCGCCTGCAGCTCCTTGCAGACCCCGAGCACAGAGCACAGAGCTGGGTTTTATGTGCTCAGCGGTCTCAGGGCTGTCACATCCCGACCCTGCTGTACCGGTGGCTCGTGCTCAGCTCTCCTCTGTTCCCCATCCCTCCCTCAGTTCATCCTCCTTCCCTCAGAGCCCTCAAAGTCATCTCCTGTGCTGGCTCAACGTGTCTGCTCTGTGATTAATCTGTCTCATGCCTGAGCTCTGAACCCATTTGAACAGCCTCAGCAGCCTGGGACTTCCTACAAGGTTTTCCATTTTCTTTTCTTATTTACTGTAGAAAATTGCTGATGGAAGAAAAAAAGAAGTTCCCCTTTGGCTCAGTGCCCACAGCTTGGAGGGATGAGGAGCTGAGGTCCATCTGGCTGAGATGGGGAGGCAGGAACAAAAAGGGAAAGATGAGGGTGAGAACATCTGGATTTTGGTCCCAAGGTGTCCCTGAAACAGCTTGAAGCCCTGAAATACCAAACCCACCTCATTAAGTTGTCCTGGTCCGTGTGGGCCCTGCTGAAAGCAAGGATGGACAGAGGGGAAGGAGGACAGGCAGGGAGTCCATAGAACATTAACCAGTGCCAGGCTGGCACTCAGCAACTGGGTCCAGCAAGTTTGGGTCTCCTCTGCAGTCAGGGAATGTTTGCACCCTGTCCTGGTGACCTTGGCAAGGCTCTCGATGTGACCCTGCCCATATCCTGAGCTCCTTAGGGTTGGAGAAGACCTCGAAGGTCACGGAGTCCAGCGTCCCCCGAGAGCCCTGGCTGGTGCTCGGGAGGGGCAGGAGCTCCCACGGCTCAGTGCAGTGACCTTATCAAAAAGTTTCCAGCACTGGAATACTTGGAGGTGACTTAGAAAGCAAATCCATAAGGTTTTTATGGCTGGAAGTGTTTATCACCGTGTCTCAGCAGTATCTCATGATGTGAGTAACAGTTATAAAAGCACTTTGAGCTTATTTGACAGTAAATGTTTTGTGGCCATTCTCTATTTCTTCCCCTTGTATTTGAAGCTGCTGAGCTGTGCCATCAGCGTTTATGGGCCCCCGAGCCCAGTGTGCAGGGCTGTGCTGAGGAGCAGCAGCAGGGGTGCAGGTGTGACAGTGCCTTAGCTTTGGTGTCTCTGAGACCTTTTCTGTTTCTCATTTCGTGCAGCAGGATGTGGGTGGCACGCAGGCCTGGCTGCAGTTTACCCCATGCCATGCTGCCAGGTGCCAGCACACGCAGGGACAAGAACAGAGCCTGCAGAACAGTGGTTTGTTTGCAGAGGGTTGCTCAGGCATCTGAATAATGAGGGGTAGGAATTACTGCAGGGAACGACATGCCAAGGATACGCAGAAGAGCTGGGCACAACATTTGTTATGAAAACAGGAAAAATCTGCTGGTCTTGAAGAGGGAGGCCTCCCACAGCAGCCTCCTGCTTAAAGGCTTCACTCAGAGCAGGAGGAGCTGCTGCTGCTGGGGAGAGCTCAGGGCTGGACTGCCCAGGAAAGGAGCCCTTTGGGCAAAGGGACAAACCTTGGAAAGCCAAGAGAAGGGAGAGCAAGTGAATGAAGGCAGGATTGAGCTAAACTGGCACTAAACCCTATTTCGACTCTCCTACATTGGACCAAGGCCCCTTTGGTTCAGGAATAATTTTAGATTTAATGATTCAGGTAATTGTTTGGCCTGATTGATAATGCACAATTTATTGGGAATTCAGACTCCATGGAGATCAGGTATTTTTTTATGTGACTTTTCTTTCAGTTCTTTGTATGTTAGGAATCATCACATGGATGCAGGATGTTGAGAGCCAGAGGGGAATCATCCTGCTGGGGTGAAAAGATTTCCAATCCATCTTGATTCAGTATTTTTTATTTTTTATTGCTCTGAGCAATGGGGAATTCCAGGGCTGGGCGGCAGGGGGGTCCCCCAGCCCTTTGGGGTGTCTGTGTCACTGAGCTCAGGGCCAGCCTGGCTTTGGGCCCCTCTGTGGCTCTCTTGGGGTGTCTGTGTCACTGGGTTTGGTGCCAGCCTGGCTTTGGGCCCTCTGTGGCTCTCTTGGGGTGTCTGTGTCACTGGGTTTGGTGCCAGCCTGGCTTTGGGCCCCTCTGTGGCTCTCTTGGGGTGTCTGTGTCACTGGGTTTGGTGTCAGCCTGGCTTTGGGCCCTCTGTGGCTCTCTTGGGGTGTCTGTGTCACTGAGCCTGGGGCCAGCCTGGCTTTGGGCCCCTCTGTGGCTCTCTTGGGGTGTCTGTGTCACTGGGTTTGGTGCCAGCCTGGCTTTGGGCCCCTCTGTGGCTCTGTTGGGGTGTCTGTGTCACTGGGTTTGGTGCCAGCCTGGCTTTGGGCCCCTCTGTGGCTCTCTTGGGGTGTCTGTGTCACTGGGTTTGGTGCCAGCCTGGCTTTGGGCCCCTCTGTGGCTGTTGGGGTGTCTGTGTCACTGGGCTCAGGGCCAGCCTGGCTTTGGGCCCCTCTGTGGCTCTGTTGGGGTGTCTGTGTCACTGGGCTCAGGGCCAGCCTGGCTTTGGGCCCCTCTGTGGCTCTGTTGGGGTGTCTGTGTCACTGGGTTTGGTGCCAGCCTGGCTTTGGGCCCCTCTGTGGCTCTCTTGGGGTGTCTGTGTCACTGGGTTTGGTGCCAGCCTGGCTTTGGGCCCCTCTTTGGAGAGGCACTGGCTTCTCCTTGGGGGATTGTGCTGAAGGGAGCAGGGGCTCTGTACATGGTTTGCTCTTCTTTCACCCCATCCTCGTCCTTCTGGTGCTGCAGCAGCTCAGATCACCCATTCCAGAACATTCCAGAACGTTCCAGAAGGTTCTTTGGGTGCAGTTCTCCGTTCTCCCCAGCTGCCCAGTCCAGCAGCAGGCAGGGTCTGTCCTTGGGGGGATTTGCTGGGGGGATCCCAGGGCAGCCCCAGCTCCACCCAGCCCTGCCCCAGCTCTCAGAGCAGCAATTAAATCATGGAGTAATTCAATCATCAAGGAAAAGCATGTGGAGAAAGGGAAGAAGGTCTGAGTACAGGGAATATATTTTTTTTCCCTTGTCTTTTTTAGTAAACTTTGTGAAAATCAAGGGAAGGTTTAGATGGCAGGCACTTAACCACTAAAGATTTTTGCAAGAGTCATTTCCACAAATGTCTTACAGCCCTTGTATGGATTGAGAGCCTGTGCTTTTAATGGACTGACAAATGCAGACCAGCCCCAGCTGAGTGCTGCTCCTTGCTTGGCTATCCAGATAAGAGGAATGCTTTCCTTTGATTGAGATCTTAAATCAATTGTTCCTTTACCCCGTGGCTGGTGGTTATTATCCAAGGAGAAGATAAAGTTCAGATGGTAAATTGTTAATATTGTAAGAAAAATCTCTGTTGTGTCCTGCTTAAAGTTCCCTGTCTGGATGAAATACGCTCTGCTGTAATATTTCCCATTGTGTGCCATCCATCAGAGCCTGGTGCAGCTCTGCAGGGCAGCTCTGGGCTCTGCCCGCTGCAGGGCACAGCAGGGGCTCCCTGCCAGGCCTGGGGCTCCCCTGGCACAGGCCAGGAGGGCAAGGGCAGAGTGTGCCCTGGCCCCTGCCCCACAGCCCCAGGGCACAGCAGGGCTGGGGAACCCCTGGCACCACGGAGCTGCTCCAGGTGGGAGCACAGCCCTGGCACCTGGGCACAGCCCTGGCACCTGGGCACTGCCCTGACACCTGGGCACGGTCCTGACACCTGGGCACAGCCCTCGCACCCTGAGTACAGCCCTGGTACCATGGGTACAGCCCTGGCACCTGGGCACAGCCCTGGCACCTGGGCACACCTGGGTACAGCCCTGGCACCCTGGGCACTGCCCTGGCACCTGGGCACTGCCCTGGCACCCTGAGTACAGTCCTGACACCTGAGTACAGCCCTGGTACCATGGGTACAGCCCTGGCACCTGGGCACTGCCCTGACACCCTGGGCACAGCCCTGACACCCTGGGTACAGCCCTGGCACCCTGAGTACAGCCCTGGCACCCTGGGTACAGCCCTGGCACCTGGGCACTGCCATCCCCTCCTGCAGCTCCTCTGCAGTGCCAGGCTCTCCCATGTCCTGCTGTCCCATGTCCTGCTGTTCCATGTCCTGCTGTCCCATGTCCTGCTGTCCCTGTGTCCTGCTGTCCGTGGTTTCTGCTGTCCATTGGTTTTGCTGTCCCCATGTCCTGCTGTCCCCATGTCCTGCTGTCCCCGTGTCCTGCTGTCCCCATGTCCTGCTGTCCCATGTCCTGCTGTCCCCGTGTCCTGCTGTCCCCATGTCCTGCTGTCCCATGTCCTGCTGTCCCCATGTCCTGCTGTCCCATGTCCTGCTGCCGTGGGCTCTGCTGGCCCCTGAGCCAGCAGCACGTGGAATGTGAGTCCTTAGATGCTTCCTGGGATTACTCATTCATTATTCATTGCCTTTTGGAGTTCCATGACTACAGTAAGAAACGAGAACTATTTGGAGGCTCTTCCTTTCTCGCTGTGTTACCAAAGATACCAAATTTTCTCTCAAGCACTCCAAACACATCGTCTCACATTTGCTTCCCAAATGAGCACCGACTGTAATCCCTCATCTACTCATCCCTGATTTACTTGGGGTCCTAATATTTCACCTCCCTTTGCTATTGAATTCTCACCCCTTGTCAATGAGAGGAATAGTTCTGTCATTTGCTAATGGTGACTCATGTTGTACCTCATGAACTTTAACTGCTCTCAGGGTCATTCTCCTGACAAATTGCTCCAGGCTGTTGCAGTAATTATTTGTCCTTGGGAAGATGCATGTCCTGTATCGAAGGTGACCTAAGAATAAAACAATCTTCAGTATTAAAATGTCTGCTCTGCCACTGGAAGATTAAATGCTCATCCTTTTGACCAGTTCGTGGCAGTCCTTGAGAAGCAGAGACCCAGCACTAAAGCTGACTCCGTGAAGGGCTGGGAGAGAAGGTGTATAATTAACATGAATGCATATAATTAGTTCTGATAGGTTCCTATTTTCATTGCAGTTTTGTGGTTCAGATCTGACAGTGATCACCAAGGAAACTGAGATCTGTTCAGAGCCCAGCAAAGGCAGAGGCTCCTGCCTGGGGAGCTGCTCCCAGCCTGGCACTGGCGTCTGCCCTCTCTCCTGGCCTTGCAGCCCCCGAGCCCCCCGTGCTCTCTGCTGCCAAAAGGCTCCTGCCAGCACCTCCAGGCTGGCACTGAGGGACACAGGGCAGGGGTTCCAGGTCCTTTCCTGGCCCAGTGACCTGCACAGGGGCTGAGGGTGTCCAGCACAGGGACCAGCTCTGGCTGCTGCCTTTGGGGGCTGCACAAGGGCTCAGGGGGAAGCAAACCCCACTTCCATCCAAAGCAAAGTCACAGCCTGGGATGTGGCCAAAGCTGGGCAAGGGAGCAGCAGAGTGGAGGAGCTGTGCCCTGGCAGATCCCAGCTCCTGCAGAGCCTTCCCCTCCCTCTGCTGGCTCAGGCCCTGGCCCCAGACAGCCCCAGTTCCCAGAGTGACCCCCAAACCCCTCTGCTTTCCCATCTCTTTAACCCACATTGGTGCCTTTGCTGCTGCTGCTGCTGCTGTGACAGATGCTGAGGGAGGCTGGCAGTATTTCTGTGTGAAAAGCAGGACTTCTCTGCTGACAAGCTGTTAAAGGAAAGATTTACTGTTATGAGGCTGGCTCCCCTCTGGGCCATTTTTGAGAGGGAATAACTGGCTCTGTTGGCTGGGGAGGCTCAGGGCTGTGTCCCTGCTCTGGGCACAGAGGGGATGGGGCAGGCTGGCACTCAGTGCCCCCCATGGGAGCCAGGGTGGTGCCCTGGCCGTCCCCCCCCATGCAGGCTGGTGGTTTTCTGCAGTGCCTGCCCTCAGGGTTTGTGCTTTTCCTGCCGTGGCACTAACAGGACAGCAGCTGTCAGTCCAGGCCACCTCCCCAGCGCTGGGTGAGAGGCTTTTTGTTCTTCACAGGCGCTTTGGGGATTGAATGATCCTTTTGACTGTTAACAGAATTTACAGAGCTGTGCAGAACCAGTTTCCAATGTTCACCTCCAGTGTGGCTCCCTCCTGTACCACATTGCTGATGTTCTCCATTGGCAGGGATCAATAGAGCCTGTATGAGGAGACAGATAAATAAATGTATATCTGGATAACGAGGGGTAAATGCCTCTTCAGAGCAAGTTGGCCTCATAAATTTCTACTTGTCTCTGCATTTTTTTCATGTTTTGGCTGAATCTTCAGCTGTGCACGTTGTCCCCCCACCCTGGATGTATCTGGACTCTCCAAGCTCTCCTCCATGTGCTCTCAGCGTTTTGCAGCGTCAGATGTTGCTCACAGCTGCAGGAGCAATTACCTTTTATCCCTCTTTAAAGGCAGAGCCATGGAGAGCACTTCCCTCTGCAGGAGGAGGCTGTGCTGGGGGAGCTGCTCCTGGCCCTGGGGGCGCTGCCAGGCCGGGCTGGTGCTGATGAGCCCCTCTCAGGCAGCCTCACATCCCCTGCAGCCGCGTTCTTCACACCAATCTGCCTTTCACATCATCTTCCAGAGACACTCCAGATTAAATTCTCGTCATTATCATGATAGAACTGGATGAATAAGTGGCACATCTGTTCATGAAGTGCTTTATTATCTGTTCTGATGAGGTTTTGGATGAATAGCAGGATGACTTAAACACGGAGCAGAGAAACGCACACAGGTTTATGCATCATCTTAAATTCATGGCCGCCAGTGCCAACTCAAGGCATCTGATTTTATACAGAAGAGGTAATTATTAATTAGTGATTTGGGCCAATATATCATGAGGGCCAGCCTAATGAAGTGACAAGAGGAGACAGAGCAAACCTGCCTGTGGAACAGCACTAATGAAGCCCCACACATTGTTAAACTGGTTCTTGTTCCATCACTGCAAGGAAAACTCCATAAATATTTTATAAACACTCCATGCTGGCCATGTAAAACCAAATTGCACCAATAAATCTATTTATCCAGAAGTTATCTCCTAATCTCTTCCAGCTGCATCCCCTGCAAAGGAGGACACTGATCATGGGTCTGTCAGAGAGACAGAAGGGCTGAGAGTTCTCAGCCCACGCTGGAGGGTGGTTCCAGGGGCACTCCGAGCTCCAGAGCTCCACTCAGGCTGCTGCTCCAGGCTGGTCTCACAGGCAGGCAGAGCCTCAGCAGCCGAGGCTTCCCAGCTGCAGGTCAGGCTCCCTTCTGGAGGGGGATTTTTCTCTTCCACACAATAGATTTTGCTGGAAGTCCTGAGGAAATGCCCCAGTCCCAGTAAAGGAAGCCTGCTGCACAGCTTGATACCAAAATCCCAGAATCCCAGGCTGGTTTGGGCTAGAAGGACCTCAAAGTGCCACCACCCAGTGCCACCCTGCCATGGCAGGGACACCTCCCATGTCCCAGGGGCTCCCAGCCCCACTGTCCAGCCTGGCCTTGGGCACTGCCAGGGATCCAGGGGCAGCCCCAGCTGTGCCAGGGCCTGCCCACCCTCCCAGGGAACAATTCCCAATTCCCAATGTCCCATCCAGCCCTGCCCCTGGCAGTGGAGCCATTCCTGGGTCCTACATGTAAGAGTTAATAACCAGTGACTACAGAAATTGGCCCCTGCAGATGAAGCCAAACAAAGCCTCAGATTCCTGTACGATCTTCAAATCCTCATTTTGGGGATGTGAACTCTGAGCCCTGCTCCAAGTGACAATTCCCTGGAGCTGTCAGGGCAGGGGCTGCAGGGACAGCCAGGGCAGCTGCAGCCCCAGAGCTCTGCAGCCACTCATGGCAATGAGGAACCAGCAGAGCTGCAGGGTCACAGGATCCCAAATCAGGGCTGCAGGGTCACAGGATCCCAAATCAGGGCTGCAGGGTCACAGGATCCCAAATCAGGGCTGCAGGGTCACAGGATCCCAGATCAGAGCTGCAGGGTCACAGGATCCCAAATCAGAGCTGCAGGGTCACAGGATCCCAAATCAGAGCTGCGGGGTCACAGGATCCCAAATCAGGGCTGCAGGGTCACAGGATCCCAAATCAGAACTGCAGGGTCACAGGATCCCAGATCAGGGCTGCAGGGTCACAGGATGCCCAGTCTGGGGATGTGACAGCAACTCTCAGTCGTGGCATTTTGATGGGTTCTGTTACAGAAATAAAAATCTCCAATGTCTCCCGTTGTTGCCTGGATAACAGGAGAAAAATAAAGGGTTTTTGTCAGCTTTTATGGAAGAACAAATCTGTGACCCTGCCCTCAGAAAGCTGAAATCCCCAGGGCAGCTTGAGGGAAGAGAAGAGAAGAGAAGAGAAGAGAAGAGAAGAGAAGAGAAGAGAAGAGAAGAGAAGAGAAGAGAAGAGAAGAGAAGAGAAGAGAAGAGAAGAGAAGAGAAGAGAAGAGAGCGGGCGTGGGGTGGGCTCTGCTGCACACATGGTGCCAGATTTCTCATTTAATAGAGAATAAAATCTCATCTAATCCCTTTTGATGGTCTTTTGCAGTCTAAAACTATGTGAAAATATTTAACTTCCATCTGAAAATACATAAGGAAAGTTAATTTAATATATCACTTAAGGAACAGGTCATTGTACACTCAACTCTCTGCCTTATTAAGGCATTAAGAGTTTCATTTTGGGCTTGAGCTGGGATCTGGGAGAGCAGAGCCATTCCCTGCCTCCAGGCTCAGCCCTGCAGAATCTCTCCATTAAAACATGTTAATATTTTATTTAAAAATATCAATTGAATATTGGCACTTCCAAAAACAGTGCAGAAAGTGCAGCTTGCCCTAGACTCTACTCAGGCTATGCTGTTGCCTACAGATTTTGAGATGTCTTTCTTTCCTTATTATTTTCCCAGATTTAGAAAAGGTCTTTCCTGTGGCTTTCTGAAGGAGGTAGGATTCAAAACCGAACTGCTGTTGTGGGAATTTTGAATGTTTTGGAAGTGCTCTGCACTGCTTGGTTCAGCCCATTGTTTTTGAGATCTGCCACAGTGGCAGATCCTGCACAGAAAGTTTTTGTCTCCTTCTGAAGATAGCATCAATCACGTCTGCTCCTGACAAGCCCTGAGGAGAGGAACATTTATCAGTATCTATTAGAGCAGTCTAAAAAAATTCTAGAAATGACATTTCATAGCGAGGCTACGATCTGGTTGGAAAATAGCAGAAGCTTGATGCTTTCCCTCAAGAATTCTGTGCTGCCTCCTTATATAGCTGCTGTCATCACACCCTCCCCACACCTCACTCCTCTTGCCTCAGCAGCTCCTTTTTATTTATCCCTTCCCACGTCAGTGCAGGGAAGGCTCCAAATGGGATCCAGAGCCCCCAGCCCCGGGGCTGAGCCTGTGCCCAGGGGGCTGAGCAGGGCTGGAGGAGGATTTGGGGCTGGAGGAGGATTTGGGGCTGGGGGAGGATTTGGGGCTGAGCCTTTGCCCAGCCCTGAGCGGGGCTGGAGGAGGATTTGGGGCTGGAGGAGGATTTGGGGCTGAGCCTGTGCCCAGGGGGCTGAGCAGGGCTGGGGGAGGATTTGGGGCTGAGCCTGTGCCCAGGGGGCTGAGCGGGGCTGGAGGAGGATTTGGGGCTGGGGGAAGATTTGGGGCTGAGCCTGTGCCCAGCCCTGAGTGGGGCTGGGGGAGGATTTGGGGCTGGGGGAGGATTTGGGGCTGGAGGAGGATTTGGGGCTGAGCCTGTGCCCAGGGGGCTGAGCGGGGCTGGAGGAGGATTTGGGGCTGGAGGAGGATTTGGGGCTGAGCCTGTGCCCAGCCCTGAGCGGGGCTGGAGGAGGATTTGGGGCTGAGCCTTTGCCCAGTCCTGAGCGGGGCTGGAGGAGGATTTGGGGCTGGAGGAGGATTTGGGGCTGAGCCTTTGCCCAGTCCTGAGTGGGGCTGGAGGAGGATTTGGGGCTGGGGGAGGATTTGGGGCTGGGGGAGGATTTGGGGCTGAGCCTGTGCCCAGCACAGCCACGGGCGCTGCTCTCCAGCACAGCCAGCACTCCCCAGCACTGCCCAGGCCTGCATCTGCTCGAGTTTGACACCACATGTATTTATCTGTAACAGTAAAATCAGCGGGGCCATTAAAGCACATTATGTGCTAATAATTATGCAAATATTCCTTCAGTGAAACTATAAAAAATCTCATGAAGATTTAGCACATGGCTATTAGGGGAGAGGAATATGTGGCAAATGAAAATGAAGACTGTCATGAACTTTAAGGAGTTCGGGGAATTTTTGACTATAATTTAAATCCATGACTTGGGACATCTTTGGGTTTAACCTGGAGGAGATGATTACTCATGGCAGTGCTGAAATACAGCTGCAGGATGGAAACCTGCCCTTCCTGGAAGGGAGAGCTCACCAGCTTTGTCCTCTCAGAAAGAGCTCAAGTACGCGTTCGGGCGTTTGTAAAAGCAGAATAACGTTTGTGTTCCCACCGGGCAGCCCTGCAGGGAGCACTCTCACTCCTGGCCCAGGGCCCAGGGCAGGGCTGGGGCATCCCCAGGTGTGGCTGCTCCAGAGCCCTGGGCTGAGCTGGGGCTGCAGGTGCAGCGAGGAGCTGCCCAGGGGCCAGAGCATCCCTCTGGGGATGGAGGGGCGAGATATGGGCGAGGAGCCCCCCAAAGGAGAAAACCCTGCTTTGTTTATTGAACAAAGGGCTCCCCATCCAGACAGAACGCTTTGTCCTTTATTAACTATGAACCCCCAGGGGCTCTGGAGGTGCAGCTGCCACAGAGACAGGAGGGGCTTCAGAGCTGATGGATCTATCCCAACAGAAAGTTAAAGAAGTCATTTTTTCATTCTGCTTGGCACAGTGATGGCAGAAACACAAAGAGCAACCCCAGCAAAGCCCCAGGGCTGCTGCCAGGGCTCACAGAGAGGCAGAGAGTGTCTCATGGTCAGCAGGAGGGGCCAGGTGTAATGGCTCTAATGACTGATTATCCAGATTTTATATGATTAACTTTATGTTATTCTACTTCATATTAATAATGATACAGATCTAGATCGATATAGATATATAGATATATAGATATATAGATATAGATACAGACTTGTTCTGTTGGCCTAATGATGAAAATAAAAGCTCGCAGCTCCACGAGCAGAGCCCTTGGTTTTAGCACTGGTAATAGCACTGAACTACCATTCCCAACACATTATGTTAAAATTGCACATATTAGATGCCTTTATTGGATTTCAAAAATAATTGGGGCAGCTTTATAGCAACTTCAACAGCAGAGGCAGGCCCACAGAGAAAGCAGAACTCCCATTTTGGCTTCCAGGTGTCCAGCTGGGCCAGAGCAGGATGGAGCCCAGGGCGGGTGCCTGGAGAGGGAGCTGTGGGCTCCTGCTGGGCTCCAAGGGCACGGCTGCTGCCCCAGCCACGGCCAGCCCTGCCCTGGCAGCTGCTGCAAACCCTTCCCGGGCAGCTCAAGGCGCAAATCCCGAGCAGAGTCTGCCCAAATTCTCTCTGCTCTGTGTGGCAGCAGCTCTCTGGCCACCGAGAGCAGCAGGCCCAGCTTTCCCAGGCCCTGGCCTGAGAAAAGAATGAGAAACAATTCTTATCTTGCTGCACCTGTTGTTGTGAGCGTGTGGAATGTGTTAGGGAGATTTGTTTACCCAAGGGTGATTTCTTGATTGGCCACTGGTGATGGTGTTTGGATCCAAGGACCAATTGGGTCCCCCTGTATTGGACTGTCTGTAAGGGTGATGGGTTTCTCATTGAGTACAGTATAATAAATGATTGATCAGCCCTCTGGAATCATGGAGTCAGTGCTAATTACTGCTCCTTTGGGGATGCTTGGCTACAGCACCCACAGCTCCATTCCACGGGCAGGTGGCCACTCACAGAGTCACAGGCATCACTCCCCCCTTCAGTCAGCACCAGGTCCCCAAATCAGGAACCTTTTGCTCTGGTAACAACCAAATAGAGTTTGCTAAAGGGTTTGGATGTGGCAGCCTGGTGTGGCACGGGCACACCTGCCCAGGGATTTGGTAAGGGGAGGTTTTTGTACCTCCTGGCTGCTGCCTGCTGGCATCCCCGGGACAAAACAACCCAAAGAGCTGTGCCTTGTTTTCTCCTCCCATAAACTGGGCATAATAATAAAAACACATCTGGAAAGATGCAAAATTTATGCCAGGGAGAGGATGTTTATAGTATTAATGGTTTTAGTGATTTTTTTTAACGAGTCTCTGATGAACCCATTTTTCTCAAGCTTTTCTTTGGGAGGCAGCTCATTAAGATGCAGTTTAATTGCTGCAAGTTTTGCTTTTCTTGCTGTGCTTTAAAAATCCTGAGCGTTTTGGGATTATTTTGGGGCCATTAGTGGTGTTTGTGCCATCCCAGCCCTGCTGGGTGATTCAGTGTCACCCCCAGAGCTGGGGCAGCGCAGGGCACACCCAGGACGGTGTCAAGCTCAGGGCTCCTCTTGCCATGGAGCTCAGGGCAGGATTTCCTCTCATTTCCATGTCCATGTCCATTTCCAATTCCATTTCCAATTCCATTTCCAATTCCATTTCCAGTCTCTGGGAGGGGATTCCCAGAGTGGCAGGGACAGGCTGGGAGCCCGCAGCCCCTGTGCCAGGCCAGTCTCTATAAATGCCCACCCAGACCACGCCAAATGCCGGTTTTGTCTTTGGTTGCTTTTTATTTATCAATAAAACAATACTACAAAACATGGGAAACATCTGCATTAAGTACAGACTCGCTGATACCGCGCCAGTTTTTAACCTGCTGTATTTACAGAGCTCTCCCTGCAGGGCACGGGCAGGGACAGGGGCAGGGCAGCCCTGGGGGAGACCCGGGGTGAGCAGGGGTGCCCTGTGCCCCCAGGAACCCAGGGGTGAGCAGGGGTGCCCTGTGCTGTCCTGTGCCCCCGAGCCCAGCCCCAGCCCCAGCCCCTCTCCCTGCAGCAGGTTTGCTCTGGCCCTGGCACAGCACAGAGGGGCAGCTGGAGGAGGCTCTGCAGCCCAGCCTCGCCCTCCCGCCCCTCCTGCCCGGGGGAGCCACTGAGCTCCTCCTGTGCTTGGGTTTGGGGCATGGCAAGAGTTCAGTCCCACCCTGGCAAGCCCACCGTGACCTGCAGGGTCACCCCTCACCCCTCACTGTGACCTGCAGGGTCACCCCTCACCTGTCACCCCTCACCTGTCACTGAGATCTGCAGGGTCACCCCTCACCTGTCACCCCTCACCATGACCTGCAGGGTCACCCGTCACCTGTCACCCCTCACCCCTCACTGTGACCTGCAGGGTCACCCCTCACCTGTCACCCCTCACCTGTCATTGAGATCTGCAGGGTCACCCCTCACCTGTCATCCCTCACCATCATCTGCAGGGTCACCCATCACCTGTCACCCCTCACTGTGACCTGCAGGGTCACCCGTCCCTGCCTGCTCAGGAGCAGAAGGGGTGGCACAGAGTGGGCACAGCCTCCCCAGCCCCACCAGGTCCAGCTGCTGGCACAGCTCAGCATTTGGGGCTGGGGGCTGTCCCTGGGAGGGGCCCCCTCTCCTCTGAAGAGGCTTTGGCCAAGCTTTGGGTTTGTCTCTTGTGGCAGCAGCGGGCAGAGAGCAGGGCCAGCCCAGGCCTGGTGCTGCCCACCCTGCTCCCAGCCAGAAATAAAAACACTTGTGGGGAGATAGATAGATAGATAGATAGATGGATAAATAGATAGATATTTCTATATATAAGCTCTCTTAATTATATAGTTGTAAGGCAGATTAAAATCATTTTCTGGTATCACCAGGTATCAAAGGGAATCTCTCCTCCTTCCCATGCACATCACCCCGTGCTGCGTGGGGGAGGTAATTACATCCTCAGTAATTACTGTGCAGGTGTTCTACCTCAGCACCCCCTGCTCCTTCACATCTGCCCTGACACCAGAAGCAGCCAGTGCTCAGAATAACCAAAATCACTTTCCTGCTGGGAATGCCAGCGGGCAGCCAGGGAGGTGAGCCCTGCTCAGGACCGAGGGCTGTCCTGGCTGCAGCAGAGCTGTCAGCAGCCAGGGCCACAGCAGCCAGGGCTGTGCTCCTGCCCTGGGAGCTGGGATGGAGCCTGGCAGCCAGCCCGGCCAGGGGAGCAGGGAGGGAGCCCCACCGTGCCCAGGAACAGCAGCAGCAGCAGCAGCAGGGTCCTGCAGCCCCTCTCTCTGCCCAGGAACAGCAGCAGCAGGGTCCTGCAGCCCCTCTCTGCCCAGCAGCAGCAGCAGGGTCCTGCAGCCCCTCTCTCTGCCCAGGAACAGCAGCAGCAGGGTCCTGCAGCCCCTCTCTGCCCAGCAGCAGCAGCAGGGTCCTGCAGCCCCTCTCTCTGCCCAGGAACAGCAGCAGCAGGGTCCTGCAGCCCCTCTCTCTGCCCAGGAACAGCAGCAGCAGGGTCCTGCAGCCCCTCTCTCTGCCCAGCAGCAGCAGCAGGGTCCCGCAGCCCCTCTCTCTGCCCAGCAGCAGCAGCAGCAGGGTCCCCTCAGCTCCCCCTGCACCGTCCCCAGCCCTGGGCTCCAGCCAGGGCTGCTTCATGGGTAGAAGCTCACCCCAGAGCTGGGGGGCACTCCAGGGACACAGGGCCCCCTGCAGGTGCTGGCACAGGGCACAGGGCACAGGGCACAGGGCAGGGGCTGTGCAGGATGGGAATCTTGGCACCCTCTGGCTTGTGGCACTGCCAGCACCAGACTGGGGACTCAGGGGAGCCCAGTGAGCATCCCCTCAGCACTGAGGGACACAGCTCCCAAAACCTGGGGAAGCAGCACACTGGGAAAATGCTGCATTCACCTCTTGCCAGGAAGGGGCCATTAGAAAGGGCTTCCTCCAGACCCCAGCCAAGTACTGCAGATTAAAAACAGTGTTAACCACCCAGAAATAAACTGGAGAAAACCCCACTGCTTTGGAGGAAGGACAATGCCCAGCCAGCAGGGAGGGAAGTGGTTACAGGAGCCAGTGCTAAACCCCTGTGGGCAAAAAGGCCTGGATGTATCCATGGATGCACTTCTGTGAGTGTGTGTGGTGTGTGACTGCTGAGGGGCACCAACA